>NW_012147919.1:3569097-3613250 GCF_000956105.1 Propithecus coquereli
GGCAACACAGTGAGACTCTCTCAAAAAAAAAAAAAAAAAAAAAAAAAGATGCTGAGAAGTCTTCAGAGGGGACAGCAGTTTAAATCGGAGCTTCCTCAGACTCAGAGGAGCCCCTGCGAACATCGTGGAGGAGAGAGGGTGTCTGAGTCTCTGGGTGTCTGCAGAAGGACAAAAGGAACAGATAAAACTCACGCTTTTTTATTTTTTACCCTTTCCCAAGTAGGGGATCTAGACTGTCAAAAGCAAAGGTCAGCAAACCTCCCTGAACGGCAGATAGCCACTATCGTAGGCTTTGGCCACCGTACGGTCCGCGTCGAGGCTACGCAACCCCGTCACTGCGGCGCAACAGCAGGCGCAGACAATTTGTAACCGAAGCAATGTGTTCCGATAAAACTTTATTTATAGACCCTGAAATCTGAATTTCATGTAATTTTCACATGTCAGGAACTATTATTCTTCTTTTGATTATTTATCACCCATTTTTAAAGGTGTAAAAACCATTCTTAGCTCACAGGCTGCACAAACACAGGCGGCGGGCTGGAGCTGGCCGGGGGGCTGGAGCTGAAGCAAGCAGCTCTCCCTGCTTTAAGCAGCTTTTAAGCTGTAAGTAGCTTTCACGCTACAGTGAGACGTGGAAAAATGCAGCTTCTCGGCTCAACCTCCCTCCCCCACCCTGGAATAAGTTACTTGCCAGGAGAGGGAACCAGGTAAGAGAGAGATCTGCCCTGGTTCCTCCTGCGGAACCTTGCAAGAGGAAAATAAGGGGGCCCCGTTCTAAATGTGTTGAATAATCTTTTAGCATCATCGGACAAAAGGTCCAGTAAAGATGCTGGTTCTGGGAGCCGACGCCTGCTCATTTGCGACTTGGCCCCCACTTGAGTCTCCAGGGCATTTCAAACCCAGGCAGAGCTGTGCTCCCAGGAGAGGGCTCGCGTTTTGATTGCAATCTGTGTGCCTTTCAACCGGAAAGTAATCCATCCGACTAGAAATGCTGTTTTTCCCGCTCCCCAGCATGGGCCAATGGGCTTGAAGCTAAGGCTCCCCAGTGAATTCCCAAGTTTGAGGAACGTTGCCCTAAACCAGTGGTTCTCCACTGCGGGTGACTCTGCCCAGCAGGGGACAGTAAGCAAGGTCTGGAGATGTGTTTCCTTGTCATGACTTGGGGGAGGGGCCAGGGAAGCTGCTAAACACCCTACAATGCACAGGACGGCCCCTAACAGAGAACCACCTGGTTGAAAAAGTCGACAGTGCCCAGGCTGGGAGACTCCGCCCTAAACACACCTAAACAAGGCACTTCCACGTTCCAGAGGCCCAGAGATTTCTGGATGCCCCTCGTCCCCTGCTCCCCGTCTAATTGTCTAATATTAAGACAATTAGAAGCTCAGGGTTTGAGCAGGTATAAGGCAAGTAGCTTCATTTATTGTTTCCTCCTAAAGGAAATGACCAACCAGCGCCTCCGTCCTATAAACATTTACTAGCCCTGGAAGGTTGCTAGGCCCCACTGCCATTTTTAAGGGCTTCTCTCTCTCTCTCTCAAGAAATGTTAGGTCAAGTCAGTCAGAAAACAGAAGTTGAGAGGGGGCAAAGATTGGCGGGTGGAGGCGGGGTTTACAAAGTTCAGGACCAAGAGGAAAACTGAAAGATCTAAGACAACTCCCCACCCCCTCTTTCTTGCCCATAAACAAATGGCAGCTTTATATTGGCCACCTTAGGAAGGAGGCAGAGAGAGTTTTAAAGGTCTCGGGGTACCGTCCTGTGGGTTTTTCATTTGCTTGCTGAGTCCCTATCGTGTTAATGGGTCTGTAGATGGATTAGTTATTAGCCTTTGGGGCGTGATACCCCGAACACACGCTAGGACTGGCTCTCCTGGCCCCCAATTTTGGGAAGAGCAGCACCCCAGAGCACCTTACGGCTGAGCTCACGGGTGTCCGTGCACCCCTAACTAAGAATTGACAAGAGTTAACATCATGGTTGCTTCCTTTTTTTTTTTTAACAAACTTTTTATTTTGGAATAACTTTAGATTTACAAGAAAGTTGCAAAGTTAGTACAGAGAGTTCCCCTATACCCTTCGCCCAGTTTCCCCCAATGTGAACATCTGTAAGCACGGACACTGGACAAACCAAGAAGTTAGCAGTGTGTTACTAGGAGCTAAACTCCAGATTTCTTTTGGATTGTGTCAATTTTTTCACCAATGTCCTTGTTCTGTTCCAAAATCCAATTCAGGCTACTACATTGTACTTTCTTTTGGTTTCTTATTAGTATTATTAAAAGAAAGAGGCCGGGCGCGGTGGCTCACGCCTGTAATCCTAGCACTCTGGGAGGCCGAGGCGGGCGGATTGTTTGAGCTCAGGAGTTCGAGACCAGCCTGAGTAAGAGCAAGACCGCGTCTCTACTAAAAATAGAAAGAAATTAATCGGACAACTAAAAATATATAGAAAAAATTAGCCTGGCATGGTGGCACATGCCTGTAGTCCCAGCTACTCAGGAGGCTGAGGCAGAAGGATCGCTTGAGCCCAGGAGTTTGAGGTTGCTGTGAGCTAGGATGACGCCACGGCACTCTAGCCCGGGCAACACAGTGAGTCTCAAAAAAAAAAAAAAAGAAAGAAAGAAACCTTGACAGGAACAAATGGAGCTTATTTCAAACTTCTCCCTAACCCCATCCGTCCTCTGCCTCCCCAGAGGCAGTGGCACCCTGAAGGCAGTGAGTCCTTCCTGCCCACGTTTGTTTCCAAGGTGTTACTGCCATACGTATGAACCCACAAACAATCAATAGGTAGTATTATTTGGTGCCCGTGTACGTGTGTGTCTGTGTATATCTGTGTGTAACTGGCAAACAGTTACATCCTAAACATCTTTCTGCGACTTGCCTCCTCCAACTTGACACTCTGAGTCTACGCTGACACATAAAAGAGGTCCAAGCATTTGAACGATTCTATTGCATGCCCTTCGTAGATCTATACCAGTTTATTTCTCCCATCCCCTGCTCATGGACATTTAGACTGTCGGTGACTTTACCATACTGCAAACCATATGCAACAGGTGTTCTGTGACAGACGGTAAAGACGGCTTCTGTGGTCCTCTCTGCATAACATCTCGAGAAATTGCTCTTGAAATACCAATCTCTAGCTGCCTCTGGAATTTCCCCACGGCTGGGGTGTGGGAGCACGTAGGGGCCTCCCACACATGAGCCCTCAAGGCCCTTTGCCCTGACAATATTTTTAAGCCATGAAGACCGAGGAGAGGGGATTTATCAAAAGCAGGATGGTAACAAAAGGGAGAGGTATGTGCCAGCTTATTTTATCTTACTCATCAGAATATGTGACCACAGGTCGGGCGCAGTGGCTCATGCCTATAATCCTAGCACCCTGGGAGGCTGAAGCGGGAGGATCATTTGAGCTCAGGAGTTTGAGGTTGCTGTGAGCTAGGTTTAGCCATGGCACTCTAGCCCAGGCAACAGAGTAAGACCCAGTCTCAAAAAAAAAAAAAAAAAGAATAAGTGACCACAAAGTCAAGGTCATGGGCTTGGCTTCTGTTTTTGTGGTCACAGGTCCAGGAGGGAAGAGGGGATGACCCTTCCCAGCTGTGCAAGTTGGGACCCTCCAGTTTCTTCCTCCCTGCAATGAGAATGACACTACTTACCTTGCAGGATGCCGAGAGAATCCAATGAGGGGCCCGACAGAGATGGCCATTATAAATCCATCACTGCTACAGAAAGATCTCGACCCCTGGCTTTATCACTGTGATTTACTGCAGAGATGCATTTAGATGGTGAAGGCATCTCTGGATTTAGCTTCTAGATTGGGCCAGGCAAGACCCTGCCTGGACTAAGTAGTGCCTCTAAGACCCAGGAGAACAAGCAGCTCTTCCACTCTGGGCAAAACCTCATGATGGGGCAACGACCCACACCTTCCGGAGAAACACCAGGAGTCGCCGCAGTAGCCAGGGCCAGAGTAAGGCTCCTTGATTAATCCCCGGGTGGTGGAGCGGACTAATGCTGAAGCTGGCCTTTGCTGAAAGACAAGCCTGAAAGAGGGAAGTCATTTTACAGGGGGGAACGGAAAGAAGTGGCTATTCTTGTTGAACCATGTGAACAACTCAGTGAGATGGAATCTTCTAGAAACATTGGTCTCCAAATTGGGGCTCAAGCCCTTGGGGGAAGGCCAGAGAACCCACTGGAATTCACGAAAAAATATATTACAATTATAATTGTTAAGTAAACTTCAAGAATGATCGATATGATAGAAATTGACTAGCTAAGCTTCAACAAAAATCTCTGTATAATTGACAGGTGGGATCGAAACACGATCTTGGTTCAGTAACAGCCTACAATTCACTTCTTCCATTTCGATCATGGTATCTTGGGAGGTATTCTTCACCGATGACCGCGTGGGAGTCATTAGTGCCACTTCCAGATTCTTTCTGCCACTCTGCCTTCCTGCGCGTGGGGTGGAATCGTGGTCCCCTGCCCAGCCGGGGTCAGGTTTGGCCACGTGACTAGCTCTGACCAGTGAAATGTAAGCAGAAGCTCTTCCAAGTAGAAAGTCATTTCCACCTAGAAATTTTAAAAGCCAATCCACAATTCACATTATTCCCTCTGGAAAGGTAATGTGACTATCTTGGTGAATATGGTGACATTCTGAGGACCTGAGCCACCCCTAGCAACCCCCACTGCCACCAAGGTACAGAGCCCCCACCAAGCCACGATGGACCTATAACTTGATGCAAATGAAACCAAACCTCTTTGATTTTAAGCCACTGAGATCGTGGGGTTTTTTGTTACCACACAATAACGTCATGTATGCTGACCAGACAAAAGGTCAAAGATCATTGAAATTTGGGACCAGACCTTGAGCTCAGTGATCTCTAACCATTAAACCATGATTTTGAAAAACATCAAAGAAAATTCCACCACACTGAAAATTTTAGGGACAGCAAAGTGAATTAAATTTATATTGTTTGTCAATTAAAATTGTGTTAACAATCAAAATTAAATTTGTATTAATAATGATTAGTTAAAATTCATATTAATTGACAAACATTAAAATTTTGTGTTGTTTTTATTTTTAGTGCCTCCTACTTAAATTTCCATTTTCATCTATGTTTATAAAATATTAATACAAACTATCCCAACTATCCTGCGGTAGTTATACGACTTCTTTCTATTTAGGGTGTGTACTCAAAAAATTACTAGCGGGAATTCGAGGACACTGCCTAGAATGTCTTCGCACCGTTCACGCAACAAACAGCCAACATCTGAGCATCTTCTACGCCATGAGAATTCTGCAAGTCAGCACGCGGACAGAAGAGTAAACGTCTGGAAAAAAACAGTCAAGTGTCCTTTACCGAAGGCCAGAACACAAGCCACTGAAACCACAAAGAAACCTTGCTGGCCTTTGCGGGTGTGTGTTCAGGCCAGATGAGCGTTTGGACCACCGTAGGCCGACAGTGCTCAGTGCTTAGCTTTTTTGTTTTTGTTTCTTTCCCCGCAAACTACGTGAAAGCAGGAGAGAGGCTGGAGTCACAAGACGGTGCAGGCCCAAATCCAATGCTGAAAAGCATGCAAGTCCTCGATTTGGGAAACAGTGCAAGTTTTTATTCACAGCCAAATTTAATTAAGCCAGACAACAAAAGATTGAAACTTGAAAGCCACTCCAGGGAGATAAAGATGTGATAGAACATGTGACCTCAGAGATGCAGGGAAACTCAATACTCGGAGTTTTCAAACGGCAGAGAAAGAGTGGAAGGGAGCGTATGAGAAGCCTCGACTGAGAAAGCCCACCCCTCGGTCTCGGACCCCGGAGACATTCTCTTTCGCCCTCTGGTCTCCAGAGGCCTCTAAACACACAGGGCTCCACACAGGGCTTTGTCGCCACGGTCTAACCCCGGCTGCGGGAGCCACGGGCAGCCTTGCACCTGCTCCAGTAAGAAGTGGGAGAGTCGTGCAGCTCAGTTAATGAATGCTTTGGGCTTGTCACTCCCTTGAAGGGAAAGACAATTTGTACTTTGACCGTCTTCCAGAAAGGGGTGGGAAGAAATACTTCAGTAATGTAATTTTTTAAATTACTTTTTCACTTTGAAATGATTTTTTATTTAAACTTGCAAAGATAGTACAGAGAGTTCTTATATATCCCTTTACTCAGTTTCAGTTTCCCAAGTAGTAAAATTTTTAAATAACCATAGATGCTAAAACCGAGAGAGAGATTCAGCATTATTCTATTGGACGAGGGATCAGGTGAGTTCGGTGCATTCATTGCAATTTCACTGGTCTCTGAAAGAGGAGGGAAGTACATGCATATACGTACCTTGGGGCCACTTCCTTGACAGCTATAAAATAACACGTATGGCTTAATCTCAGTATTTTAAGATTAAGTACTTAAAAACTAAAATTTCAACTAACATACCAAAGTAAGTCTTGATCTGGCCACCGCAATAAAGGCAAAAGCTACCATTTATTGTGCACCAACTCCCGGCCAGACCCTCCACACGGGTGACAGGATTTCATCTTCTTCAGAATCTGTCGAGGGGGGAATTATTATCTGGCCTTTATAAAATGAGAAGACAAACTCAGAGATGTTAAGTAACTTGCCCAAGGTCACACAGCTAACACGCAATCATAGTGGAAACAGACACATGGATTTAAGCTGTGTCTAAAGAGAGTCACTGTAGAAGCCGTTCCAATCTCCCTTGCCAAGTCACACCCACTGCTGTCACCGGGAACTTCCGTTACACGGTGATGAAGCCCCCCAACCCCCGACTCCATATATCACCCAGAATTAGCTGCAAAGTGTCAGGAAACTTGGCCAGGCAGCCCCAAGCATCAGCGAGGGCTGGAAGCCTTCACTGTGAAGCCCTTTATAGAAAGCCGCGGTTGGCAGCCCCCGCTCCTGCATGGGGACAAATTAACATTGGCATTCCAAACACAGGAAAGGAAGGAAATTGGAAACACAGTTTATACTTGGCCAGCCCTTTGAAATACTGTACCACGCTACCGACATCAATTAATGAAAAGCAGGGTTGTGTGAGAGGCTCTGGTTTGGAAATGCATTAACACACGTTAAACATGTTTGCACAGGAACCGGATTATAAGCGCCCTGGCTCCAAAACAATAAAGCAATTACCCTAGAACTGGTGCGCTCAGAGTTGTCATTAATTCAATCCACTCCACGCGGATCAGCAAAGGCTTTGCGCCGCTCCCCACAATGCCTCCGACACGGATGTTGAAAGGACGGCAGTGCACATGCTACTCTGAGTCCCACATAAGTAAGTGTCAAACTTCATGCACTCCTAATATCCCCAAATCATAAACACTTTGCTTCGGAGAGGGGGGAAGTACCCAGCGGCAGCCCTGGTATGCACTGGCACTGCCATGTCGCTTTGGGTTTGAGCAATTTTTTGCCAGGGAAAGTGAACTATGAACTATCTGCTCCATATTAAGAAATACCAAGTCACATTTTTGTCAAGTATTATTTGTCAAATGCCATTTGCTGCAAAATCCGGAATTCAACCCCAGCTTGAAGACACAGCTAATAGCAAACGGCTCACATAACAGCCATGGTCGTGCGTGGGATCGTTTGCAGCAAGCAAACCCCCCGCCTCTATAAACTGGTTCAGGAACTGGAAAGAAAGCATCTGGGGCTCTGGAAAAAATACAGGACCCTGCATGCTGGGAGAACAGACTTGAAAACAACCCAAAAGCAAGTGCCGACTTCACAATTTTGCAAGAATGCTAAGAGAAAGGATTTTAGAGGATGCAGGTGAATCTCACTGTTTCTGACCTGCAATAGAAAGAATTGGCTCATTTCTTGAAAGACCCGCATCCCCGGGCACTGCGTCTACAGACATGCCCACCTGTGTTCCTGCATCCGGGCCCAAGCAACAGACATCACTGATGTCTCCTGCCTGCTCCGTCATCCTGCTGACGTCACCCGCCCAACTCCACGTTGATCTGGGATCCATCAAGTTGGAGCAATTTGAGTGTGTAAAGCTCAATGTGTTATCATTTTCACCACAAATTAACAGTTTCTATGTAAATATTGGTATTTCCTCACCCCATGAAGGCGAAAGAAGGCAAAATGGCACCGGCACATTTGATTTAAACTAATTAAAAGCAGAGGGTTGTGCAATTCAATATATTGATTTTACCAGTGGGACTTAAATCTTTTATAATAAGTGTACACAGCTGCATGCTCTCCCACCACTACGCTGTAAAGGCTAATCCTCACATTCCTCTGACAATAACATGACAGGTCCCACACATCCCTGCCTGTGCCCCTAACCCCAGCGACACTGCCAGAGCGTATTAAGGCAAAGCTTTGCAGCGGCATGCCAAAAAACCAGTGTGTCGACAGCCCCCAGCTCAGGCTAAAGAGTGAGTGTGAAAAAATCAACGTGGCCAGCGGCATGGTGCAAAGCGCTCTCCATTCAGAACGTTCAGCCCGTTAAACGGACGGGCAGGCCGGGAAAGGGCGGAGACGGGGCAGCTTCAGGACACTCTGATTCTTGCAATGGGCCAAATATGACCTTACCAAATGGGGGGGGGATATTAAAGCGATAGGGGTGATCAATCAACTTAGACGGGACTCTCCCTGAAATGAAGTCATCACTTGTCTCCGAGTTCAGCGTGCATGTGACGTTCGCTCACATCGCAGGCGTTCCCGTGGTCGGGGATCGAACGCCAGCTGTGTTTGTCTCGGCAAAGGCTCCGCAGCCTACCGAGGCGAGGTAGGGCCCCAAACCGTAGCTCGCCGGAACTGCCTCTCTTATCTCTGTGCATTCGGAGAATCATCCCCCTCGCTGCCCCGAAACCGATTTTTATAGGGACTACCTTCCTTACCCCTTCCTCAGGGCCCACTTCACAACCAAATGAAAACTCTGGAATAAAAACCAAAAATAGCCACCCAAGCTGGCAGTCAGTGCTCAGCCTTAACGTGCCTTGATTCCAGAAACACATAGAAGATCAAAAAAGTTCAAATCCGGGTCACATATATCCTTGGGAAAAGAGGGGGAAAATCTTTGATTTATATAAGCAGGAAAATGAGGTTTAAAAGAAGTGATTTTGAAAGGGTTACTAAAAACACAGCTGTTGGTGCACTCCTATAGTGAAGGCGCTCTGCAGAAAGAAAGAAAGAAAGCAAGCGGGGAGGCTGTGTGACATCTATATTAACCTTTGGCTGCTCACCAGTGAGGGCCGGCGCTCCGAGTGCTGGAATGTGGAACAGCCCCTTCCAAATTTTAACACAAGCCAGGTTACAGCTGCAAATGCCTGCAGTCCACGCTCCCTTCTTGAAGCACTCCCCGAAGGAAATTTTTAAACTGTAACAGAATCTTTTTCTAATACTCTACAGTGGTAGGGCCTGCTCTTAAGGGGCAAAGGGAGAGATCTTAATGCCAAACACTTGTCAACAAAAAGGACAGGCAGATGGCATGAAGCAAAAACCAAACTGCATAGCCTTCTCCCTACTCTACAGCAACGTTAACAAAAGCCACTTTTATACACTGACTGCAGTAATGATAGGTTTCCGACTTTCTCTTTTTTTTTCAATTTAGCTTCGAAGATTAAACAAATTTCATTCCTTCATGACCTGAGATAAACAGGAGTCACACTCCCCCAGCGCCAGCCGGCTCCTTTAGAAGATTCCCAACAGAGCTGCGCTGGGTTCTCCAGAGAAAGAAGGGTGAGGGCTATTGCTAGGTCCGCTCTGCTGGATGGCTACTGCCACTGCCTGGGGACTACTTAAGAGAGGGTGGCCTGTTTTGAATTCCAAAATTAAGTCTACACAGAGGAGTCAGGGGCTTGTTAATCCAAACCAGTTTACAAACCTTGCCATTGAACTTAAGGGGCCCAGGCTGGGAAGATGTGAGTCTCACGCAGGCAGCTCAGCTCACACTGCGCGGGGCTTTATTGTACAGGCTGCGCTTTGTCATAAGGTGCAGGCTGAAGTCCTCGTTCCCGGCACCTGGTTTTGTCGTAAATTCCCCTCGAGTTTCCCCTCTGGTTTAGATCCTGCTCAGCCTGGCAAAAAACTTGAATTCCGAGGAGAACGACTTATAGGAACAAAAACCAGTTTGGCTGCAGACAGAAGGAAGAATAAACGCGCCAGGTCTGCGAAAGCCTTCAGAATTCAGGCAGGGGTCCCCCACGCACGCACGCACGCCGGCCTGCAGGACCGCAGAGGTATGCGGCGCCGTGGGGAGAGGGCAGCAGAGGAAGACAGCATCCCCCCAAGATCCTCCTCAAGGGTCCCCCAAAGTCCCTCCACAGTAACAAATGATGGTTTGATATGTGCAAGTGATACTGTCTCACTCTTAGGCAAAGCGTGAGAATAAACCTGCCTTCAGAAAACTTCAAATATTACAGATCAACGTGTTCTGCAATCCAAGGAAAAATAGTGTGCCTTCTCAGAGAACTCAGAGCCCCCAATAAGCCTCCTACATGAACCCCCATCCCTCTCCAAACCCACTGCCGCTCGCGAGTCCTTCCTACGGAGAAATTCCGAGTCACAGCAGCACAGAAGGGACCGGAGGTTTATTCCTGTGCTGTTGCTGAGCAGAAACGAAAGGCCAACCCTAAAAGCATCTACAGGAAGCGTCTCGCCAAACTGCAGCCCAGGTCTTCACCTCACTAATTACCTCGAGTTTAGAGACAGAGAAGGAAAGAAAACAAGGTCAGTGTGCTCTGTTAAAAGCCACTCTGCCATCTAATTTGGAGTGATGTTCCAGAGAGCTGGACCTGAGAAAGTCAGGGTCCCACAAAGCCCAAAGCCAGCCCGACTGATTAAGAGGCTCAGACAAGCTGGTCTTTGTCCTTTCAAGATGAAAGAAATGGATTGAAAGGTGTGTGTACAGCCAGAGGAGGAAAACCACCCAGCTGTGGCCTTCCCAAACAAGCCCCAGCTTGCTTCCACTGCCATGGGGGGAGCAAACAGCCCGCCCCGAAGTTCCCAGAGTCACCCAGTTAGTAACCTGGTCCTTCTGTGGGCTGCGGGGAGCCCCCGGGTCTGGCCACACTGCTGGGACGCAAGCATCAGGGCACTTTTTGCACTGGGTTTACAGAGCCTTCCACAGAAGCCAGGGATTACAAATACCTTTTTAATGACCCCAGCCAGGCTCTGAAGGCAGCCTCTGGGACCTGCTGCATTCAGCAGGAGTCGTGAGTACCCAACAGAACGGAAGATGCCATAAATCCCCCAGCAGAGAAAGGGCCCTGGTTAACCCCAGGCTTCAGGAGGGCTACAGAGCACTGTGTTCACTAACACTTTTACGTGTATTTGGAATTTTTCTTTAATTTTTGGCATAGGCAATAAATACACGTTGTAAAAGGAAAAAAAAATCACACAGACAGAAGTGCAGACAATGAAAAGTCAAACCCCAGCTCCCAGCCCTTAAGTCCCAGCTATGCCCCGCGCCCCCACCAGTAAGATCTCCTTCCCGTTCCTGGTGTCTCCTTCCAGTAGCAGGACACGGATGACACACAAGCGCACGTGCAGCCGTACTCGTCTGCTTCTTACCTGTTTCCACCTCATATATCCTGGAGATGGTTCTAAATCAGGACACATGGAGCTGCCTCGTTCCTAACTTAAACTTTCCTGAAGTTACTTTGGCATCTAAACCTCCCACCCCTTGCTTGCTGAAGCTTGTTTCACTGTTTGAATTTGGTTATTATTAAGTACAGACAATGGCCTCCCGGGAACCCAGGGACCTTATCTGGAGCGGGAAGCTTTAAGGCGGATCTGCGCTCCCTCGCACCCCCAATCCGTGCCCCGGGTGCCCAGCGTGGGGCTTCAGTATCATTATTTCCATGTTGACACAGCTCCCGTGGGCGTGAGTTTGCTGTCTTGCCACGGTTCGGGTTTTCGCAGCAAGCTACACAAGCAGAATGAAAGCGGCTCAGGAAACAGCGCTATCGGGCGTGTTATCTCGGAAACCAAATATTTGACCGTCAGCCCCACAGCGCGCTGCCGGGGGTTAGTTTGAGCAGGTCTGGTGAATGTGCGCGCACAGAGCGAGGGGAGCCGCCCGCCGGGCCCGTGCAGCAGTCCCAGCCTCGCGTCCCGGGGTCGTGGCGGCTCCAGCTGGAAACAGGGTCCCCCGGCCGCCCCCGGATGCGTCAGCTCGGAGATCCCGCGCCACCCAATCGCCAAAACCCGTGGTTTGCGCGCCACACGTGATAAACGCTGAAAATGGATTCTGCCGGCCCGGGACCTATCATTAAATATTTAAAATAGAAAACTCGCAATGGCAACGTTTCTTCCCCAGCTCCAGCCGAGAGTGAGGGGGGCGCCCGGCGGCCGCGAAAGAGGGGCCCCAAGGTGCTCGGCGCGCGCAGTACGTTAAGGCGGGCGCACCGCGAGGGGACAGGTAGGGCTTCCCAGGGCGGAGAAGGAAGCGCGACGCCCCCGATGCCAGGGCCAGGCTGGCCTGAGAGGGGCCCAGGAAGGGCGGGAAGGCAGCTTGGCCGAGAAGGGCTCTTTAAATCCAGGTAGCGCGGGCCGCGCCGGCTCGGGACAGCTCACATGACCTAGCCCTGCGCTTTGAACTGAGCCGCGACCGGGCGGGCGCCTCCGGCCCCAGAGATGCGGCCAAAGGCATAACAAGGAAGGGGCTTTGCGTAGGTCCCTCCCTCCCGATAACCCCCACAGGCCAGCAGCGCTTCACCCTCCCTACCTAGGGGCGCATAGGGCTTGGGGTCCACTAGGGCCAGGGGTGAGAGATCCTCCAGTAAGCCCTGAGGTTTTGCAAACGGCTGGGAGTGGAAAGCTGGGCAGGCTGGATGCTAGCAGCGCAGCAGCCCCCTCCCTGTCCCAAAGCACCCCTTGACAGAGACGCGCACCCCCATTCCTGCCCTTACTCACCGAGGTTGACGAAGCTCATGACCATGTCGGCGTCGGTGAGGAAGTGGCTATCTTGCAGACTGGCCAGAGGAGGGCCCTGCGTACTGAAGACGGCCTTGTAGGGGTAGGAGAAGCCCTGGCCGTCGGGCCCGCCGCCCTCCTCCACTGCCATGGCATTGTAGAGGTCCAGCATGAACATGGGCGCCGAGTTGTGCTTGCCCTGGAGGTGGGGCCGCGGGCGATGGGGCAAGCCCAAGATGGAGAGGATCTCACGCTGCATCTCTCGCCGCTCCTGGCTGCGGAGGCGCCGGTGGATGAAGCTCGAGTGCACCTCGTTGTCCAGGCTGAAGTCGGCCAGGGCGGAGCGCAGGAGGAACAGGGGCGCCCAGAGCGCCACGAAGCTGTGCGGCGCCGCGGCGCGCAGCGAGCGCACGTGCATCGCGCCGGCTCTACGCGCGACCCGGGCTCCGGGCTCCGGGCGACCCGGCCCACGCCGCCCCAGGTGGCAGACGGGGGCAGGCAGCCGTCCACGCCGCTCGGTCACTTGCTGCAGACCGGCCCCGCTGCGCCCGCGCCAGACATGGCCCCTCCCCGGCCGGCTGCGCTCTGTCCCGACCCCCGCCCCTTGTTCGGCGCTGGCCCGGGGCCCCTTGCCCCGCACTCGCCCGGGCGCACCGCAGGGCTTGGAAACCAGCTCCAGCGAGCGAGCAGGCGAGCGAGGAGGCGGGCGCGGGTGGGAGGAGCAGCCAGCAGACCTAGGAGTCCAGAGAGCGAGCGCCGAGGAGTCAGCGAGGCGGCGGGCGGGCGGGCGAGCGCTCCTTCCTCCGGCTGCTCTGGCGCTCTCGCCCTAGAGCAGCGGCGACCCACCCTCTTCTAACCTCGGGTGCGGAGAGCAGGGGCCCCGATCGCTCTCCCAGCCCTGCGCGCCCTGGATCGCACGAGAGGCCGCCGCAGAAGCCCCAGTGGTACGCGCTGGGCTGGGAGGAGGAGGAGGAGGAGGAGAGGAGGAGGAGGAGGACGGGCTTCCAGGGGCCCCTCCCGCGCCGGCGGCCTCCCACCTGCCCTCGGCCCCGCCCTCCCCCCAGCTGTGCCCAATGGGTTCATTCATCCCTTCCAGTGCGCTCCGCAAATATTTACCGAGTGCCCACGGAGTGCCCAGCGCCGGGCCGGACGCCGCGGGGACGTGGAGGCAGGAATCCGAGCCGGTCCTGCGCTCTCGGGACTCGCAGTCCGGACCAGGACGGAGACCCGAGCAGGACCCGCGGGGTTCGGGCTGCGGTGGGAAAAGCTTGGGGGAGCGCGGAGGAAGCGCCCGGGTAGCAGAAGCTTCCCGGAGGCGGTGACCCTCGAGCCCGCCTTGTCCCTCTGTCCCCCTTCTGTTGCTCCCGCCACGCTGAGCCCTCCAGGCTTCCCGGAACCCGCCTCTGCCTTGTCCTCGCACTTGCCGTTCCCTCCCCCGCTCCCTGCCTCCCTCGCCCGCACCAGACGCCGTTTCGCCTCTCAGAGACCTTCCCAGACCAGCCACGCTAAGGCCGGTCGCTGCTTCTCCTCAACCCAAAGCACACTTGCTTTATTTTCTTTACTTTCTCTTACTGCCTGGAGTTCCTGTTTGAGCCGTTCCGTGCCGTCACCCCGTTGGAAACCGAGCGCCCGAGGGCCCAGGCCAGCGCTTTCCCGCAGCTCCTGGAACCCAGCGCCGGCAGCCGCTGTGGCTGCACAATCTACATTTGTAGAATGAATGAGTGAACTTTGTGTGAGCTGGGAGTTCTTCCCCACCTCCTCCTCTTTGGGGCCCCGTATATTTCTAGCCACCCCCCACGCCCCCCACACTAGACACTGCGCTCCGCTGTCTGCCCTTCTCTGCCGTCCCCATCTGGCATTGCCCGGGGAGCCCACGCCGTCTTCGCATCTGGGTCCCTCCCAGGCTCTGTGCCTGAGACGTCACCCTCCAGTCATCCCATAATGATACTGAGCCCCCCACTCTGTCACAGGGAGGCCCCAGACACCTCAGAACAGCCGGTCTCCTCTGCGGGTGTGGGTCCTTGTGAGAATTACTGCTTCGTAGAGCCTCAGTTTCCTCATCTGTAAAAGTGGGAGCAAAATAACCCCTCACTCAGAGTAGCAATGAGTGCAGAGGGGTAAAAGTTCAGCCCTGTCTCCCTCTTCTGCTGGGGCTGGGACAGAGAGGGGGTCCCCAGAAGGAGTTTGGAATGAGCAGTGAAGGGCCGCGTTTTGGAGGCTCTGGCTAAGCCTCCTGTGGGGGCTGGTCCTCCCTGGAGCAGGAGGGCTGGGGAGCAGGGTCTCACCGTCTTCAGATTTCTGGAGCAAAGGCCCTCCTTGGAGGCTTCTGGACAAGATGGCAGCCTGAGGGGCCACATGATGAGAGGACACATGGAGAGAGGAGAGGCCAGAGTCCTGCAAGGCGCAGGAAAATGCCAGACCACGGGTCCTAGCCATCAGTACCCGGGTCCCAGCCGTGAGATGGAGCAGGTCCTGAGCCCCTCGGCCAGGGCTGAGCCTCCGCCCTCTGGTCCACCAAGGCCCCTGAAAGCCCCCTCCCCCTGCCCGTCATCTGTTAACTCCTCCCGCAGCACACGTGTGTTGCGCACTGGGTGCCAGGCAAGGTGGGCCACACGGGCTGCAACCTGGGCAGTGGCACAGGGCCCTGAGCTCCCAAGGGCCCCACCTGGGTTTCCTGCTCTGCTATCACCATGGTGCAGTTCTTAATAATCTGTGAACAAGGGCCCCTCATTTTCCTTTTGCACCAGGCCCTGAAAATTGTGAGGCCGTTCCCAGTGTCAAGCACAGCACTGGGCAGGAGGACACAGCAATGAGCGAGCCTGCCTGGAGGCCTCCATCGAGACACTGGCTTTCAGACCAGGGGAAACAAAGCAAGAACCTTAAATAAGGTTTGGGGACAGAAGGGGAGGCGGTTCTTGCCCATGGCTTCTCTCGGGCAGGATGCAGGAGCCAGGCGGAGGAGAGCACACAGGAGAGGGAAGCCCCGGGGTGGGCCTTGTGGAGCACAGGGGTCTGCCCAGGGATGACGGGGGGAAGTTGCAGGAGTGCCACCGGCACCCAGTGTCCATCTGAGAGTGTGCAGCTGGAGAATCCGGGTCATTTGGGTGGCATTAACAGGGTGGGGTGACGAGGAGTGGGGAGGGGTCTCCCGGAGGAGATGCCACTGACCTGAGTCCTGAAGGATGAGTGAGAGCCGGGCTTTCCCAGGGAAAGGCAGAGGAGCCAGCCAGTGCACGAGTCCTGCAGAGTAGCCTCTGTCCCCCGGCCTGGCCGTGCCCCCAGCAGAGATGCAGAAGGTCGATTTCTTCCAAAGCCTAAATGGAAATGAGAGCCGAGGCGCCTCGCTGTGCAGCAGCTTTCTCTGCTGCTCATGCGCTCTCAAGTCTTTTGGAGGGACCTTCCCAAGCAGGTGAGGCTGGGCCTAGGGGCCACAGGTATGGGTGCTACCACTGTACCCATGGAAACAACCGCTCTGTCAGTGTCTACCCTTGTCCCCCTCAGCCACCTTGGGGAAGTCTTTAAAGCAAAGATTCCAGTGTACCCCTCTGTATGCATCTCACCCAAGCCCACCCTGAGCCTGGCACACAGCAGGTGCTTAATAAGTGCCATTTGCATGAATAACAATAAGCACAACCAATACCCTAACAGCGGAGTGGACTGAGTGCTGACCTGCAGGCGCCAGGCTAAAGAGTCCCCCAGACCTCTCACCTCGGCGGCCCTTCCTGCAGAAGCCATCTTTTCTCATGCAAGATGAGGAGACAACACACTCTTCGTATCCAAGGCTCCAGAGATAAGGTTTCCTCTGAACTCCCACAGCCCCCATTTAGCCTTATCTTTCCTGTGATCCCTGCTGGGAGAGGGGGCAGGCCCTGCTTCCTCCCCTGAAGGAGTACCTGAGACTGCACCAGGCCCTCGGTGAATGCTGACTGACTGAATGAATGAATGCAGACATGCGAGCGAGGAATATCCACCGGGAGCACATCCCGGGCTGGTTTGGGAGCTGAGGCCACCACCGGGAAAGCCTTTGAGATCATCCAGGGCAAGCGTTGGCTGGCAGAAAGCAGCCCGGGCTTCGGAGCCTGCGCCCTGGGTTCACGCCCTGCTCTCTGCCACTGCCCGCTGTGTACCATGGGCAAGGGCCTTCGCCCCTCTGCGCCTCGGGTGCCCCCCGTAAAATGGGGAAACTGACAGCACCTGTCTGCTGGAGTTGCTGTGAGGATTCAGAAGACAATTCACGTCTAGAAAGGGCTTCACACGGTGCCGGGGGTGCAGAGACGGCTCTTGATACATGTTAGTTACCATCTGGATGAAAAGGAAAGTGTGTAAATAGGAAAGCCTCCTGAGTTTAAACATAACAACAAAACTTTGTATGCTGATCTGCTTTTGGCCAAGCAGAGAAAAGCGAATTTATCCTGACTCTGAGCGAGAGAGAGAGAGAGAGAGAGAGAGAGAGAGAGAGAGAGAGAGAGAGAGAGAGAGAGAGCCTGCACAATAGCATGAGAGCAAAACAGCAGAGCGGGAGAGTGATACCAGAGATGAAAGGGTGATCCCTACATTCCGAGCCCCTCATTGTCCCCCAGCCCCACCCGAGCCCAGCCAGGGCCCAGGGACTTCCCTGGGGCCTATCTGATTTCCCCGGCAGCCAGCCCCCCACCCACACCCCACCGAGGCTGTGGCTCCCCCAGCCAGGGCGCCCAGCGCTGGGCTCCAGGCTGGTAATCCGACCTGGCCCAGTCTGCCGCACACCTGGGGCCGCCTTCCCCTGGATGAAAGACAGCCTGGAATCCAGAGGGGAGTTATTGTGTCCGCACCCTTCGCCTGCTGCCTCCCAGCGCTGGGCAAGGAGTTTTCATTTCCTACCTCATCAGTCACATCTTGCCGAAGTGATTTTGACCACGTCAGCATATGTCTCTCCAAGGCAATAAAAAGAAGAAAAGAATTCTGCTGACACACACATTGTTCGGCGAGGTGGGGACCTCGTCTTCATCTGCACAACTCTTATACCATCTGCCCTGGAGGAAACTCAGCCAGCCTGGGGGACCTACGGGGGTGCCCAATACAGCCAAGCGGGGCTGGGGGCTACTCCTTCTGTCCACCCCAGCTGGCCAAGGCCAAATGACCTGGACCTCAGACCCCAGCAGGGCTGAAAATGCTTGTGTGCAAAGAGACCTACCCGGCAGAGGAAATTATTTTAGTGCACCTGTGATAAAATTTTGCTTCCCATGCAAATCCTCACCGCACTGAGGTCCAGGCTGTCTGCGCATGCTCACTCTGGGATCTTCTTTGCAAAATTTTTTAAACAGCCGAGTAAGAGACTAAACGTCTTCTGTCAGTCTTAAGTATACATGGCAATGGCCACTGTTCCAAACGGAAAACACAAACACATAGAAAGACATGCGCGCGCACACACACACACACCCCAGAGAAAGCTGATACCACAGCGGGATGTCCAGGGTCTCACAGCTAGGGCGAAGCTGTGGTTTTGTTTATTATTATAATGGCTGTTATTTCTTCCCGGACTGGAGGAAGTCTGGTTTTGTTCTGAGCATTAACTGTCCTTGGTTCAGCTTTAGAGGGAGCTCTTTGCTTCTCCCAAAACGTGACAAGGAGTGGCCGACCATCAGAAGCATCCACTCCTGCCAGGCACCTGCTGAGCCTGCACTGCCGTAGCCCGCGTCACCCTCCACGTGGAGGGGCCTGTTCTGCTCCCCAGATCACACAGAAGGACCCCGAGATTCTGACAGTGACTGGCCCAAAGTCACCCAGCTAAGCTGTGACGGAGCCAGTAGCCAAAGCCACGTCTGTCTGCACAGCCCAGGCCTTGAATTATCGGTGTGTATTTAGTGACGTGGGAGCAGCCCTGTTCCCCACACTTTGTCCTAAAGCAACACAGATCCCCGGGACCTGTTAGGACGTCTGCACTTTCCACCGGCGCTCAGGGAGTGTGGGCGCTGCGATCTTCAGACCGTGCATTGAGGAGAAATGCTCTAATTCTCTGACATCACGACTAACAAATTGTTTGAAGCTTCAAATGAAAACGTCAGTATCTGCTAGCTACGATTCCAAGTGTCTTTTTTTTTTTAACTCAGTACTCCTCCCAAATACCATATGAGATGTTCTTGATTGTTATTCCTGTTTTTCAGATGAGGAAATTGAGGCTCAAATACTTGAGGGAACCTGCCCAAAGCCACCTCGAGGGTGAGTGGTGACATCAGGATTATCACGCAGGCTGTCTGGCTGCAGGACCTGAGTCCTGAAACACTATTCCGCGCCAAGACAGAGGGTTTGTCGTAGTCCTGTGTGTGCCTCCGAGTGCCAGTGGAAGCCTTGCACACAGTGGGTGCCCTATCAGTGTTCCACGAACACCTGGAGTACCCCTGAGCTCCTCTTTAACGCCTGCTTTATTACAGAAGTCACCCAGGGAAATGCCTATAGGCACCCAGCAGGTAACACAAATACGGAGATCCAGGGCCCACAGCGTGAGGCTCAAGGAATACTTACTTTCCTCCTAACTCCACTAAAGGAAGCCATGAGCACAGACAAGATGACATTGGCAAGGCACATTGGCCTAGATGCAAGGAAGAGGGGTGGGGACGAGGGTGCACTAGAAACCACATGCCCATGGGTGATGCTATCCAAGAATTTGATTCCAATGTTACCAGATCTGATTTTCAAGAGAAGCTGGAAACCTGCGTTTGAATGTGACAATTCCCAATGCTTGTCTGTTGGCAACTAATTCAATTTGGTTTAGACCAGAGGCTGGGAATCTGCGGCCTAAGGCTACATGTGGCCTTCTAGGTCCTTAAGTACCACCTTTTGACTCAATCCAAATTTTACAGAACAAATCCTTTTATTTTTATTAATACATTTTTGTTCATCTTTTATATTTTTATTTTATTTTTAAGATGAACATATGCAAAATACCAAAGAATAAAATAAGTTTCAACAAAATAATCCAGATTGACCAGCACAATTGGAGCCTTAGTAAGACATAAAGGGCTAAAATGATGGCTGCTACACTCATGATTTAGTTCTGACTTCCCTGCCTAACTGGTGCCACTACCACACCAGGCTGATTGGAGAGAGTTTATGAGAGTCGAGTATACCAGGCTGTTATCAGATTTTGACAACGGTGCACTGTGTTTCTGTTTGGAGTGGAATTTGTGAAGAATCGCACCGCTCGACAGTATTTTTTAACTCTGTCTGCTTAACAGCTCATCGTGTCAAAGAAGACCAAGAGAATGCTGAAGGAAGAAAACAGATTTTTTAATGAAGATTGGGAATTGCAATATTATCTTGTTTCTGCTAAAGTTAAGATGATTTGCTTGCTTTGTGATACTGCAATGTCAACATGAAAGAAATTCAGTGCTCATCAACATTATAACACCCATAAGGACCACAAATATTTTGAATTAGAGGGAGAAGCATGAAAGGTTTTATAGCAGAAATTGAAAGATGAAAAGCAAAAGCAAAGAGAATTCCTTCAAGCAGTCATAAGACCTGGAAATAATGCCACTGAAGCAACTTATAAAGTAGCTTATATGCTCAGAAAAACGGGTAGCCATTTGGTGACGTACAATGGTGAAAGAACGCACTGTCGAAGTTGCAGGATACTTAGATCTGGATAATGTTTCAAAGTACAAAACACTGCCTCTCTCAAGAAGAACCATAACTGATAGGCGGCATGAATTAGCCTGCAACTTAACAGAACAACTTCGTGCAGTACTTCAAAAGGAAAATATGTATTATTTTGGATGAATCAACTGATAGTACTGACTGAGTACAGGTTTTATACATCATTCAGGTCATCACAGAAGATTTTCTTTGCTACAAAGAGTTACTCGTTTTGGTCACTCTTGTGAATAGAATATGGGGAATAGATATCTTCAACCACTTACAAGATAAATGTAATGAAGCTGGACTGAATTTGGTAAATTAGTGAGTGTATGTACAGACAGTGCACCTTCCATGAAAGGAAAACTTTAAGGGTTTATTGCACAGATAAAAAAAGTATTAACAGATCCAGATGCTCTCATTTCTTTGCATTGTGTCTTGCATCAGCAAAATCTCTGTGCTAAAGCTACTACTTTAAGTGACACTTGTCAACAAGTTGTAAGTATCATTAACTATATTTGTGCAAATGCAACATGGAATCGTTGGTTTAGTAACTTGCTAAAGTTAAATGATGAGGTATTCAGTGTGGATTTGCCTTATCATTCTAAAGTGTGTTGGCTATTGCAGGGACAGGTGTTAGCCAAAATTTTATCTCTGCAAGAACAGATAGCTAAGTTTTATAAAGAACAGAATCAGCAATGTGAATTATTGAAAGATTTCTATAGGGATGGAGTATTTCTGTGTGATACCATGTCAAATCAAAATGACTTGAATATTTCTTTGCAAGGTAAAACTAAGTCTATACATGATACGTGGCAAAAAAAATCCAAGCATTTTGAAAAAAGCTATCTTTTTTCAAAACATTCTTAAGAAGGAAATTTCAGACGAACATTTTCCGCAGTTAGCAAAGGTCATTGATGAGCAGGATGATATAACACGAATCATTTGAAGAATACGCAGCTGTTATAGACCTATTAGTTGGAAAATATGACAAAAGGTTCACTGACTTTGAGAATCATGACATCACACTCAAATTAGCATTTCAGCCTCACCTAGTTGATATCACCAAGGCATCTCATTGATTGAGCTCTCAGTAGATGACATTTTAAAGTCACTGTTTGATGCTAAGAAAGATCAAATTGAAATACGGAAAAACGTGGAATAGCCACACATTTGGCAACATACCTGAAAAATGCTTTCTTGCTTTTCAACCACTTATTGCTGCAAATCTACATTCTCCTATCAAGACGCCCTTAAGGTCACAAATGACTGACACCCATCTAGAGGATCAACTGAAACTGCAGACCTCCATGCTGCAACCAAATATTCAAATGCTTTCCAACAAAAAGCAGACACAACAAAGTCATTAAAAGGTCAGTTAACTTTAAATTTAACAAATAGTTTTCATTTTTGAAATTATTAAGTCCATGTAGTTAAACTTTCACCAAATAATGTACATTTTTAAGTATATCTAATTGAAGTTTCTTGAATGTGGCCTTATTTGATTACCGCTAAATTGATGCAGCCTTCCAACACGAAAACGTTCCTCGCTCTTGGTTTAGACGGTTAGACCAAAGACGACACCCCAGTCCACACCAGTCTTCTACCAATCAGAGTAGGTGAATCAGTTTTCCCCTGACCGTATAAAGGGCTGTGCTGGCTTTGGAGGACACATCCGGCCTCTCCCTACCCCACCTACCCAAACCAAAGGACCACGGAGGCCGGTGCATTTCCAGGCAGCGCCATTCAATTCACTGTTCAAGGACCACTGAGACGGAGGTTGAAGGGCTGAAACTGCCCACCTCCTTGGGCAGAATCTGACCCTAACCCTCTCCAGAGTCCCCTTCCCACTGACGCCTGCTGTTTGGCCCTGAGCTTCTGATAAGCACCCCTCCTTCTAGAAACATCAAAAACCAGAATTCCATCTCCACGAGCAGGAGCGAGTGCTCGTTGTTCCTGCTTTCAGCATCTCCCTCCTCCCAGCAACATCCGAACCCCTTTCGTAGGTTTGGGGATTCCCCACGTCGTGAAGAAGACCCTGCCCCCCATCCCAGACAGCTTTGCGGCCAGAGCACTGGCACGTGACTGAGTCTCGGCCAATCAGAGGCACCCGCCCCAGAAGTTATCAGTCCGTGCCCGGCCTTTTCTGCAGGGTGCTCGGGGGCCATGTGCCCACCTGCAGAGCCCCCTGGTTCTCTTCCCTTCCCGGAGGTTCTATGAGCCCCTCATGATCCTTTGGTGAACTCCATTTCTGCACCGGTCAGCCCAAGATGGTTTCTGTCGCCTGCAGCTAGGAGCCTTGCAGGATAGAGCATGGGAGAGCTGGCAGGGGACAGGGAGATCATGTCAATTAAAAGACCTTTTCTTCTTTCAGCAGCTGAAACTTTTGGTCATGGAAGTTTTTCACAGATGCCCAACGCAGAAAACAGAAATAGAGCTTTTCTGGTTAAATGGAGCAGGGGAGGGGCTACGGTCGCCACATTAAGCAAATAAAAATATAGGATGCCCAGTTCAGTTTGAATTTCAGATAAACAATGAATGAATATTTATTATAAGTATGTCTCAAATAATGCATGGGACATACTTACACTACACATTCATTCACTGCTTATCTGAAATTCAAATAGAACTGGGTGTCCTGCATTTTATCTGGTAACCCCAGCAAGGGCCCAGAGCCCCCCAGCTTGCTTTCCTTTCACTCCCTTCTTTCTTCCTCCCAGGATTCTACAGAAAACATTTTGGAAACTGCCCGTCTAGTTCGAGACTCCTGTCTTTTTCTCCTTCTTCTGGTAAGAGGTCTATTTTCATCAGTGGAAATACCCCTTCTTCACTCTCAGCCCTGAATTTCCAGATGGACTCCCCCTCCCTCCAAACTCAGGGGTCGGCATGTGACCAGGCCTGGCCAATCAGAGCAGCATATGTGATTGGCTCAGTGAAGGTCATGTGACTTAATCCAGGCCAATGAGACTCAACTTTAGAACTTTTGTGGGAACTGCTGAGGAGAAGGGTCTCTCTTCTCAATGCAGTCCCTTGGTCTAGGGCTGCTGCCAGCCATCTTTCCTCCCTTCAGGGGGAGCCTGCCAGAGAGAGAAGCTACAGGGGACAGCAAAACAAGAGGAGGCAGGAGACTGCCCACATCCATAAGCCCCTGGAGCCCACTGTGCCTGAAGCCAGCCCCACCTAGGACTTTTCAGTTTAAGCCACTGTGTACTGAGTTTCCAGTCAGTGACATCTAAAGTCCTGCAGACACATGGTTCAACCCCTTCATCTTAAAGATGGAGAAACTGAGACCCAGAGAGAAACTGCTGGGTGCATCAGGGCCAAGCTGGAATCAGAATTCGGGCTCCAGGCTCCCCCCGTCCTGGGAATGCTTCACCAGCCCACACACTGCTTCTCTCCATCTCTGTTTTCTTCCTCCTCTCTCCTCCCTCACTGTTTCTGCTCATTTTCCTAAAAATTTACTCTTTCTCATACTTCAAATGTTATCTTTATTGCCTTCCCCTTGGTAAACCCTCACTCTAAGTAGGTTAGTCTTGACTCATGTGAAAGGGATAATTTGGGCAGATTAACAGGTTTGAACTCATCTTACATATGATGCAAAGACTACTGAGTTAGCGTCCGTGACACAGCTATCTGGTGTCAAAGCTGTGCAGGTTATCTCTAATCTTCTAACCACCCTGAAATTAGACGCGCTATCTCCCATTTCACAGAGGGAGATATGAAGGCACAGAGGCCAAGGCACGTGACCGATGAATGGCAAAGCCAGCAGTCACACTCAGGATGACCCAGTTCTGAGTCTCCTATTTCTTCCAGCCAGTCCCCCTTGTAAAGCCAGCCTGAGATTTTTATTCCATAGGTCACATGATACCTGAAAGCTGAGTAGGGTTGACATATTTGACAAATAAAAATATAGGACACGCAGTTAAATTTGAATTTCAGATAAACAGTAACTATTTTTTAAAATATAAATATGTCTCAAACTGCATGAGACATACTTATACTAAGAATTAGTCATTGTTAATCTGAAATTCAAATTTAACTGGGCATCCTGTATTTTACCTGGCAATTCCACGCTAAGGGGCTCTCACGGGTAAAACAGGAAGCATCAGCTGTGTTCTAGGTTCTGCCTTGTAGCAAAATGCTCACCCCAGGGCCTTGGTACTTGCTGCCTCATCTGCCTGGAAGGCTCATCTGCCAGTATTTACATGTCTCCCTCCTTCACCTCCTCTGCGTCTCAGTTCAAATGTCATGTCACGTTGAAGCTTTCCCTCACCACTCTAGCAGAAACGATCGTGTTTTCTTTTTGTCTGTAACAACACTTATCACCACCTGAAATATCGTATAGTTACATGTTTATATGTTTACAGAAATGTGGGCACGGCATCGTTCATCACCGTGAACGGAGTCATATTTGCCGAATGAGCGAATGAACCCTCCGAGAGGACATCTTGGTCTCTGTCTGGAATACTGCCTGACTCAGAATCCGGAGCCAGGGTCGTCGCCCACACTCAGTCACCTGCGGAGTGACAGTGGGCATGACCCTGAGCTCTCCACTCCTTGGGTGGGGCTCACCATGCAGCCCGGCACAGCTGGGACATCAGGTGGCAAAACAGCCTTGACGGTTGGACGCAGACTCGAACGAGCTTGTGCGCGAGCGTGCAAGTGTGGTTTCCTTTTCTCCTCCAAGGGTTCGTGCCCCAGCAACTGCGCCTCAGGGACACAAACCCTAAAACAACCTTTTCCATTTGCGCCTGGTGACCAGAGCGTGTGCAAGCTGCTACACTCCCAGCATCACTGCGGACAGTGGTGCAAAGCACCCCTGCTACAGTCCAGGTTTCCAGCATGTTGTCCGCATCGCCTCATTTAATCCTCACAATTCTTTTGAAATAGATATTATTTTTATGCCCATTTTACAGATTAGGAGACCGAGGCTCAGGGAGATGAAGCAGTTTGCCCAGGGTTGCGCTACCAGGAAACGATGGAGCCATGTTTCAACCCAGCCAGCTGGTAGCAGTCTCTGAGCCCAGTTCTTCACCTGTAAAACAGGTATAAGAAGAGTGCTACCTTGCTGGGAGGTTACGAGGATGAAATAAGACATCATGTGTGAAGTATTTGCATGGGTCCAGGCAGGTTGTAAAGACAGGCAAAGTTGCCCCCTCCCCAGCCAGAAATGATCAGGCTAGAGGATGTCACATGAGGACCACCATTCCAAGCTGGCTAGAATGACTAATGACACGGCTTAAAGCAAGACAACTAGCCAGATGTATCCGATTCACTCCGTTGGGTATTTGAAGTAGAAAACTCTGAGAAAATGAGGCTATGGGAGTGAGGCTTGGTCAGGAAGTAGAAGTGAAGCCAGTGTGGCCATGATGAGTGATGAGCAAGCTAGTATTACAAAGAACCCAGGGCCATGGAGTCCGATGGTGTAGGTGGTACACTACGCACTCTCTGGTTACTATTCCCATTCTCGGCTTTGTGAATGGTGCAGTATACACCCTGAGCAACTGTACCCAGCAACCCTGGGATATTATCCATTCATTCATTCATTCATATACATTTATTTATTTCCACTAAGTGACAGTCTCGTTTCAGGCCTTGAGGCAGCCATAGTGGAAAGATACTCAAGACCCTTTATACAGGTATTTTAGTTAGGGAGATAGACGACAAACAAGAGTGAGTGACAAGTGCCAAGGGAGGGGTTGAGAGCAGAGGGTGGGGGAAGTGAGTCTGAGGAGCAGGGAAAGGGTGCCGCCATGGAGGCAACGGTGGGGCAAAGGCACTGCGGGGACCACGGGAACATCTGGCTTCTTCCCTCCAGAAACCCCTTCTAACTCTGACTTTTCCTGGAGCCCGATGGCCCCCGTGCCCAGGTCCCCAGCCGCACGTGTCTTTATGATACCACCACATTCTTCGAGGTGGCTTCAGGGAGTGCCTAATTTTTGTAGCCAAAAGATCTCAGCCCAGACTCCCAGACTGGGCCCCCTCCCAGAACGGAGCTCTTCTAGTGCCAAGCACAGCATCCTCCCCAGCCGGGCCTCCCCCAGCCACCTCTGCCCCCAGCAAACCAGGAAACATGACTTTGCCAGGCATCAAAGGGTTTGCAAAAGATTGTCCTGAGCCTTTTCCCTTAGGCTCCAATGAAGCGTAGAAACTACCTACGTATCAAGCCGCCAGCCTCTCTCCCTCCCCCCACCATAATCCATGGCTCCCCAGGACCTCCACAGCTCCGGCACTAAGGCCCTTATTTTGTTTTTATGGAGTGATAGTCTTCGATTCCCAAATGCCATGCAGGGACTTGCTGGGGGTGGGACGGGAACCAGAGAAACAAAAGGATGATTTACAGGAGTTCAAAAGCCTCATTAGAACCAGAAAATTTAATTTACAGACATTTGGTTCTTTCTTTCCATTTTTTAAGGAGAGAAAAAAATCAACCTAGTATGGTCATACTGAGTCCCCCTGGCTTGGAGGTTAGTTCAAGGCATCTGTGACTTTGAAAAGCTTTCTTGGCGTTAAGCAGTAAACAGGCTGAGCAGATAAAACCATCCTGTGTTTAAAAAGCGGGTCTGTCTCCGAGGCAGAATTTTTATAGATAAAACAACAAAATGTGACTCAGAGAAGTCGTGTTGTGGAAATGGCTGCGTGTAGACACAAAACCCTGAACTTAGGAGCTGAGCCCTACGATATCACAGGGGGGTTGGGGAATCCGGATAATTTCTGTCTGGCTTCAAGGAGCCACCATGAAGCCCCGTGTTCCAGAGGAGTTTTACGTTGCAAACATCACCTCCACGCCTTTGCCGATTCACCACCTGGAGGGGCCTCTTTCCTCCTCCTTGTTCATCAAAATCCCTGCTCATGTCGTGTGGAAAAAGGACTTTCTGTCAAGTAAGTCTAAGAAATGATGGGCTCAAGAGAGAGAAACAGGTTTCTTCGCTGCAGGACTTCTTAGTCTGTAATTAGAAGGGAGAGGGCGCAGTGTTGCCCAAGCCGTTGAATCAGGACTCCCTCAAGCACAAGCGTCATAAACCCAGGCCAAACAGAGCAATGCCCAAACAGGGAAGTCCTGTCCAGGCACCGCTGTGCCCAGGGGCTCACAGGGTGACTCTGTCTCCGTGGCTCTGTCTCCCTCTCTTTCTCCCTAGCTCCATCTTTCGATTCAGCTTCTGCCCGAACCTTGACTTCATTATTTCTTTCCGCAGACGGGCTTCCTCTGAGTGGCAGGGGGCCTTGGCCACTGATTGCTCCTGGGCTGGTGACCCTGGGGAGAGAGCGCCTCTCGCTCCCAGGGGAGGACGTCGGGTCTTGGCTCACCGTGGACAGTGATGGCGAACAGGGAATGGGGCACCTGGATTTCCCAGCCTCGGCCACCCGCTCGCCCAAGTCAGGGCAGGAGTCAGGGCGCGGGGTCAGCCCCAGCAGAGACCCGTGTCGTGGGTCAGGAGCAATTTCCCCAAAGCAGGGGTGTGTCACCAGAAAAAAACAGGGAAGGGATATTGGGTGGGCGACAATGAAGCCATCTTTATGGCCAAGCACCCGGCTGAGCTGGGGCTTTACCGACAGACAGACACCCTGGGGAGCAGGCACCTACCACTGGCGACGGCCCCTCCCCCGCTGTTGGCAGATTGTCAGCATCTGATGCCATGTGCGCATTGGTCCCGAGCTCCCCGGAGGGTGCGCGACACACATCGTTTTGTGCTTTCTGTGTCTTAGCCCGGGACTCTGCACACGGCCAATGCTCGATTCATACCCGATCGGTAGAGGAGCCCCCAGAGGCCTCTGCACTTTTTCTCTCACCGCCTGACCCGCCTCACTTCAGCGTGGTTCCGGATTTCCTGTCCACCTCCCCCGAGGATGTCCGCCCGCCCGCGAGCAGAAGCGCCGCCTGGTTCACCTGCGACAGTGCCCGCCAGACCGCAGCGCAGCGTCAGCAGCTGCCAAGCGGGGAGCAGATGCCACTTGTCCACACAGTGGGTTTTGCTTGTGTGTGTTGGTTTGCTTCTCCCTGCCTGTGTTCCCACCTTTAATCTTAAACTCCTTCCTTCTTCTTCTTGAATTTGTTTTTCTAGGGGTTCATTCCGTCCTCAAGCAACAAGTGTCCACTGAGTGTCACTCTGTGCCAGGCATCGTTCTGAGAGGGGAGCGAGCAGGAGAGGACACAGACCGAACGGCCAAACTTGGAGCTTTACCCTAGTGGGACTGTCAGGCCAGGGCCTGGTAACACGGAGCAGGGGTTCAGAGAGCGACAAGGGTGCTACTGTAGCCACAGTGGTCAGGAAAAGCACTCAGAGGAGATGTATCTGAGCAGAGAGCACTGGAGGCCGTGGGGAGAAGCATTCTGGGTAAAGGGAACAGAGAGTGCAAAGGTCCTGAGGCCACAGGACATGTTCCTGGGTTTCGGGGCCGGCCGGAGGGGCCCTGTGCCTGGGGCGCTACTGAGCAACGTCACAGGGCTGGACGCTCAGCTCAGAGATTGGATCAGCGGCCACAGCAAGAGGGCCTTTGCCGACACCGTTGAAGACAGACCTGTAGGTTATTCCCACCTCCCGGTGTTCACACCTTGTGTCCTCCCTCCCCTTGAGTGTGAGCAGGGCCTGTGACTCACTTCCTTCCAATACACACAGCGAAGGCGATGGACTGTCACTCCCGTGATTACGTCACACATGGTTGTAACTCCTGTCTTAGTGGCTGACTCGCTTCCTTGCTGGCTTTGACGAAGCCGGTGCCGCGCTGTGGGCTGTGCTGTGGAGAGAGCCACGCGGCTAAGCACCGACGGCAGCCTCTGGCCAAGAGCCACCAAGGAACCGCCACCCGTCCATATCCACAGGAACTTAGGGACAGACCCTTCCTCTCTTGAGCCTTCGGATGAAAACCAGCGCTGGCCGCCCCCTGACTGCAGCCTTACCGAGGCCCCAGCCAGGCCAACAGCCAGAGCCCGAGCCCAGAGAAAGGGCGGGGTGGGGGGGACACACACGGGTGGTTTTAAGTCGCTAGGTTTGTGGTAATTCTGTTACGCAGCAACAGGTGATCAACACAGGTGAGGACTTCGAGTTTAAGTCTGGAAACCAGCGGAGGGTTTTGAGCAGGGAAGTAGCAAGGTCAGAGGACGTTTTAAGGGCTCACCGAGGTCGCCAAAAGGAGAGTGGATCTTGGGAGAACGGGCGGAGCAGCGGGATTCCCGGGGCATCCCGGGTGGAGCCGGTGTCTGGACCAGACCTGGGCGGGGCAGTGGAGGTGGGACGTGTTGGACTCTGGCTCCTTTCGGAAGGTGGATCCGCGGGGGTTTCCGATGCGCTGGGTGTGGGATGAAGAGTGAGTTGAGGACGGGGCCAAGGTGGTGCCATTTCCCGAGGGGGTGTGGGAGGGGGAGGGGGTTCAGGGGTGAGAGGCGTGGTCGCGAGTCACGCTTACCAGAGGTAAAGCAGCACTGTGTGGCCGGTGGTGTCGGCTGGGATGCGCTCGGCTGCAGGGAAGCCCTGAGCGGAGTCTCGAGCAGCGAAGACCAGGCAGTGCTCCCCAGTGACACCAGGCCGGGAGGTGAACGTGCTAGAATTGGCTGGGGAGGTCGAGAGTCGGCCGGGACTGGGGCTGTGGCCACCTCCCTGCTCTGCCCTCCTCAGTGGTTGGCTTTTCTACCCCCGACTTGTCGTCACCTTAAGGTCATCAGTGGCTGCCAGAGCTCCAGGTACTGAGGTAGAAGGGAGTGGCAGTGGAGCCCCTTCTCTGCCTCTCTGTGTTGGGGGTGAAACTTGTTCCCAGACGCCCCCAGCAGAACTCCCCATACAGCCCACTCAGCAGAACAGGCCGTGTGGCCATGCCGGCTGCAAGGGAGGCTGGGAAAGGAAGGACCAGGTCCAGCTCAGCTGCTGTTGCAGGAAGAAGGTTCCACTGGCAAGAGAAAGCAGGCAGAGAGTAGCTGCCGGGCGTACAGCGATGGTGACGCTACGGGGTGGGAAGGCTCCACTCCAACCCCCACCAGCGAGTGGTGGGCTTGGGTAAGGTCCCAGTGTTCAGGGGTGCAGGGATGATCCTGAGGTATCTGTGTCTTCAGAGGAGGAGAGAAACACAGCCACAATTACGGCGGCGTGAAAACTAGCAAGCAGAAAAATACGAAGGCGTGACCCTTTCCCCTTCCTCACCCAGCCTCCTAACCGCTCACTGAACTGAAGGAAAAAAGTAGCCATTAAAATTGACTCCATGTCCAAACATGTCACCTTACCACCCTACCCATCATTCGCGACACCCCAGAGGGTGAGAGATTTTACCTCTGACATTGCCAACACTGAATGATGGTCACTTACTGAGTATGGACTGTGTGCCCAGCACCAGGCTCAGTACTCAGTACATTAGGGTTGTGTTTACTTGTAGGTAACAGAAATCTGCCCATAGCTGCCTGATCACACAGGGGATGCTTTTTCTCTGTATGGGAAATCTGTAGGAAGGAAGTCCAAGGCTTCTGGAGCCACTCAGAAAAGACTGCAAGGACCCTCCTCCTCTTCAGCTTCCTTTTCTGCTGTCCATAGCCTGTGGTTGGCATCCTCGTGGTTGTAATGGGGCTGCTCTAGCTCTAGGCATCACATCAGCCTTCCAGGCAGGATGAATGAAGAAAGGACAAGGCACATGTGCCAGCTGAGTTTGTCCCATCTTATCAGGAAAATAATAGCTGTTCCTGATATCATCACATCTCATCCTCACGTCTCTTCAGCCAGCGCGGTGTCACACAGGCACGCTTAGCTGCAAGGGAGGCTGACTAGTGGGCACTTTTAACTGGCACAATGCCAGTTCTGGTAAAAAGGAATGGATACCAGGTCAGCAACCAGGAGCCTCTGCCTCCATACATCACAGGCTAAACTCATTTCATCCTCCCACATCCGTAGGAGTCGGCACCGTGTGCAGCCAATACTTCGGGGACAGCCAGCTGTGCCCACGGGCCAAATCCAGTCGCCTATTTCAGTTAAAGTCGCATTGGAGCACAGTCAGGGCAGTTGTTTACATACCATCTATGGCTGCTGTTGAGCCACCACAGCAGAGGTGAGACGTGACAGAGGCTAAATGCTCTGCAGAGCCAAGGACGTTTACAGTGTGATCCTTTAAGAAACTTTGTGACCCGGAGCTAACTCCCTCCACTCAAAGTGTGATCGGTGGCCCAGCACATCCCAGTCGCCGCAAGCACATCTCAGCACCCCCAGCCTGCAGCAGAACCTGCCACTTACCCACCATGAGCCCAGACAATGTACCGAACCTTTCTGAGTCTCTATTGTCTCATCTGTAAAATGGGCAGAATTATTTCTCTCATTTATCTCTCTCACGTTGCTGGGAGAAGCGGTGAGATAATCTGCGGAAAGTGCCCAACACAGATGACTCAAGAAGTGAGGATGGCCACCAACACCAGTCCCACGTCACCGCAGGAGGGCACTTCGGAATTTCTCACGGGAGGAAGAAAACAGGCTCCTATGCGCCCCTGGTTGCTGGGCGTGGGGAGAGAAACCTCACTGCCATCCTTCTGGCATAGAACTCTCTGGGGTTTTTATTCAACATCACACAGAAACGCTTCCATACACCTGGCGGCCTGTAGCTTTCTGGCTAGTTCTCGGGTGTTTGCACGTGAAGGTCACCCTCGAGGTTTTTTTTTTTTTTTTTTTTTGAGACAGAGTCTCACTGTGTTGCCCAGGCTAGAGTGCCATGGCGTCAGCCTAGCTCACAGCAACCTCAAACTCCTGGGCTCGAGCAATCCTACTGCCTCAGCCTCCCGAGTAGCTGGGACCACAGGCATGCGCCACCATGCCCAGCTAATTTTTTCTATGTATTTTTAGTTGTCCAATTAATTTCTTTCTATTTTTAGTAGAGACGGGGTCTCGCTCTTGCTCAGGCTGGTTTCGAACTCCTGAGCTCAAACAATCCGCCCGCCTTGGCCTCCCAGAGAGCTAGGATTACAGGCGTGAGCCACCGCGCCCGGCCTTAAATCTAGCACCCTCGAGGTTTTGCAGCACGTTTTTGCTCCAGGTGAGCGTCCCAAACAGCAAGATTTGTTCCTGGGACTCCTTTCGTTTCAGTTCGTTCGTGAGCCTGAATGGAAGTGGTTCTGAGCTGCGTTAGACCCCGCACGGCCAGACCACCTGGCAGCTTTGGGGAGTGACCGTTCTAGAATTTGGATGAAGAATCCAAAGGTCAAACAAAACGACCTTCTGAACCTAGTCATCCTTAGACATTTCATCTTTGCCAATACAGGAAAAAACAATTAGAACTAATTTTTTAAAAAACAAATTAAAATTTTAAAATAACTTCTTTGAGGCAGTCCATTCCAAGGAGTAGATGGCACTGACCTCATTTGCTGTCCCAGAAAGCTGGCCACAAAAGTTCGCACGTCCCTGACACAAAACAGCTCCACGTTGGGGCAATTTTCCCTGTTTCCAGAAGATTCTGAAGGTTTCCCACAAATGCCCCTGCCTGTTTGGTGCTTCTCAGCAGCAGAAAATCACTAACCACAGAATTTCCAGGGAAGGCATCTAAAATCAACCTACAGACACTCCCCTTCCACGTGCTTCTGCCTCCGCTGGCTTGTCCATAGTCCGGCTCCACACTCTTCCTCGCAGACAGGCTCAGCATTCAGTCCAGGAATTCTTTCAAGGGGCTCTGTGGGCGCAAATGTGATCACCTTGAGCTTGTGTGGGAGGAAGAGAGCTCCAGTTACCAGGGGCTTCCGAAGGTTTTTAATAGAAAACATTTGCGCCAAATAAAAAGCCTTCTCCTTGTGTTTTGCTTTAGCTGTAAATTATCTGCTCCAAGGATCCATCCAGAAATCTCTGCGCAGGGCGAGCTCCGCAGCAGGGCTGGATCCAGCCTCGTCGCTTGGTCCAGATCGATTTTCAGCTGCTGCGTCCAAACTGCAACCAGGGGGACAATAAGAACAGAACTCTTTTTGTTCTGATGAAACTGTTTTTAATGGTCCCTTCTAGGCCGGGCCCTCGTGGAAGCCTCAACAAGGCGGCTCATTGAAACGTCCTGGAAAGAGCCAAGTGGGGAGCGAGCGGGGGAGCCCTCGGGAGGGGCCGGCGGCCCTTTGCTCAGCCCTGGTGGTCCTGCCGCAAAGGGGAGCTGGGCTATTTTATTTGTTGTCTGGGATGGAAAAGGGGGAGGGGCTGGTGAGATGAGGACTATCCCACAGATTCCCGTAATTACCGCCTGCAAAGTGTTAGGGACTCGAGCACACTCTCACACAACACACACTCACACACACGCGCACACTGCAACATCGAATGGCATCCTGCAGGCAAGGGGGTCCCAAAAGCTGAAAACCCAGAAGCCGGTAGAACAAATCCACTAAATGGAACAACGTGTGTCCTCCAGCCCCGGAACCCTGACTGCGTCAGGGAGTCACATTTCTGACCACTTCGCTTTTCATCTGCAGGCCTTGGGCACCCTTGGTTCCCGCACGACCCGGAACGCAGACGGGAGAACCAGGTGGAAACACACCCACCGTTCCCGGCACCGCCCGCTCGGCTGCCCGCCCCGCCGGGCCTACAAGTGTCAGTCTCCCCGAGGGTCTCCCCCGGGCAGCTGAGGATGCCGTCCACGAAGCAATAGGGACAAAGGAATCAAGGAAACAAAATCTGCTATTTATCCCTCAAAGGAAGTTTCTCCACTTTTAAGTGAGGATTTTAGGTGAGATTTTAAGTTTGCCTCTAAAGACTCGGCCTCCGTTCCCCACAGTAGTGAAGTCTAGATCAGTGGTTCTCAGCAGGGGGCATTCGTGGCCCCACAGGGCAACGTCTGGGGACATTTTGGTTGTCACAGTTGGGGAGGGGGTGTCACTGGCATCTGCTGGGTGGGGGCAGGGACATTGCTCAACACCCTACGGTGCACAGGACAGAGCCAGACGGTGCGGGAGCCGGCTCGAACGTCAACAGTGCTGAGGCTGAGAAACCGACCCAGACCCCGTCAAAGCACCCCTCACCCCACACTGGAGGCACCTGGGTCCTCGCTTGTTTGCGGGTTGGGGAAGATCAAATTGCTGCCTGACTGGCCGAGGCACAACTTCTCTCTTCCAAACACGTTAGAGCAACAGGGGGACTGTGGCTCTTTGAAGAAAAGGCTTTGGGATTCGTCTTTATTTGGCATTAAATCATCTTAAGTTGTGTGGGGAATGGAACACAATTCAAGGCACATTACTAATCAATCTTGGAGCGGAACACAGCACGTGGAATGATACTCTATTAAATCTGTAAGTAATTAAAGTCGTGCAGACTTTGTAGGGAAAATTCTGGACTTTCATCAAGTTTCCCTCATGCTCAAACCTCCCACCACCCCCCCCAAAAAACACACCTGCTTCTGTCACCAGGGACTGTCTGGAGGTAGAACACGCTTATTTTTTGACATATTGATTTATTAATCGTGTTTCTTTTTCTCCAAGAAGTAATGGGAAGGGGTTGATATCTGAGAACGTTGAACAGAGAGGGGGGAAAGGTAGGGTCTGGGTCCCAAGGCTGGAGTTCCGGCTCTGCCTGAGGTGTGACCTTGGGCAACCTGCCCACCCTCTCTGAGCCTTGGGTTTTCTCGTCTGTAAAAAGAGAATAAAAATAGTTTCTTCCCCGTAGTGTTCTTATAAAGACTGAAAGGAGCCCCTGGGTGTGAAAGGAGCCCCTCGGAGGTGGCCAGAAGGTGCCGGCGGCCGTCTTCACGGTCCAGCTTTGCTCCCCTGCAGGCTCGGGGGAGCTCAGAGTGCTGGGCTCCATCCCCCGCCGAGTGCTGATGGGCCACTCTGCGTCTCGGCACCTACGCAATTATCTCAGTCCAGATGGCATCCGTGGTTTGGAGTCTGCCTCCCCCTGGAGCGTGCAAGCTCCATGAACACGGATCAGGGCTGTCTCCGCCCAGGCAGAGGGCACACAGTAAGCACTCAATAAATGCTGTGAAATAAATGAATGGTGAAGAGGACATTTGCCCCATGGGAAAAGCCTGGGATTCTAGTCCTGGCTCTACAGCTTACTGGCTGTGGACTTGGGGTAACAGAAAGAACAGCTTCTCTTTCCCTCCCACACATCCGACTCCACAGCAGGTCCCGGGGCCTCTGCCTTCAGGGCAGAGTCCGACTCCGCCCACTCCCCCGCACCTGCCCTGGCCCGGCTGAGGCCTCCGTCCTGGCCCCTGAAGCCCGTGCCACAGCCCACGGTTGCCCGCCCTTCGAACAGCCTCGGCACTCTCAGCCCACTCCAAAGGCCCAACCAACCCGGCCCCCCCCCCAGACATCCCCACCCAGACACCCTATCAGAGCAGCCCCACTTGATCCTCCCAGTGCTACCAAAGTCTGCGGTGCTAACACTCCTCGCCCATGGCTGCGTGCGGTCTCCCTGCCCAGGAAGCAGAGCCTCTATCTTCCTTGCCTCGTCTCTGTTCCTAATGCCTAGTCCACTCAAAACAAAAATCAAACAACTCCATAAATACTTCCTGAACAAGTGAATGTATTGATTTCAATAACTGGTGATTGATGAACAAACAGTAAAAGGGCCCAGGCTCTGAAGCCCGACTGCCCAGGTTCAAATCCTGGCTGCTCCACGTGCTAGTCGAACGTCCTGGGGCACATGACTCGGGCCGTAGGAGCCTCAGTCACCTCATCCATAAATTGGGGGAACAGCCATATCTGTCCTCGGGGTTGCTGCAAGAACTTCGCAGTGTCTACACTGCGTGCCCATTTAACCCCATGCTGGCATCTCGGAGGCGCTCAGTGAACATTTATGGACACCCACTCCTCCCCTCCCCCGCCCCCACAACATTTTCCTTTACACCAATTCAGATGGAACCTTGTGGAATTGCTGATATCCAACAATTTCGACCTACAAAAATGGCAGTTTTCAGGGTTCAGAGGGACGTTTCCCCAGGACACATGACTGGGAACCGCTGAGCCGTCTTGAATGGGAACTCCCACCCAGAGTTCTGACCCAGCCCCTTTGAGCCTTTAGTGGCATCTAACGCCGGGAGAGCTTCAGATCCACTTTGCTCTCTCTGGCGGCAGGAGGAGGCAACGGCCCACACAGAGGTGCCAGCAGGGCTGGCGGCCACAGGGAGCGGGCACCGGCAGGGACTTCTGTTGGGCCGAGCAGGAGATGGGCTCGTCTGCGACTGGGAGAGATGCACCTACGCGGCCTCCGGAGCCCCGTCCCCAACACGTAGCAGGGCTCCCTGCCTCCCGGCCTTCCCTCTTCCCTCCTCCTTCCCTCTTTGTCTTCTTTCTTTTCTTCAATTTTTAATTAAACAATGACAGGATTCCTTTCTAGCGGTTTCACAAGGGGTGAAATCACTTAGCAACCTTAATTATTTTCAACTTAATACCGTGCTGCTGGGGGGAGCCGAGCCCCCGTGGGTGGAATGCCTCCCGGCTCAGCTGCTCGGAGGCCGGCTCTGGAGCAAATGAAGCGTCCGACCAAATGCTTCTCATATTTTCCCTCTCCCTGGGAAGGGCTTTTGTTTGGAGTGAACCTTTTTTTCTCTTCCTGATAAACATGAGTGACTACAGTTGATTGCAATTTTTTCAGCTGGCTGTAGCTTCAAAGGTTTGAGGGGTTTAAATTCCAGGCTTTAAATTATATTTTTTTTTCCTTTTGCTATCAGCTGCACCTATAGTAGATAGCAGAAATAGGAATTTCATCTTCAAATACAAGAGAAGGAGGGAGGCGTGTTTTGTGAGTAGTTATCAGTAAGGTCAGATCAGCGTGAACAGTTTCCAGTGGTGGAAACCCCATAAATCCTCGCACCCCATTGAGTAATGACAGAGAGCCCCGCACACCCCTGCAAAATAGTCATAGGAAGTGGGTACCAAGCCCTGGCCACAGGCAGGCACTGGGCAGAGCCCTTCATAGAGACAGTCCCTGAGCCTCAGCCCACCCTAGAAAGGAGGTGTCAACATTCCCACTGGAAAAGCTGAGTCACAGAGAGGTTAAGCAGTTTACTCTGGGTCACACAGCTCCATGGTGAAGCTGAACCCTAACATGGTGCCCCCAAAGCCTGCCTGCCTCCTGCAAATCCGCTCCTCCCACCGAAGGGCTGACACTCCATAAGCAAGGGCCATAAATCAAGACAAATTAAAGGTCGACTTTGAAGTGCTGCGTGGTGATTCAGTGAGATAAAGGGCATGAGAGATTCTGGGTCCTGATTCCTTAAGAAACATTCGCCCACTTCCTGCCTCTCCCAGCTGGCAAGACACCTTTGTAAATACCGAAGGCAAAGATTCAGACAGATTAGGGCTCAAATTGGGCACATGTCCCTTACCCGCCATGTCAGCCTGGACGAGCCACTTAACCCTTTCCAAGCCTCAATTTTCCTCATCTGGAAAATAGGGCGCGAGGAGCGGCTACCTCCCGGGCTGTGGGGAGGATTAAGGGAGAAAGGAAAGCGAGTGCTCAGTAAATGTCATTTACAGTAAAAAAAAAAAATAAAAATAAAACCAGGAACAAGCCGGCAGAATACAGAGGATGGTCGAGACGGGAGGGCGCTGCCCGGATGGTGGTCTTTGCTAAGCAGAGCTCTTGCGACGCAGCCCGGAGCGCCCAGAGTTACTTCACTCAGCATTCGCTTTGTGCGGGCAGAATGCGAAGTGCCATCCACGAACCGCGCCAAGAAGGTCGCTGCCGTTCTCTCCTTTAACCTCCTGACAACCGTAGGAACCGGGTCCAGGTAAAAGCTGAGTCTCATAGACGGGAAACTGAGGCCCAGAGAGAAGTCACTTCTTCAAGGTCACACGGCAGGGGGAGCAGTGAGAGTTGAGACGAGGCCAGTCCAAAGTGCCATCCCTGCCTCCCGACCCCGCCGTCATCGCACCATGGCAGTCACTTTCTCCATAGGAGTACTCATTAAAAGCTCAGCATCCGCCTACTGTGTGTTAGCCACTGAGTGCCCAGCACTGTCGCCGGACAGCACAGTCGTGACACACCTGTCTGATAGCTTTGCTGCATAGAAGGGATGACCTCATAAGAAACAGACTTTGGGGGAACTTCTGGGATCCTCCCTTAGCGACTCGATGTGCAGCGTCACCGTCGGGAGAACACGTGTCTGCGTTCTTGACAAAACCCGAATCCCACAGAGCAGCGAGGCTGCGGCCTCAGCAGACCCGCGCCCGCCCCACACGGAGCAGAAGCGAATCCGCATTCTCGTCCTCTGCCGAGAGCACTGGTCTGCTCAGACCTTCCAACCTCCTCAAGGGTGCCTGGAGACCAGCCATTCTTTGTCATGTTAATGAATCATTTTAATAGGGTGTTTTAACAGAAACATTCATCACCTTTTGTGCAACAAGGATTTTCTTTTTTGTTCTGCTTAAACGGTTAAGTAGGCAATAAACGCCTATCAGCCGCCAGTACAGTCTGGTGAGCCCTTCAGACGTAAATCATAGGAGGATTATTAGTGTCCTCGTGAATTAACACGTGGAGGGAACTGGGAGGCCTGGGCTTGGGGCTGTCAGTCCCGCAGGACTGGCTGGGAAAGCAAGGCTGGGTTTTCTCGGAGCCCTGCGACTCGGCTGCCCAGGGCCCCGCCACCGAGGCTGTGGTGCCACCCTGAGCGTGGGCGCCTCTCTCCCCCTGCAAACTCCACCCTCTTCCGTCCATTACAAAAGGCCCTGCAAGGTCCCTAGCACTTTGGTGGGCCCTGGGGTGACCAAAGAGAAGAAAATGGCACACTCATCCTTGGGGAACGGCCAGCACCTGAGGGAGCCGAGTGAGGCTGTCCAGGGACCCAGCGTGCAACTTAATCGCCGCTGTGGTTGGCACCAGGAAGGAGCCGGGCAGGCGCCTGGCCTGGATGGGTAATTGGGGCGACCTCTGTGAGGAGGTGACATTCATCCAAGAGGCTGGGGTGGCTCTGATGGGCCCACATGGCCAGGCCACGCCACAGTGCCCAGAACTGCCTTCTCTGCAGGTGTCGGGTGCGGGGCTCGGATTAGCTTCCCAGGGCAGCTGCAACGAGGCTCCCAGCACTAAGGTGCTTCAAACCACAGACTGTTTCCTCCCACGGTTCTGCGGGCCTGGAGTCCACGATCGAGGCACAGTAGAGCTGCCCTCCCTCCAAAGCCTCGAGGGGGGATCCGTCCCGGCCGCTTCCAGCTTCTGGTAGCTTCAGCAGGTCCTCGGCTCGTGGCTGCATCACTCCGATCTCTGCCTCCGTCTTCACACTGCGTGTCCTCACGGGGTCTTCCCTCTACTGTGTCTGCATCCGCGGTTCCCTCTTATGAGGACCACAGTCCTATGGGATTAGGACACCTATGGGATTAGCTCACCCATGCTGTAGGATCTCATCGCCTCAACTAACTACTTCTGCGATGACCCTATTTCCAAGTAAGGTCACATTCCAAGATCCTGGGGGTTGGGACATCAACATATGGGGGGCCACGAGAGACTCTTGCGTGAGAGCTGGAGGGTGATGCGGAGCCTCAGCTTTTCTGAGGCTCACACACGTGCTGCTGCTGGCTCCTGGCTCTTCTCGTCGGCCTGAAGCAGCCGCGGGCCGCCGGTGCGCCACCTTCCCCTGCTCCTCCTGCAGCTCCTCCTGTCCCGGGCCGCGTGTGTGTTCAGCTCCGTGACGAAGGGCCCAGCTGCGGCAGGGCACCCTCATCACCGCGGTCAGAGGCAATGAGAACTGCTGCGGTTTCAGCCTGTCCTCCCCGGCTTCAGCTCATGCCTGTGGGTTCCCGCTTGTCCCTGCTGCCCCCAGTCTGCACCCACCTTCCCTCCCTGTCTGTTCTGACTCCAGGCACCTGCGTCTGCCAGGGTCTCCTTGGACCCCCCCAAGCTGCTTTTGTGCTCCCTTCCCAGCTGCCACTCCTGCCGCAGCTGCTCTGCCCCAGGTGCAGGGAGCAGGGTGCACCTTGGTGCTCACCTCCCTGCAGCCCTCAGCCAGCGCCGGAAAGCCCAGCCCTGTCTCCAGGCAGGCCGAGCTTCGAGTGTCATTCACACTCCAGAGCTCCTGTGGGACCAGGCTACGCTGGATTGTGCCTTAAATCACACCCATTTGTTTGACTCCTTCCCTTCCCTGTCCTGCTTTCTGACCCCAACAGTGGTTTCTCCTGGACGCACAGCCTCAATAAACCACCCACATGTGAACCAGCATCTCCAGGCTGGCTCCGGGAGGATGTGACCCGATGCAGAGACATTTAGCAAAGTGGTTTCAAACAGTAGGTTAGGAGTCAAACGGACTGTGTTAAGGTTTTTGGAAGCTAAAACCAGGGGTATTGGCACGTCAGCATGTGAATCTCTCAGGAGCTATCCCATTTAGCCATGCTTTGTGCTAACGAGGGACACGCCTGGTGGGGGCTATGGACCCACGAAGGACAGACCTTAACCCACAGGACCAGCAGGTCCGGTCACACAGGCTGTCCTGCCCATGGGACAAATGAGGGCTGGAATAAAGCCCACCAGGCCTGTCTGGAGAAATGGGAACCTTTGCTTGTTAACTCTTTGTTTTGGAAATAATTTTAGGCTTGTAGCAAAGTTGCAAAAACAGCGCAGAGTTCCTGCCTACCCTTGACCCAGATTCCTTTAATGTTGTCTACCGGAATCATGGCACAAGGGTGTCTTTTTAAAACTCACACTACGGTGCCCACGGCTAGCAGCTGCACCCACCCAGAGTGAGCTGGTGAGTCAGGGAAAATGTCACCTAAGATCTGAAGGACATGTGAGGTTCTCCAGGAGGAGGTAAACCCATCCTAGCCCAGGAGCAGGAAGGGTGTTCTGGGCAGAAGCTTCTGCAGATAGCTCCAGGCCTGCTGGGTACAGCTGGAGGCTGGGGGAGGGCTGCCAGGGAAAGTGCCAGGCTAAAGGGGCTGCCGGGCCCCAGGACAACCATGTGACGGTGCAGGCTGGGGGACCCCAGGTGGGTTCTCAGGACCCTCCCAGGCACCAGAAACTGCTGCCTTCACTCCAAGACAGTGGAGAAGGAGTGGGCAGGACGTGGGTGAAGATAGAGCCGGGGATCCACAAACACAGGAAGAATCCACGGGGAAGCAGGATTCCTGGGACCAGACTTAGGTACAGGGGATGGGTTTGCGTCTTAGCTGGGGACTTCCTGATACAGGGAAGGCAGCGCCCCAGGGCTCCATGTGCGTGGGAGGGGCTCTGAGCAGTCCCACCTCTCCTCCAAGCCATCCCTAGGCCAGCACCTTCCTCTGGCCCACCTGCTGGGCAACTCCGCCCCGGCCTCCTTCCTGAGTGGCTGGGAAAGGCCCCTGGAGGCAGCTGTGTCTCCACATTATCAGATGGTCACCCCCATTCAGCCCTGCAGTCTGTCTCCTTCCTGATAAGCCTCAGGGAACAGGATTGTCCCCCCTTCCTGCCAGCCTCAGGCCTACATTTGGACGTCCAGGAGGCACCTAGGGAAGGGTAAGGTGCTGATCTAATTAGCCCAGTAAAACAATTGGCACTGAAGTGTGAGTACCCGCAGGCCTCACCTGGAGGTGGATGCCGGGCCACAAAGGGAAGCAGATGGGAAGGGGCCCCGAAGGTGGCTGCCCTAGGTGTTAGAAACCCCCAAAGGGACTCACCTTGTGGTGATCTGGGAGGGGACGGCTTCCTCCCTCTTCCTGCTAAAGGGTATCAAAGTCTCACCCTGGGAAGAGTTTTGCCCTCCCATGGATGCAACCTTGCCCAGGTCTGACATCTGTGCCCAAATCATCCCATCCACTCCCATAGACCTCCATGGGCACCGTCGCTGCCATCCACAAATGACAACACGCACAGGGAATGACTGGGAGAGGCGTCACCTGAGTGGTCCAGGAACCCCTTGGGTGGCCATGGACTTCTTAAAACCACTTCCATGTAGATTCTTTTAAACAGATTTCGCGATTCAAAATCCCCTGGTACTGGCAGGGTAACCTTAAGTGAGCATTTAACCCCTGAGCCGTGGTTTCCCCATAAGTAAAGCAGGGTAATGAGAGTTCCCACTTAATGGGGTGGTTGTGAAGATTACAAGGGCGAGATCTATGTAAAGCATTTTCGAAGTGCCCAATAAATGTGAGCTATGATCCTCAATGCCTGGCTTCTGTTGGAGTATAGGGAGCAAGGCCCTGTTGGCAGAACATACTTGGATACCATCTTTCTGGAAGGTGATATTAGAATACAGGACAAAAGTTGAAACACACTTTTTTTTTTTGAGACAAAGTCTCGCTCTGTTGCCCCGGCAGGTAGAGTGCAGTGGCGTCATCGCAGCTCACAGCAAGCAACCTCCAACTCCTGGGCTCAAGCAATGCTCTTGCTTCGTTCGGCCTCCCGAGTAGCTGGGACTACAGGCACGTGCCACCACACCCAGCTAACTTTCATATTTTAGTAAAGACAGGGTCTCGCTGTTGCTCAGGCTGGTCTCAAACTCCTGACCTTAAACAATCCTCCCGTCTCAGCTTCCCCAAGTGCTAGGACAGCAGGCGTGAGCCACCGCACCGGCCTAAACACACTTCTTAATAGCTGTGTGATCTCAATTACTGAACCTCTCTGTGCCTGAGTTTCCATACCTGGAAATGGGGCTAATCATGCCTGTTTCATAGATCACTGTAAGGATCAAATGAATTAGTGAACAGGAAGCATTTTAAACAATGCCTGGGACCTAACGAGCACTCGATTAATATTATGAATGTTATTTGACCCAATGATTCTATTTTTCCAATTATAATTTCAATTTTCAATTTTTATGATTCCTCAAGTGTGGTCTTAGACATGTATAGGCTGTTTGTCGCAGCAGAACGATTTATAGTAGCAAAGAATTGGCAGCCACCAAAATACTAATCTCTCCCCCTGGGGGAGGGAATAACACACTATAGATCATCCACACAGTGGGACTCTTTGCGACTGTTAAAGAAGAATGACTGGATTTGGAATGACGTCCAAGTTGTGCCTAAAGTTAAAAAAAAAAAAAAAAAGAGGTGACTAAACAATATGAACAGTGTTAGCTCATTTTTGTTTAAAAAATATTGTCAGAGTAGACAAAAAAAAAATTCTAAAAGCATTTTCACAATTGCTCATTTCTGGAGAAAAGAATTTACTTTCTTCATTCATGCTTTTATATTTTTATAATGAGAATATATGACTTTTGTAATCTAAAAATAAAAATGCAATAATAAAGATACATTGAAATGAAAGTGGCCATAATCGTGCTCCCTGGAGAAGGGTCGGAACCGCTGGGAAGGGGAGAGCCCAGCCCTGGAGGTCAAATTCCACCGCGCTGACCTGGAAAGGGCTGTCACGGCCTCTGCAAGCGTCTCAGGGCATCGAATGTGACTCAGTCGTGATCCAGGGCTAGGCTGGGGGGCGTGTTGCCAGCCAGAGGAGCCGGCGACAAGGAGTGGGACCCCCGGTGCTGTCAGCCCACTCAGGCCACCTAGAGAGACCTGCTTTTTTACCTTTATAGTTTTTACAAATTGTAAAAGCTGGAATTTCAGCTCATTTTATGTTGAAACCATCACAAAACAATAAATAAACCAACCAACAAGAATATCATTGCTAGAAATCTCTTTAGAGACTCATTTCATCACCCAATGAATAATTGTCGAGCATCTTCTACACAGAACACACTGCCCAACTGTTCTCAGTCCCGAGGTGCCTCCTAGGACTTCAGACAGTGCCTGACACTGGGCAGGACCTCAGCCAGGCATTTCGAATGAATGAAAGAGTGAATGTGAATACCGATTTCTGACATATACTTTTAACTCTGAAAAGTTACTCTAA
>NW_012147919.1:3613300-3642751 GCF_000956105.1 Propithecus coquereli
GAATATATGACTTTTGTAATCTAAAAATAAAAATGCAATAATAAAGATACATTGAAATGAAAGTGGCCATAATTGTGCTCCCTGGAGAAGGGTGGGAACCGCTGGGAAGGGGAGAGCCCAGCCCTGGAGGTCAAATTCCACCGCGCTGACCTGGAAAGGGCTGTCACGGCCTCTGCGAGCGTCTCAGGGCATCCAATGTGACTCAGTCGTGATCCAGGGCTAGGCTGGGGGGCATGTTACCAGCCAGAGGAGCCGGCGACAAGGAGTGGGACCCCCGGTGCTGTCAGCCCACTCGGGCCACCTAGAGAGACCTGCTTTTTTACTTTTATGGTTTTTACAAATTGTAAAAGCTGTAATTTCAGCTCATTTTATGTTGAAACCATCACAAAACAATAAATAAACCAACCAACAAGAATATCATTGCTAGAAATCTCTTTAGAGGCTCATTTCATCACCCAGTGAATAATCGCTGAGCATCTTCTACACAGAACACACTGCCCAACTGTTCTCCGTCCCGAGGTGCCTCCTAGGACTTCAGACAGTGCCTGACACCGGGCAGGACCTCAGCCAGGCATTTCGAATGAATGAAAGAGTGAATGTGAATACCGATTTCTGACATATACTTTTAACTCTGAAAAGTTACTCTAAAATTCCTAGGTCAAAAATCTAGTCCATGTGTCCTTTGGATGAGCTGTGAAAGAGGATAGACTTGTCCTGGAGACAATGACAATACGTTTTTCAAAAATGTAAAGGTGTGAATAATATAATTCTCCCCCCTAATCCCGTAAAGTCTCAATCTACTAAATTTCAGACAACTGGCCGCCCAGCCCGAGTAGCTGTTGGTGCCGCAGCCACATCAAAGTCAACGGTCGCAGCCCCGGCTGTGAGAAGGAGCTGGAAAAGCACATTCTGCCCCTAGCAACCAATTACAAATGAAACTGGCAGGTGCCCACTTACAGGGCAGTCCAGATACTGCGTGCTTTCTTTCCGCTGGCCAGCTAAGCTTTCCCCAAATCCCCAAACCCCGCTAGTGGGTCTTTCCTGCAAGCTCAACCCGAGGCCCAGAAACCTGTCTGAGGCCAGAGCCCCCCTGCACGTTGGAAAGGAGTGTCGTTGTTGGTTAAAGGCAAAGCGGGTGGGGGGAGGCCGTGCCAACAAACCAGACGCAGAGGACAGCGCACTTACCACGTTTAAATAAGGCGGTTTCTTTAGCAAGTGTAGGTGAATTTTAAAATAGTATAGATTCTTGAGAAAGAAGTACAGGAAAATACCATAATATTTTCTTTACTTTTTGAGGGTTTATGAGAATTTTTCTGTTAAGTTTTAAAACAATTATAAGAATGGTACATGCCTCTCATAAAACATTTATGTAATTCAGAAGTGTGCGAAGTAAAGTGAAAGACGCCCCCTCTGCACTGCCACCACGGCCCTGCAACCTTTGGGTCCTACAGTTGTTCTTTCCTGTCCCCGTGGCCCTGGCACTTGCCCTTCCCTCAGCAGCTTGGACCCTTTGCTCTTTTTCTCTCCCTCCACTCCACCCCCGCCCCACCCCGTGCAACCTGGCCCATTCTCCCACAGCCTTCAGAGCAGCCTCTGAACATCTCTCTGGACTGCCCCCCTCAGTCTCGGCCCCTGCTTCCCTCCTGTCTCAACATGCCTGCATTCCTCACACTGCGAGCCCCAGGAGAGCACGGACTCACCCTGTACCCCACGGTTCCACGTGGCACGTGGAAAAAACGTTTGTTGAATGAATGAATGAATGAATGAATGAATGAATCCCCATGGGGTTATCTCTGTTACGTATTCATTGTATTGCATCTCAGTCACCTTCTGCACATGCCCAAATTCGTATAATGTTTTATAGACTAAGACCCCACTCGGCGCACTTCCAGTATCGCTGCTTCTGGTCATACTAGCAACTGCAGCTTGCTGACGTCAGACGCGGGGTCAAGCACTCTGCGTGCAAAACCTCACTTACCTCCTCACTTTTTGCAGGAGAGAAAGCTGAGGCTCCGAGAGGTGTTAATAAAGTCTCTGGGCTTCCTGGACATGTGAGTGACAAAGTGCTGAGTGGAAGATTTCTCTAGGCTGCTGTACTGCCTCAAAGTCAAGGTAATTTTGTATCGATGAATTAATTTGGACCTTTTTTTGTAGCCAGTGGTCATATACCAGGATGTGTGATGTAAAACAATTCAGAGAAAGAAAGTTAAATCTAATTTAACAAGATCACCAAAGTATCTGTAAGCCCGTGGGTCCCCTCACTAACGAAGGCAGGACGCTCACTTGTTTTTAAAGAGCGCGTGCTATGGTGCGCTACCATGGACCCAACCCCAGCTTCTGTCCTGTCAACTCACGGCCAAGCTTTCTTCATCCACACCCATCCACATACCATGTGATCCAGCCATCCGTCTACTGGATATATATTCAAAGAAAATGAAATCCATTTGTTGAAGGGATATCTGCACTTCTGTGTTTGTTGCGGCGTTATTCACTATAGCAAAGACATGGATCATGGGTAATTTTTATAGTTTGTTTTCATCCAGGTGCAAATAAGGTCCGTGGCTGTTGGTTGATATGTCTCTTAAGTCTCCTTAATTCTATAGCTTCACCTCCATTTTTCTTTCCGTGCAATTTATTTGTGGAAGAAACTGAGTCATTTGTCCCAGAGAGTTTTGTGCAATTAGGCATTTGGGGATTGCATCCCTGTGGTATCATTTAACATGTTTTTCTGTTCTGGGTATTTCCTATAAATTGGTGGTTGGATTTAGAGGCTTCACTGTTTCTGGTTTGATTTTTGTTTTTTCCTTTAGTAAAAATATTTCACAGGTGGCTTGAAATATTTAGGACTTCCATTATCACCTTCCAGAACTTCTAGGACTGGGGACATATTCACTGAAGGAGAAGCCAAGCCCGGGAGGCCAAGTCATGCTCAGCAAAATCCCTGCAGCCTGCAAACCCCTTCACAGAAGACGGGCCGAGGAAGAAACCCAAATGGAAGCAGCAATTTCCCTGCACCGCACCGCATCGCCCGCAGGACTTGCAGGGAGGTTTCTCAGCCTGGTTCTCTTCCCGCCCGCCAGCACGCACGCACTCACGCACAGTGGCTTTGCCCCCCAGCCTGACTCATCCTCCCTGCTTTTTACTTCTTTCTTCCTCACACCCTAACCAGGCTGCTAATTGCTCTCCTCCGCCCTCCCCTGCGGTGGGATCTGCCGAGGCCGTGACCTGGAGACGCCCCGGCACAACTGCTTTCCAGCCTGCTCCGAAACCTCGCCTCTGCTTTATTTGAAGATCAGTCAACACTACACAGAGACTTGCTTTGATTTAAGGAGACTTTTAAAATTCTAAAGTAATTTTCCTCCTCCTCTGCTTCTTTTATTGTTTGTTTTCCATTTTTTAGGACTTCTTGGCAACTGGTTTGATAGAAAGAGACCATTTTGCCAAAGTCCAGAAGGCATATTCAGTGTCCAAATCCCAGGTGATGAAAGCTCAAAGGAGTTTTCCCGTCCAAGTCCCGTCCCTACCGTGCCCAGGCACACACCGGAACAGCGCCCAACTCACAGATTGGCACATTCACGCTTCGGCCAACAAACGGTGTGAGCACTTTCGTGCTTCCCGGGACTTTTCTCGATCCAGGAGATTCAACGAAGCACAAGCTCACCAAGTGCCTGCACACATCGCTGACGTTTTGGTGGGAAAGGCAGGTTATATACAGAAAAAAACAAATACACGCTATAAATCCAATCACGATGTGTTACCAGGAATATAAACTCATGGGATAGGAAAGCGAGTGACAGGGCAGGAAATGCTAGAGCAAGTGATCAGAAAGAGCCTCCCAGGAGAGGACCTTGCGCTCAAACCCGAGCACAAGGAGGCTCTGAGGGGAAGAGGTCCAGGCAAGGTGGAGAGCAAGATCCACTGGGGAGTTTAAGGACCAGAGAGCAGCTGGCGTTGCCAGGGAGATGGGCAGGGGCCTGTCGGCCACAGGGAGCAATCAGGACTCTATTCTAAGGCACTGATCCCAACTGGGGTGATTCTGTCCCTCGAGGGACAGTTGGTAATGTCAGGAGACTTTTTTGGTTGTCATCACTTGCAGGAAAATTGCTGCTGGCATCTAGTGGGCCAAGGCCAGCAATGCTGCTAACGTCCCACAGTGCACAAGACGGCCCCCACCGCAGAGAGGGGTCAGTTCCAAATGTTAGTGGTGCTGAGGTTGAGAAACCGTGGTCTAAGGATTTGGGAGGACATCGGGAGAGTCTGCAGCGAGGGAATGGTGGTGTGTCTCTTAAGAAAGGAGAGTGGATTGCAGGGAGGGGGCACGGAGGCAGGGAGACTGGGGTAAGGTGTTGCACTTGTCCAGGTCAGAGATGCCCCCAGACCAGGGTGCTGGCCTTGAGGATGGAGAGATGGCAGATGTCTGGGGACTCTTTGTATTAAAGTAAGCCGTGGTCAGACAGAGTTTGGAAATGCTTTACACTACATCAAGACAGGCGGTCTCACGGGAATCCCAGAGCAAGGCTGGTTGGGTTCAAATTTGGCTTTGTCACTTGTTAGCTGTGTGATCTTGGGCAGGATTGTCAACCTCTTTGTGCCTCAGTTTCTTCATTTATGAAATGGGCATAGTAACAGTATCTACTCAGAGAGCTGATGTGAGGAGTACAGTAGTTAATACGTGTAAATCAGTGAACATAGGCCTAGTGCACTGTGAGCACTCAGTAAGCATCATCTACTATTAGCACTTACTGCCCCTACGAGTGTCAGAGTACGTGTCCGCACATTAAGGTCTCTGAGAAGACCTGTAGTGAAAACCTTGCTCAACTCGTTTAGCCTGCATTTGCCAAATTTATTTTTTCATCACTCCCCCCCAACCCATGAGTACTCAGAAAACCAGGAGTTCTTGGAAAACATCTTAACAACGGCTTTGTTGAGATATAATTCACACACCACAAAATTTCTTCATTTTAAATGCATGATTTTTAGTATATTCACAGAGTCGTGCAACCGTCATCACAATCTAATTTTAGAATGTTTCTGTCCCCCGATCCCCAACAGAAACTCTGTATTTATTAGCAATTCCCTCAGCCCCTGGCAACCACCAAGATACTTTCTTTTTTTTTTTTTTTTGAGACAGAGTCTCACTCTCTTGCCTGGGCTAGAGTGCCGTGGCGTCAGCCTAGCTCACAGCAACCTCAAACTCCTGGACTCAAGCGATCCTCCTGCCTCAGCCTCCCAGGTAGCTGGGACTACAGGCATGCGCCACCATGCCCGGCTAATTTTTTCTATTTTTAGTTGTTTGGCCAATTTCTTTCTATTTTTAGTAGAGACAGGGGTCTCACTCTTGCTCAGGCTGGTCTCAAACTCCTAAGCTCAAACGATCCGCCCGCCCCGGCCTCCCAGAGTGCTAGGATTACAGGCGTGAGCCACCGCGCCCGGCCAAGGTACTTTCTGTCTTGATGGATTTGCCTGTGCTGGGCATTTCGTACAAAGGGACTCCTACAATACGCGGCCTTTCTTGACTGGCTTCTGTCACTTAGCACAATGTTCGCAAGGTTCGTCCGTGCTGCGGCATGTACCTGTGCTTCATGCCTTTTTATGGCCAAGAACACTCTGCTGCGTGGACACACCACCTTTGTGTGTCTCTGCATCAGTGGGTGGACACTCGGGTTGTGTCCACTTTTTGGCTATTGTAAGTAATGCTGCTCTAAACATTCGCGTACAAGTTTTTATTGGATGCGTGTTTTTGTTTCTCTTTGGTAGATAGCTAGGAGTAGAATTGCTGGGTCACATGGTAGCTCTGTGCTCAGCTTCTCTGAGATCCGTGGATGCTGACACTTTGTTGACTCTGCCACTTTCCTTCCTCCTCCCTCCTCTACCCCAGAGCCCCCTGTCCTATCCACAATACTGGTGGCCAATCAGAACTTTGCCACTTCCTGGCTGTTTGATCTGGAGCAAATGAGTCACATTTCACTGAGCCTCCGTTTTCTCACCTGTAAAATGGGTGTAAAGATGAAATGAGGCTCTTCGTGTAAAGTGCTCGCTCTGTGTCCAGCGGTCACTCGGCCGAAGCTGTACTGCTGCTAGTAGCACCTGTGGGTCTGTGTGGTAAGATCTTCTTGATATAAGCGTTACGTGTGTCGGTAGATGCAGCTGCCAACAATGCCGTGGTGAAGGTTCTCGCGCTTGTCTCCTGGGCAGAACACAGGACACGCAATCTTCGCCTCCACTAGCTTTTGCCAAGTGAATCTCTAAAGCGACAGAACCAACGCGTCCTCCCTGGGGAGAGTCCTCACCGCGCCATCCTTGCCAACCCCCGATGACACCAACATCCTTTACTCTCTGCCCATCTGGTGGGTGTGAAGTGGCGTCACCCTACGGGTTTAATTTGAACGCCAGGTCCTTAACCTGGATTATTTTACTTAGCAAATAAGATAAGACGCCTTTTGAGGTAAGTGCCAGTAATGTCCCCCTTTTGCGGAAGAAGAAACAGGCTCTGAGGGCTCAGGGGGCAGCCTGTAACTCACAGAGCCAGGCCCTGGCGCTGAGCTTCCCTCTGCCTCCCACGGAGCCAGGGCTGACAGACAAACACGAGGAAGACCTCTGGGTGACTACTTGAGATGGTCAAGCAATTTAAGAACTATGTTCCTGCTTTCATGCAACAAATAGTTATTGAGCATCTACTCTATGCCAGGCTCTGTGAACAAAATAAAGTGCCTGTTCCCAGGGCTTACAGCCCAGTGGGGGAACCAAAGAAGTCTGGAAAACCACATAAGCTCTAGGAAGGGAAAGAGAGCGGCTCGGGCCGGAGATGTTTGTGTTTGGAGGTCAAGGGAGGCTTCTCGAGGAAGGGACGTTTGCGCAGAGACCTGGACAAAGGGAGGGAGACAGCCTCACGGCTACCTGCAGGCAGCGCTTTGGTGGCAGACAGGACAGCACATGCCAGGCCTCATGGGGGAGCGTGGTTGGGGTGCTTGAGGAACGACGGTACAGCTCGGTAGGCAGCGCTCTGAAGCAGGGCCCCCCAGATTCTCATTCTCTGGCTGTTCAACCAATCGTGGGGCTAGGTGCTGCTGCGGAGGGCTTGCAGTTGTAACGAAAGTGCCACGTCATGGACTTCAGGATGCAAAGCTGACCTGGCGGGCCTGCTCCAATCAGGGGCCCTTTAAAAGCAGAGTGTCCCCTCTGGCTGGTGGCCGGAGGAGAGTCAGGGGTCAGAAGCAGGAGAAGGATGTGGGGGCCCTTTCTGGCTGAGGGCGGAGGGAGCCATTAGACAAGGAAGGCAGGTGGCCTCTCCAGATGCTAAGAGCTGTCCCCCACTAAAAGCCACCCAGGAAATGGGGAGCACAGCCGGGCACCAGGTGGACCTGAATTCTGCCCGTTACAGGAACCAGCTCGGGAGAGAACCAGAGCTCCAGGTGAGAACGCAGCTGGCGATGCCGTGACGTCAGCCTGAGCTGAGAGCCCCCATGCCCTGCTGGGCTTCCGGCCTGCGGAACTGTGAGCTGACAAACAGCTGTTGTTTTTGAGCTGCTAAATCGGGGGCAATTTGTTCCATGGCCATAGAAAACAGATATAGAAGTCATGTGACCAGGACAAGGGCATAAGAGGGGAGAGAGGAGATGAAGTCCCGGGGTACCAAGGCTGTGCAGCCAGGACATCGGTGTTTGTGCCGAGGGAAGCAGAAAGCTGCCAGGCACGTGCAGCACTCAGGCTGCCTCGGCCCCTTCTCACGAGCCTTCTCCCGCCTTCCAGCCTGCCTAGTTTTCACTCCACCACAGCCCAGTTCCTGACATCTGTCCATCCATCACTCAGTGTGTGTATGTGAATGAGTCAGGGCCCTGTGGATTGCAAGGGACAGGAAACTGGCACAAACTACTTAACCCCCAAATCCAGGGACTTCAGGCCAAGTTGGATCAAGGAGCTGGCATATTATTTCCAGAGATCTCTGTGTTTCTGTCCCTCCCTGATGCTCTCTTCTGTGTGTCTTCTTTCTCAGGCACGGTCCCCAGCAGCTCTGAGCCTACATCCTGCCATTCCAGCAATTCAAGAAGAGAGACTCTACCTTTCCCTCAACGGTTCCCCTAAAATTCTTGGAGATGGGCTTGGCCCAGCTGGGTCACATGACTACTGTGAAACCAATCACAAAGGCCGGGGGCTAGAATAAATTTAGTGACTGGACCTGGGCCACGAACCTGTTCCTGGAGGCAAGGCGGGCAGGGGACTTGAGCCCCCTGGACTGAGAAAGCGGAGCATGGTCCTTTGCAGGGCCACTGGGGGGCTGTGTGCAGCACGAGAGGGAACAGACGCTGGTGGCCAAAGTGGTAGACGTCTCCTAAGAGTGGCCGGCTCGGTCTGTGCCTCCGGGTGCCATGGGTGCCGTGGGTGACGTGGGTGCTGTGGGTGCCGCAGCAGAGACACAGCTTCTGCCTGGAGATTCCGGAGCCTCCCGCTCTGTCCCGCTCAGATCACCCTCGTTATCTCTGCATCCCATTAGATCTTGGCACAGGCAGCGGGAGTTGCGGAACTACGACAGAACTCTGCCTTTGCCCCGGTGTTTACTGGAGAAATAAATAGAGAAAAGCAGCTCAGCAGATGCCTGGACAAACGGAGCAGCCCTGGGAGGCACACGCAGCAGAGTCGTCTTCGTAAACAGACGCTGCTCGCAAAGTCTGTCGGAGCCCCGAGCAAATGAGGACCTGCCACCAAACATGAAGCCAGCTGAGCTTCCCCAGCCGGCAAGGAGGAGGCCCCAGAGCCTCGGGCCACCGGGGGCGGGGGAGGGTTTCCCAGGACGTGCCAGCCTCTGTGGGGTGGGGTGGGCACCAACCATTGCATCTTCTCCTTGTTATTTTTAAAAGGCTGCATTGGAAACAGGTTTGGGAGGAGAGGTGCAGGTTGGTTTGGAGAACCCCCTTCCCAAATACCAATAGTCATCTGATTGGCCTTGCAATGGCCCACAAGGACATTATCAGGCCCCCTCTTCCGACACTCTCTTGACACCTCCTTCTGCTTGGGCTCTGGCCTGCTTGCTGGTCCTCAAACACACCAGGTGTGCTCCTGCCTCAGGGCCTTTGCATCTGCTGTTCCCTCTGCCTGTGACGCTCTTCTCATACATAGTTCTGGGGGAAGGGGTCTCACTTCCTGTGGGTTTCTGCTCAAATGCCCCCTTAAAACATAGGACTTTTGTATCAGGCTCAGTTATGCTGCAGTAACAACCTCACACTTGCCGTGTCTGCACACACCAAAAGTTTGTTCCCACACACGCTACCCCTCCAGCGCCATTGCCAGCGGGCCAGTGATGGTCGCGCAGAGACCCAGACTGATGCAGACCCCAGCTCTGCTTGTGCTTTCGTGGGCACAGCGTTGGGGGCCGGCGGGCGGAGGGAGTGTGGCTAATCACACAGTGGCCCTTTACTCCCTTGCACATTTTCTTGGCCAAAGCACGTCACAGGTGTCTGGAAGGAGAGCGGAAAACATCAGTGGACCGCTCCACGCTACCGCTTCCTTAGTCACGCTAATCGCACAGTGGTGCCGGCTCTAATGCCGTTCCTCGCCGCTCCCCTCCCGACAGTGCAGTGCCCCGATTCCCCAGAGAAAACAGCCTCCCTGAGGGCAGGGCTCTGTCTGGTTCTGCTCACTGTCCCTGCAGCGTTGAGAACCCTTCCCGGCATACGACATGCACTAGAATTTTAGATGAATGGATAAACAGTAATATGAACAGCTAAGATCTGAGAATGTTTCCCGCGTACCCAGCACCGTGCTGAGTGCTGTTCGCATATTTACTCATTTGATCCTTGTCTCAACCCTGTGGGGGATGTAGATCTATCTGATCCCTATTTTCCAGGTAAGGAAACTGAGGCTCAGAGAGGTTGAGACACTTGCCCAAGGTCACGCAGTGAGTAAGTGGGCAGAACCAGCCTTTTGACCTCTGAGGGGTCACGATGGGCCCAGCTACTTATGAGGAGGAGGGCAGAGTCACTATAACCAAGTACAGCAGTGGGGACAAGGCCTGGTGATCATTTTTAGGGGACAGAGAAACCATGGCAGAAAATAATGAATATATCACCAATGATTGGGCACAGACACTGTGCTAAGGGAGGTACACGCACTACCTTATCTCATGCTCACAGGTATTGCTGGAATCCCTGTTGGGCAGAGGAGGGAACTAAGGCAGTGACAGCACTTTCCGGGGTGCGCTAGTCGTCCAGGCAAGCTGAGGCCCTGGCCATCCAGATGTGCAGCTGGAGAGCTAACCACGAGGCAGTCCTACCTCCCCGCTGACCTGTGCATCTGCGGCACTGCGGAAGGTGCGTGGGTTTCCATCGTCGCTGCATCTGAGGCCCCTCAGCAAATCGGCGGGCCCGGCTCTCCTCCCTTCCCACTTTACGAAGCCCGGTGCTGGGGACAAAACGCAAGACGTTGCCTTAATGCCTAACAGCCTTATTGCATTCCACTTTTGCAGCCCAGAAGAAGAGGACGATTTTAATGTTTTCTCCTGTGCATTTTTGTACTTCTGTCCATGTCTGTCCCTAACCACTCCCTGGATTCTGTCTTTCACTCTCCACCCGCTCCCTGCCTTCTCTCCGAATTGTCGCAATAATCGTATAGATTAGGGGCAGGAGCTTCCTCGCAGACGCCTGGGTTCAGGTCCCAGCCTCACCACGGACCAGCCCTGTGCCCCTGAGCACGTTTCTCAGCCTTTCTGAGCCTCAGTTTCCTCATCTGTAAAGTGGGGACAATGACCATTCCTAGCTCACAGGGCTGAGGATGAAGAGGATGAAATGCACGGACAATAAAAAGACACGTGCAGGAGGTGCTCGCTCAGCAGGAGCAATCGTTATTACTGAGGCCTCTGGTGGCACCAAATGTCTCTTCTAAAACACTCGGCGTCCGTGAAAGTTGGCTCAACATTATTCATTGCCTCACTGTTTGGAAAGGCAAAAAAAAAATTGCAAACACTCAAATATTCTCTGACACAAGTTTCAATCGATTTCCCCATATATGCAGTGGAAAACTCTACAGCCATTAACAGAAAGAAAGTATTGCCTGGGTATACTTTGGATGAAATAAACCAGTTGTGTCTCAGACCACTTTGGCGAATTACGTTCTAGGGGACTTCATCTTCTATACTACATATTTCTGACATGTTTAATTTGTTTTATAAGGTAGGGGTTATTTTGTAATCAGAGTAAAGCAAAAGAGATGTGAGCTTCATGTAATGGGGTCAACAAGGAACTTCGTATTCTGTGACTTTGTTTCTCCACCTTCCTGGACTCTGCTTCAGAGAGTTTTAGAGTTCTTAAAGTGGAAATCCTCATTATCGGTGTTTTTGAAACTCTTGATTTGTTGCTGAACAAAAACAGAGTTTAACAGGGTCTTGTGGATTTGGTTGCGGCCTCGTCGTAAGGGCATTGCCAATCTCTCTTCCCTTGCCTTGTGCAAGGGCTCAGCCCACCTGTCTTTAGACGAAATTAAGTGTTGCCTTATTTAGTGACATAGGTTGGGATCGTGCCCTTGGCGAGCGTTCTAGAGTGTTCTAGCAGTGACAGGCGGTGTCCTCTCCATCTCTCATGCTGCTTTCTTCTAACCACCTCGAAAGCCATACCCACGTGCTCTGTAATTATGTCACTAGCCCCCCATGTGCTGGTGGCTGGGCAGCCCCTTGAACTCACTCTGCCCAACGCCACTCCCTGCGTGGTTCTTGTCACTCCAGTTCACCTGCCAGTGCCGGCTTTTCCATCGAGCAGGTGGGTTTCATTAAGAAACACTATCGGCAACTCAGACCTTCTCGCTTAGCTCATTAGCATCTTGTCCAGACAGGGTAACTTCTGGAAAGAAAACAGCAGGCAGGCAGAGGGGAGCAGTCACCAAACCTCCGGTTAGAAAACTTCTCTGGTGATTGTCCTGCAGTCACCAGGCTTCCAGGGATCAATTGCTTCTATTTCTACCCCGTGTCAAACATGGGGAGTTGGTTTGGCATCTCTTTCAAAAGATTGGTTCAAGTCTCGGCAGTCACGGCCAGAATCCCCGCGACGAGCTCAACTTCCCGGCTACAGACAACTCACTTTGGTTTTCAGAGTGGTCAACGCCACAGGCTCTGCAGCCAGTGCACCTGGTTCACACCCAAGTTCTGCCTCTTACTGGCTGTGTGACCTGGGGCAAGTTATCTGTCTCTCTGGGCCTCAGTTTCTCTATCTGTAAGATGTAGGTGGTAAGGTACCCACCTCACGGTTGTCATGAGGATTAACTGAGTTAATACACACAAGGAGCTCAGAACAGGGCCTGGCCTATACTAAGTGCTCAGTAAGTATTAGCCAGCATGGTTACTATTACCACGTTTATGGCTGTTATCATCACCTCTCAGTCGTGATGGAAACGCCAGTCAGTATGGGCACGTGCTCCGACTCTGTTCACATCTCCTCTGTGTCCATGACCTTGACCACAGGTCTGTCTTTATTGGCCAAAGGTTACATCTGGCCCCCTTCGAGGCCCGGGGCTTTGTTAGCTGTGAGATCAGTGTTGTCCCCTAGAATGTGGGAATCCCACACGCTGTTTTGCTCCCTCCATTGCCTGCAGTCTCCCACACGGGCTCTTTCATCCTCGGCCAGAATGCTGCTCCTGCCTCTGCTTTGATCCGTGCTGTTGTTCCTGGGGACACCTCCTCTTTGAGGCCCTCTTCCCACCCCGCCCACCCTGGCTCTCCCTGCCCCTCGCACCTGCAGCTCCCAGCGACTTGTCGCATTCCTGTGGGCGCTTAGATGGAATCTGCTACTGAGGCCCAGCTGCCGTCTCGGTCTCCCGCCTGTGAGTGGGGCCATCGGGTCACATAATCTTCAGGCTCCTTTCTACTCCAATGCAGGCCTTTGCACTAAAATACTGACAAGACTTTTACAGAGAAAATCACGAAACATTACTTATGGACATGAAAGAAGACCAGAGTAAGTGGGAATACAGGCCATATTTGTGGATGTAAGACTCAATATTATAAAGATAAGAATGTATCCAAATTCACTGAAGTCTGATAAAATTCCAATAATTGTTTTTGGATGTTGCATTCTTAATGGAACTAAACAAACTGATTCCAAAACTCATATGGAAAAACAAAGGGCTAAGAATAGTTTAGACAATTTGGAAGGAGAGCAAGTGGGGTGGGCTTACCTTACCAGACATCAAGAATTATTTGCAAGGCTCTAGTTATTGAGAGAGGCTGATATTGAAAAAGGAGAGATTGGGCGTGGTGGCTCATGACTGTAGTAATCCTAGCACTCTGGGAGGCCAAGGCGGGAGGATTGCTTGAGGTCAGGCGTTCAAGACCAACCTGAGCAAGAGCAAGACCCTGTCTCTATGAAAAATAGGAAAACAAATTAGCCAGGTGTGGTGATGCATGCCTGTAGTCCCAGCTACTCTGGAGGCTGAGGCAGGAGACTCGCTTGAGCCCAGGTGTTGGAGGTTGCTGTGAGCTATGATGACACCACTGCACTCTAGCCCAGTGAGAGAGAGAGACTCTGTCACAAAAAAAAAAGGCCTACGTATGAAAAATAAAACTTCAGAAAGAAAATGTTGGAGAACGTGACTTTTGGATAGCAAAGGTGAGGAAGACTAGGCTGCAGGGTCTGGAGTGCCCCAGCCGCCACCCACCCACAGCGCGATGCTGTGGCGCGCTGCTTCGTCTCTCCGTGCCTCAAGCTGCAAAATGTGGGTGTGTATTTTGGAAGACGAAATTGACTGCCCGCCTCCTCCATTTCTTTTTTTTTTTCATGGTAAAGCCCAGCTCCCACCATGGACGATGAGCACTTGGGCTAGCTCCTTTCTAGCGAACCATGGGGCTGAGTCGAGCATATGCCCCAAACCCAGCAGACGAGAACTGAGGGCCTCTGCGTGCTGCAGGCTTAGGAGAAAGGCGTATGAGAGCAAATGCCTTCCGCCAGAACGTTGTCACAACAGCAGGTGATACCTGGAACTGCATGGGCATCTCCTCACCATAAGGGGACAAGCTGGCCTGAACAGATGAGGAACAAAAAGACAGGAAGAGCCTGGGTCCTTGAAGAGTTTATGGGGACACTGGTCTCAACTGGAACTGCCTACCGATGACGTCGCATTCCGAGGGAAGACTGTCCCATGGTCTGTTTCTGCCGTGAGAGCAATTCTGACTGATGCATGGCGGTCCCATGCCATAGGTTTGCTGCAAGAATTAGACGAGGTGACAGTGTTTAGGAAGCACTCAGCACAGTCTCTAGTGCCTCCCAGAGCTTGGCAAACGTCAGCCACGGTCAGCCACGCAGTCGCCGGGACACGGAAGCCCCTCAGCACTGTGACTGCAGCAAAGCTGGCAGTAAATTGGAGGTGCCCAGGGGGCACTGACTGCGTGCCAGGCTCTGGCGTTATCCCACAGAGTCCTTGGAAAGGTTACTGGAGATCGGAACTGTTATCATCTTCCTTCTACCAGGAAACTGAGGCTCAGAGAGGTTAAGGAACTTGCCAGAGTCTGCAGCAAGAAAGTAGCGGAGCCAGGACTGGAATCCAGGCCTGTCTGCAAAACTTCAGAGCTTATCCTTGCCCTGGCAGAGCGCTTCTGCAGGGCCAGGAGCCGGGGGAGGCACTTGTGTGCGATCTGCAAACCCCGCAGTGTGGAGCCTCCCTCTGGTTCCTGGACAGCGCAGTCCCGGCTCTGTGTTCTGGTGGTTCCTGGGCTGCCCAGGCAGGGAAGAGCCAGAAGCCCCGGCCCCAATGCCCCTGATAGAAGGAGAATGTTGTTGTCGGGAGGATTTCTTCTGGGGGTGGCCCAGGAAGCTACACACTCAGCTGCTAGAGGCAAAGGACAAACACGATGTGTCACTCAGCAGCTGAGCATCAGTGTCCAGGGCTGAGTGCATGAAGAGGGGCCTGTTAGTTGCACACCAAATCCAACTTCACTGGGGGAGTTGTGATGATTTTTGATAAATTTGGACTCCCTTCTCATGTTTGACATTTTCTCTCTTCTTCTGAGGCACTCTCTGGGTCAGCTTGCAAGACGTCAATCGCCAGGACAGCAAACGGCGTGACAGCCCCTGTCCTCTCTGTGGGTCTTTTCAACCCATCGGCCCATGAAGGGGAGCATGAGGCACCTGATTTGGGGAGAGGTCCCCTGGTGGGCTTCCCTGACCATCTTAACAAAATTCCACAGACTGTGGGGAAACGCTGGGTCAGAAACTGCTGATTCTGCTTTCTTTTCTCTGCTTTTAAATTCTACCCCTGGCTCTGTCTAGATTTCCTTGGCCAACTTCAACCTGGGCACTGTACAGCCGGTTCCCTCTGGAGGGCTAGAGCTGGATGCTAATGAAGTAGCCACCGAACTCCCAGCAGTCTTCTAAGAAGGGAAAGAAGCCGGGAGGCAGCAGCTGAGGCCACCAGCCAAGGATATCAGCCTGTGCGGGTCACATCCCCCACAGGACACAGGCTCGTGCGCCCCGTGACTCAGTATTGAGAGATAATTGCACACACATCTGTTTTCTTTTTCTTCTTATCCATTTATCTGCGACTCTAAAATACCCACCCTCTTTTGCATAATATGCAACCAGGAAAGCTGTCCTCATTGTCACATTGCCACGTGCTTGTAAATTCCCCTGTCGATTAGCTTTTCACTCTGTGTCCAGCTGCTGTTACTACTCAGGGGACAGCACCTCCACTGTGACCCTCCTGAACTTTCCATGTAGGTGGTGTAGATCTTTTGCTACTCACCCCAAAGAAGGCAAAATGCACACTCAAGAGGCCCCTTCCCGAGTCATTTAAGCTGCTGGTGAGGGGCATGTGGACAGTGCCTGCTGGGGTTTGGTCCTGTCCCCACACTGAGCCATGGGCTTGGAAGCCAGAGGGTGTGGTATAAAGATTCTACTCCCCTGGGCAGCCTCATCAGCCATCTCTTCCTATTGCCATTTCAAAATCCCTATTATAATTTTTACTGCTAGATGGTGGTATTTAGTTTGACCAAAGTGTGACAAAGTCACAAATATATTCCCTTTGGGACTTTTCTCACTGCCCCTCCCGTTGTAAAAAGTAAGACATTTCAAACAAACTGGAAATCATTCCCCTTTCAGCTCCTCGCAGTGGCTGTCCCTTTGGGCTGCCTTATTTTTCTTCATGCTGCCATCTGACTCTCATTTGCTGCCTGCAGCGCGAGCTCCGAGAGGACAGAGGCCTTGCCAGCCCTTTTGCTGCTTCCTTCCCGGCGTCCACAATAGGGAGTGCCCTGTGCCTACGGGAAATCAATCAGCATTTGAGGAACATCGGCACGAATCCATTCACTAAATATTAGTCACTGGATGTCCCATGACATGAGCTGAGCACTGCAGGGGACATAAATAACGATCAGATGGCTACAGTGTGTGGACGGCTGGGTGTAGGCGCTGAGCTACTTCTTCCACATCTGTTGTCACCCTGAACCAGGGAGCAGCGGGGCTCGAGGTCAGAAAGCTGGGCTCTTGTGGCCAGCTGCTTGGTTCACTTCTGGCCCCTGCACTCGGTGGATCTGTGACCTTGGGAAGGGCCTCAGACTCCCTCTGTGTCGGTTTCCACATCTGTAAAATGGGGATAATAGGATCACTGGTTTCACTGGGATACTGTCAGATTATGAGGCTGTGCATGTAATGCACTTAGAAAGACACCCTGCCAGACACGGCCCGGCAAAGGCAGCTAACCTTACCCAGCCTGTGAACCATTAAGATCCCCACTTAGCAGTGAGGAAGCAAGGGAGCGTGCCGGAGCACTCATAGCCGGCCAGCATACGCCCATGAAGACTCGCCTGCCCTCAGGGAGTTTGCAGCCTAGTCTGGGAGAGGAGACAAGCACAAAGGACCGTGCTGTGCGTCGCACTGTTAAAGAAAGGTCGGATGCAGACAGTGTGCTTCATTTCCAACATTCAGGTCCCTCTCTTTAACAGGACTGGCTCCAAGCCTGTACCCAGGTCACAAACCTGTATTCTGTGACATCCTTATGCCTTGGACCGGACTCCTTTGTCATTCCAAGGGAATCCCCACTTATGCAAGGACACAGGCTGGGGTGTGACCTCGGTGTCATGTGCTGTTAAGCATTTTACACAAACGGGATGTTTGAAGAGTGCTCTGTGAATAGAAAAGGCTCCAGTAACGCACATCACAACCCAATCGCATTCCCAGCGCAGGTTTAGGGCGGGCAATTCATTCACAGGCTAAGCTCAGTCATGGGACTGACGAGCATCCTCTAGCAATGTCCACGCATTGCCTGTGTTTCATTTCTGCCTTAAGAGTGCTGAGCCTCGCAACGGAAGACAAACAGCACGGCTCCCATGAGCTCTTTACTCCTGAAGCTGAGACGAACTGCTCCTTGCAAGGCGTGACTGTTGCAGCCTCACCTAAGGGAAGCACCATTCCCTGCAGAGCAAGCTGCAACCTGCCTTAGACCAAGGGCCCATTAGGGGTAGTCATTAGCTGGTCCTTGCCTTTGAACCTTGCCGATGGTGGTATTTATATTCTTAAAACTGGGAGGGGAAGGGAGGCATTTCAATGGGGTGGGCCTCGTTTGGGGAGGTAAGCCATCAGCTAACAGAGTCTGCAGATGACTTCACAGAGACTTTGAAGGAGATGGCCAAGGGCTGTTTAGTGCTCAAAGTCATTGATGGCTATGGGCCTGGATGACAGACTTGGGCTATGCACCGGGTAGAGAAGGTAAGAACTAGCAACAGTGGTCAGTGTTAATGAGTACTTCCTAGGGGCCAGGCACTGTACATGACTTATTTAAAACTCCTCATGAATAGGACTTGTTATCCCCATTTCACAGAAAAGGAAACTGAGTCTCAGAGAGGTTAAGTAATCTGCCCAGGTCACACAGCTGGGATGCCTGAGGGTCGGATGTCTGTGATGTCCTGGATGTCTGAATCCAGCTTCCACACTCTGAGCCTCAACTGGTCCATGGTTCTCCCTCTTTGTGAAGCAGGAAAGAAGCCAGGCTGAGAAGGGGAGAAGAGGGAGAGGAGAACAGGGGGAGGAGGAGAGGCAGGCAGGGTTGCAGGAGTCAGGGAGGGAGTCTGGGCAGCCTGGGTGATTCGCCCCAGGCCTCCCAGAGGAGCCTGACCTGTTTGGCAGGAGGGTCAGCTGACAGCCATCTTCAGAACTCCAAGGGCAAATTCAGGAGGTGTGGCCACCGAATCAACTTCAAAAGCAACTGTGTGTGTTTCACCCTTGGGTATCAGTGGGACTTTTTGGTTTGCAAGTGACAGAAAACCTAATCAAACCTGCCCAACAGAAAAAAATAAATACAAGCTCATGAAGCTGAAAAGTGCAGAGTAGATGGCTTCGGACAAGGCTGTTTCCAGGGGTTCAAATGATGCTTTTCTCTGTACTGTCTCCTCTCCCAGGCAGGTGCTGTCCCAGAAAGATGGTCACCAGCAGGCTTATGTGCGAGCGCTTAGTAACCCCAGTGGAGAGAAATGCCTCTCACAGGCGCCAAGAGAAACCCTAGGGCTGAATGGCATTGACTCAACTAGCTCAGCCTGGGTCAGGTGTCTGTCTCTGAACCAATCACTGTGGCGGGGGGTGGGGAGGAGGCTCCCCCGTAGACAGAGCCAGGGCCAGCCCCACCTGAACTGTGCAGGCTGAGAGGCTGTCTCTGTGCTAGTCTGCCCCGGCTGCCATAACAAGATACCACGGACTGGGTGGTTTAAACTCCTGCATTTTCTCACAATTCTGGAGGCTGGAAGTCTGAGATCTGGGTGCCAGCATGATTGGGTTCTGTGCGGGCTGTCCTCCCTGCTTGCTGATGGCAGCCTTGTCGCTGTGTGCTCACATGGCCTTTGCTCAGTGCGTGCGCAGAGCTGGAGTAGCCGGGAGCAAGCTCTCCAGCATCTCGTCCTAGAAGGGCACTGATCCCATCACATCAGATGGGGGCCTATGACCTCACCTGACACCCTCTGTCACACGTCCCCTGTGGTTCCCACCTGAGGGCGATCTCGCCTTCCTCTCCAGCTCACTGCAGTCATCATGTGTGTCCGTGGTCACCTGCTCTCCCCCGAGGATGTTCCTTATGCAGCATTACTTGATGAGAATGTATTGGAGGGTGCTGTGCTCACAGCTGGGGATGCTGTGGACGGCAAACAGGCGTGGTCCTGCTCTCCTGACGCTTACCGTCTGGCCTGTGGGATTCAATAGTCAATCACACAAAATGACAACTTGACAAGTACTCTGGACCTCAAGGCCGTTCCTTGAGGGATTTCTTCTGGGAATCAGGGCGGGCTTCACAGAGGAGGTGACAAGGTCTGAGCTGAGTCTAATGGATGAGGAGAAGTTACCTGGTTCCCAGGCAGAGAAGAGAGCTCCAGGCAAAAGAGACCGCATGTGGCCGTGGGAAGGCAGGGCTGCGGCTGCTGGGAGGATGAGCTCTTGTTGACAAAGAGGGAGCCCCAGCTAGGCCCTTTCACGCTGCACCTTGGTTTCTCCCTGCAGGAGTGCCAGGTTTATTACTCGTTTGTTCACTGTTCTGATCCCCTCCTCTTGCCCCGACCCAGCTCAGGACTTTTCATTTCGTGTCAGAGCTAGCGAGGCTGCTGGCTTCTGGCTGAGCCTAATGCTAAGCGACATCCTCAGGAGATAGAGAAAATGGACAGAAATGTTTCTAGTGCCAGGAGAGAGGCACCTCCCAGCAGACGAGCCTTGCTGATGTCATCGACTCCCCCTCTCTCTTCAGAGGCCTTTTGTTTGTTTGTTCCTCTTTGGGGATGATGAATGAGAACCCACCTGCTACAACACCCTCACCCAAAACATGAGACAACCGAGGCCACCACCAAAGAAGCCTCCAGGAAATGATGATACACTCCAAGCCAGCCCCCCTCCAGAGATGCTCATATCCTAATGGTTAAGAGCATGAACTTGGAGCCAAGGTTTAGCTCTCAGTTCTGTCACTTACCGGAGGTGCAATCTTGCACAAATTGCTCAACCTCTCCAAGCCTCAATTTCCTCATCTGTGAGATGGGGAGAATAATTTCAATCTCCTAGGGTTGCTGATTTATTTTAAGTGTACCTTTCACCCAGCCAACTGAATGTTTTTAAGTGTTCACCTGAGTGCACTCAGTTCCCCCATTTAGACTGTGAGCTCCCTGAAAGGAAGGACTCTGCCTGCCTTGTTCACAGTACGTCCTCAGTAACTAACACTGCCTAGTGCAAGGTAGGTGGTGAGGAAGTATTTGTGATAACAGAAAGCCCTCAACACAGTGCTTGGTACATGGAGAACAACCACCAACATAGGCAACCATCAGTATGAACAGAGGAGGTCCATTGTTTATGATGGGAAACTAGTTTTAGTTTGAAAACCATCAAATAACCAGGAATTGAAAGAACCAAGTTCTCTGGGATGGCCCTGTGGTCAGGGGGCTCTCCTGGGGCCAAGCTCCCCAGCACCCCATCCATGCAGGTCCAGGTACCCAGAGCCCCTTGGAGCCACCTTGCTCCAGGGTCTCACCCCACTGTCCTCTCGAAGGACCTTGTCCCCAGAGTCAGGACTCCTTTCCTAGGGCTTCAGAATTCCTGTCTTCTGCTGTGGAAGGCTTGGAGCAAGTGGGACAAAGTCACAGCTCACCCAGTCTGCAAGAGGAGGGTGTGGGGAAATGGAACAGTTGCTGGATAAATTACAGGACTCCCAGTTAAGTTTGAATTTCAAATAAACCACGAAATACCTGGGGGTTTTTGTTTGTTTGTTTGCTTTTTGAGACAGGGTCTCTCTGCGTTGCCCATGGTGGAGTGCAGTGGCTGTTCACGGGCACGATCGACCCTAGTGCACGGCAGCCTCCATCCAACTCCTGGACGCAAGCGATCCTCCCACATAGCTGGGACTACAGGCATGCGCCACCACACCCAGCTACGAAATAACTTTTTAGTAAAACTACATCCCAAATGGTACACAAGATGTAGTGATCCTTTTAAAAAAATAAAAAGTATTTGTTGCTTATCTGAAATTCAAATTTAACTGGCTGTCCCTGTATTTTAATTTGCTAGATCTGCCCTACAGAGTGGGAGAGCGAGGATTATAACCCAGGCTTGCCTGACCTGTGTGGACCTTTCCCGGTCCCGCAAAATTAGGATGACAACATTAGAACTCCCTGGGCATGTCAAAAGAATTAGGACAGGCTGAGTGAAAGGGCTTCGTAAGCCCTCAGCCACTACGTAAACATTAGTAAGGGCAGGAACTGTGTTTGCCTGGATCACAGCTGAACCCAGTGCCTAGACCTGTACCTGACACAGCTGATCTTCATAATTATTATATTTGTTATAATAGAAAATAGGACTGGGCGCGGCGACGCACGCCTGTAATCCCAGCACTTTGGGAGGCGAGGAGGCAGGATCGCTTGAGCCCAGGAGTTCGAGGACGCAGTGAGCTCCGATCAGCCTGGACCACAGAGCGAGACCCTGTCAAGAAAGAAAAAGAAAAGAAGGAAAGGAAAGAAGGAAGGAAGGAAGGAAGGGAAAAGAAAGACGAAAGAAAGAAAAAAAGAAGAAAAGAGAGATCGCTGATACTATTTTCCCTAAATAGGCCCCCGCAAAAAATAATAAAATCATCTCAAGGAAATCTCGGTCCAACATCCCAAGCATGCCACAGAAATGTCTCTCAGCCCAGCCCCGCTGGGCCCCTCCACCTACGGACCGAGTTCCAGGAGGCGCCCCCCTACCGGACCTCCCAGGTGGGATCACACCTGAGAGAGCCCTGCGCTTGCGCACTCCACCCAAAGGGCGTGCTATACGCATGCGTCCGTCTAGCCCTCTCCCCCACCAGCCCCCGGGCTGCGATGTGCGCACGCGCCGTCCCAGTCAGAAGGCGCGGGAAAGCGCGCGCAGCCCCGTTCGCGAGCGCAGCGTGCGACGCACCGCGCGGTCTCTGCAGCTTTTTGCCGCCTCCGCCCTCATGGCCTTTGCACCCATGGGGCCGGAGGCCTCGTTCTTCGAGGTTTTGGACCGGCACAGGGCTTCCCTGCTGGCCGAGCTGAGGCGAGCTGGCGGGGAGCCCCCCTGTGGGGGAACCCGCCTGGCTTCTAGGTACTAGAGCCCCGGCCAAGGCCGAGGAAGCCCGGGAAGGGGCCTCGGCCCGGACGTGGCTCGAGGCAGCTGCTATTTGGAGGAACGTTGGGGCGCCGGTTGTCGCCCGGGGACCTCCCTAGTGTAGAGGCCGGAGGAGGGGCCCGGTGGCAGGCAGCCCGAGAAACACCCTTCGTTAGTTTTCCTCCGGTACCTTTCTGGTGACAGGTGCCTCCGTGTCTTCTAGAATGTTCCCCTTCTAGAATGTTCCAGGAACATCCCTGTAACTAGGTTTGAAGGTTTCCTAAGATCCTTACAGGTCAGGGAGTTTGGGGTACAGGTTGGCTTTGTATTTTAATTTTTTTCGGATAAAATTTTAATTTAAAAAGCTTTCAGGATTTTCTTTGATGAGGAACGTGAGAGGCTGAATGCAGTAACCCTGGGTCAGCTAACGGTTTTCTCAGAATGAAGAGACGTCAACGCGTTTTAAAGGGTTCATAATAAAACGTTTTTCTTGAGTGGGAAGTGGAGAGAATGTATATATTTTAAATGATTTATTTAAAATCAATTACGGAAACTCGCCAGCTACCCAGGTTGAAATTAACTACAGAAAACATGTTTCCGGCCACTTTTACTCAAAATGCCCTGCTGTTTTGCTTCCCTGAGCTGCTTTTCTGGTTTATCGGCAAAGTTTTTCCAGCCTAAATGAATTTCTTGTATTTTGAAGTCCAACGACTAAAAAATCCGAAAAGCCCGCAAGCAAACACGTTTTTACAAAAGGACTTGGATTGAGAGAGAACCTGGGAGGGCGACGCTGGGAGTTCGGTTCCCGCTGGACATGGATCGTCTGATGTGTCCAAAGCTGGTTACAGTAGGAGCCTAAACCTTGTTTTTTCCAAATTGGGAAAAACACATGAGATATTGTGGTCAGTTTTTACCCTCAGTATTAGAAAATATTGAATGTTTTAAAGTCCATTTTCTGATGACGTAAGTTTTCAGTGAAAGCTCTGCAGTTTCAGTGGAAATTAAAACCCTCAACATTTTGCCCATTTTCTAGATTTAATTTGATTTCTCTTCCTAGACAATATGCTAATGGTATTTATAACAGAACAACATTTTTTGAAGCTGATGGCTTGTGAAATTAAAAGTCAGCTGACAGAAAACTGGGCTCAGTCTTCGTATTTTGCTGTAGAGTGGTGCAGTAGCTGCCAAGTCAACTGGTGCAGAACTCATGATTTATTCTTTTTATGGTAGTGATTAAACTTTTTCCTTTTTGTATCACTAAATTTCAAAAGGGCTGATTTTAAGGCACGAGATCAACTAGGGTAAAGTGCTATAAGTGGTGTTTCTTTTTGAAATATTTTTGCATTCCACTTTTGGGAAATAGTCAAATGATTATATCGTTTTTAATTAAAACATTCATTAGTAGTATTTCAAGCCAACAAGTTTGTATTTAAGTACAGCTAGATTAAAGTAGGTTAATATGAAGAGTAGATAAAAATATAGTGTATCTACTTCAGGGGTGGAATATATTATCTAGTCCAGGGGTGGAGAACCTGCGGCCTTAAGGCCACATGTGGCTTTCTAGGTCCTTCAGTGCAGCCTTTTAACTGAATCCAAATTTTACAGAACAAATTTAAAGGCTGCATTTAAGGACCTAGAAGGCCATATGTGGCCTTAAGGCCGAAGGTTCTCCACCCCTGATCTAGTCATTAATGTAAAAGGGAGATCTTATTCAATTGGTAATTGTTTGAGAAATAAAATTATTAATACAAGCATCTCAGAGTACAGGAGAGGAAAAAAGAAAAAAAATTACAAGTAAATGAAATTTCTTTTTAAGTAACCACTGTAAATGCAGTTGTTTTACTGCAGTACTGATGGGAAAATTCAGTGGGAGAGATCATTGCTGATGTGGGTTACCTACTCTTAAAACACAACCAATGGAACAAAAAGTGATTTTAGTATCATCTGGGGAAATCATATATTATAAAATAATAATTTATTATTAAGATTGAATCATAATGTGTTTATTGTTTTAGTTCTGAGGTTCTCGCATCTATAGAAAATATTATCCAAGACATAATTATAAGCTTGGCCAGAAATGAAGCACCTGCATTCACAATAGACAACAGATCAAGCTGGGAAAATATAAAGTGGGCATTTTGCATTTTTATTTTTAAATACATTAGCTATGTTGTTATTTGAATTTAGAGTTCTAGTCATATTTCATTCTTTTTATTGCCTTTCCCCTGCCAAAAAAGGATTTAGGAAGTTTACAAAATACATACTATACAGAATATGTAAACTAGAAGTCAGTGTGAAAGATAAGGCAGAGGAAAAACAATGCTAGCAACAAAAAAATGGAGCTCCGAAAGAGGTTACAATTCAAAATGCATGTGACAAAGTCTTATAATCTTGCTAAAAATAGACACCAAGCTTCCATCTGAGCTTTCTAGCACTCAGAGGGGGGGATAGGATGGGCACAATTCTTATCTATACTGCAAAAGCAAACCGCTTGCTCAAGGGAAGTATTTAATATGACTAATCCTGATACCCAGACAGAAATGAAAGTATCCTGAACATCAAGCATGTTTACAAGGGTCTTTTTCCTGGCAGATTTTCTACCCCTGCTAAGTCATGTTTACAAAAGGGGCAAAATCAACAAACAGCTTTACCAAAGTCCTTGAACCTAGTTATGTAGTTTTTTTTTTTTTAGCTTATAAAATCTTCTCTACTAAATAATGAAAAACACTGCAAGAATGGTCTCATACTTTGTAAGAGTTGCAGAAACAAAATAAAAGGAATTTTGAGGCTCCTTAGTCACTATGATTTTATGACCAATATATAATTAATATTAACTGTATACTTTGAATCATACTTTGCATTGTATTTGGAAAGATGGATTTCATCTAGCTTCTAAGCAGCTGACACCTGGCATCCTTGCCTGGTGTCTTCTGCCACCTTTAGGAGAGGCTAGGTAGTTCAATTTAACAACCTAATATAAATTGTTATTTTATGTAATGTAACTCTGCAGGCAAATCAAAAATAAAATATTTCAAAACTTACTATTAAATGATTAAAATGCTAAAAATTGTGAAATATTTGAGAACATTTTACATAGACTAGAAATATCTTCCCAGGAAAGAAGTACATCTATACACACACACTCCCTGATCAAAGATATTTAACTCATTTATTTTAAATACTTTATCTTAGTGTCTCTGTATGTCACAAACCTAACTGCCTAGTTACCGTCTGGAATGATCTAAGCTTACAAACCAGGTGATCCTAAAGCTTCTGTGCTTACACTCAGAAGAAATGTGGGATTTCAATGACGTGCAGAAGACTTAAGTGTACATTGTCAGAAGTTAAGTCTTTTCCACTTTATTCTCTTGCTTTAACCAAAATGACAGGTTTGAAGATTCTGTGGGTCTTCAGATGGTTTCTCATTGTACCACAAGAAAAATCAAAAGCGATTCACCAAAATCAGTTCAAAAATTTGGTAAATTAATCTTTCTTAGCTTTTAGCAATAAAGAATAAATATATATGGTCATCTTCTAGATTTTATTTGTCTCTAGTTAAACAATTTTACTTGTTCTTCAGTAGATCACCCTTGTACTTGAAATAAAAGTCTAGAATTTTTTATTGTCAATAACTATGGAAGTAGATTATCATTTCAAAATAAATGTATTTTTCAAGGTATATGATTCAGTGGAAAATTATCCTCTCAGTTTTGTTGTCCATAGAGCAACTAACTTTATCTGATTCTTCAGGCAATTATTCTATACTTAACCCTTCTATTTTGGAAAGATAATTTTTTAAATATTATGGAAAGTAACTGAAAGTAAGTTAAAATCCTTGATAGCAGTGTCTTCTGAGTTAGTAGGAGAAATGATGAATAACTTGTTTTCTGCATCTTGTTTTCCAGCTCTAATTCTGAAAATATTGTCCACGATTTATAAATTAGTACAGAGCAACACTTACGCAACCAAAAGGTAAATATATTGTTCTAGTAAATTACTCTTTAAAATGTAATATGAGATTTAGTTGGATTAACTTTTATTATATTGTTTGAAAAGTTATGTAAGCCTAAACTATGAGTAACACATTACTTCTTTTATATGCTGTGTTTTCATTCAGTTAAAGCTTTCTTCAAATAGCACACCAGTACTTGTCATATTTAAAGAGAATATGGTTAACTGAAAGTATATTTTTTAAATTTTCATAGAGACATATATTACACTGACAGCCAACTCTTTGGTAACCAGACTGTTGTGGACAATATTATCAGTGATATTTCTTGCATGTTAAAAATGCCAAGGAGAAGTCTGCATATAGTAAGTAGTACTTAGTACAAAATATTTTATTTTAAAACAAAATGTATAAAATTATAATAAAAATAAATATAACCTTTGCCTTCTTTTGATACTATATTTTTTCTCACTGTAAATTTAAATAATCTGTTCTCAATATATCCCTTTGGATGAATGGACTAAAACATACGAATAACTACCAAATAGTTTTACATCCTAAATACCCGTACATGTTTTCTCTTCATCTGTTAAATTCCAATCTGAGCTAATAAACAAATAATTTAGCAGGTGAACACAAAGAGTAACTTAGCAGCATAAAACATACTAGTGAAAAAGGTTTCAAGTATGTCTATTTTTTCTAGTTATCTACATCGAAAGGTTTAATTGCTGGCAATTTACGATATATTGAGGAAGACGGCACCAAAGTGAACTGTACTGGTCGTGCAACAGTAAGCATCATTCGTGTTTTCACACTTTACTCCCTTTCAGTTCCTTTGATTTTGAAATGTATTTTATTTCTTGCTTTGTTATGTACTTCAGAGCTTAAGATTTTAAAATAAAACTGAAAGAAGACTAGGTGTATGCTTTACAGGTTTGTACATTACATAGTTTCAAAATATGCTAATTGTCAAATGTCATATTGAAATAAACATACACATTCCTTTTAAAATATACTTTTATTTTCAGGTGGAATGTGGCTTAACCATTTTAGCATGGTTATTTAATAATCTTCATGACGTTTTGTGGTTCTGAAAGTAATATATTTAATACTAAACTATTTGGTGGGCTTTGGTAGTAGAGAGCCCACAGTCCTAAGCTAGTACTCCTACTGGGAGAATTAGGGTGGGTCATGTGTCTGTTTTCTTATTGAGGGATAAATCTGTTTCCTACTACTTTCTTACTGGGGAATAAGTCTCTAATGACTGGTATAGTCAAAGAAAAATGAAAACATTGTGAAAAATTATAAAATGTAGTTATACTTGTGTTTTATTTAAAATAAAAACTGTCTTTTTTTAAAACTTAGGCTATTGCCGTGCCCTCTAATATTCAAGGAATTCGGAGTATCCTTTAAGTGGGAAAACTATTTAAACTTATGGAGTGTTCATTCATTCATTCCTTTGGTAAACCAAGCGTTCATAATGCATAACGAACAAGTTACACCCTATAGCAGTCATGAAGAACACAGCATAGTCCCTTCTTTAGGACTCTTTTGGGAGCTCTCTATCTAGTGGAAGAGACAGATACCTGAATATATGAATAGATATGTTTATATATTTGAAGGTGAAAATGAAAATATTATATCTATAGCTGCTTTTGAATTGATCTATATGGCACTGTAATTTAGTTGATGATTAAATTGAAATGCTCTTGCCTTCAATTCATCAGCCTTAACTTCACAGATTTAATTACAGATGCAAAATTTGTGTTAATTGTAGAAAAAGATGCAACATTTCAGCGGCTCCTAGATGACAACTTTTGCAACAAAATGTCTCCATGCATCATGGTTACGGTATATCATCTACCTTTCCTACAATTCCAAAGCTAGCATACACCCCCATGGTGGTTGGTAAGAGGCTTATAACATTACCTGTACAACAACCTGTTTTCAATATTTACATCATTTGGGGTCACAGAACAGGAATTTCCAAGGTGTTTATTTAAACATCCTCAAATCTATCACCTCTATCACCTCAAGATCATATTTCTAAAACCACACTCAAAATCTTTCTTCCATGAAGAGCTGAGTGTTCCTGTCACTTGTCCTGTAGTTATCAATGGTCATACGGCAGTGAGGTCCACACAGCAGGGTCATTTTGACTCACTCCTTACATCCCATGGTCAACAAGTCCTTTTGAATAGGCCTTGGGACTGTCCTTTGTTTCAGTCCTTTCCCCATAATCATTCCCCTTTCATCCTTACACCAGGACAACCCCCGGTGTAAGACCCCCTAGTCTCCAGAGAGGCCGCTGACTCCAGTTATCTCTCACTCCACCTATTAATAATTGATAAGCTGCCACACTAATCCTCGTCATTTCCCTCCTCTCCTATTCAAAAACTTTTGTTAGTGCCTGACATTTCTACACTAAACTTTCTGGATGCCTCCTTGGGATTAGCTAGGCCTTCTAAGATTCCATCCAGCTGCCTGACCCCTGCCTCCTCACTGCTTCCACAAATATCCCTCACAACCCCCCAGAAGAGGGGGCTGGGAATCCAGGGCCATGCAAGGAAGCAACCGTTTTCCTTGGATACTGGTTCGCATGTTGTCGTTTCCCAGAGGAAAACGTTAAAGTACACTACTGTTGACTAAGTGCTCGTGATGAGCCAGGAACCCTGCTAAGCACTTTACATAGTAAGAGTTCACACTTACTGCTATTTATCACATACCAACTTCTGAAGACACTAAACAACTTAGTGAGGTAGGTACTGTTGTCATCCCCACTTTAATAACAGGGTACTGGGATACAGGTAAATGGTTCACCACAATCCTATGGCTGATCAAAGCCAAGACTGCAATTCAGAGAGTTGAGCTCCATGTTGCTATAACGTCATAAGTCTATGTGGCAGGCATATTTATCCTGATTTTATAGATAAATCCACAGCCTAAAGAGACTAAGCAACTTGCCTAAGATCACACCACTGATGATGGGCAGAGAGGGAATTCAAACTCAGAGCTGTCTGATCCAAAGCCCATTCTTTTTTTTTTTTATTTCAGCATATTACAGGGGTACAAATGTTTAGCTTATATAAATTGCCTTTGCCCCATCCGAGTCAGAGCTATAAGTGTGTCCATCCCCCAGATGGTGCACACCGCACCCATTAGGTGTGAATATACCCATCTCCTCCTCCCTCCTCACACCTGCCCAACACCCAATGAATGTTACTACTATATGTCCACATAAGTGTTAATCAATTATACCAATTTGATGGTGAGTACATGCGGTGCTTGTTTTTCCATTCTTGTAATACTTCACTTAGTAGAATGGGCTTCAGTTCCATCCAGGATAATACAAGAGGTGCTAGTTCACCATTGTATTTGTGGCTGAGTAGAACTCCATGGTATACATATATCACATTTTATTAATCCACTCATGTATTGATGGGCACTTGGGTTGTTCCCACATCTTTGCAA
>NW_012147919.1:3645620-3648053 GCF_000956105.1 Propithecus coquereli
CATACATTTTAAATTTTAACTTCAAAAGAAAAATATCATTTTAAGATTATTAAAGTTTAGGAAACACAAATTTGACAAGTCTATTATTAATATGTATGTTCATTATAGAAAAACTGTCATTAAGTAACAAGATAAAAATCACCTATGGATGAGCAGCTTTACTTTTGTAGATGTTTTGAGCATAGCCATAACTTCTTCACAAAAACGCAATCATACTCTAATGTTAGTTTGTAATCCACTTCTTTTTACACGTGATGACTTTTCCATGTCAATAAATATTTCTTCTTTTAGTGTCTTCCATTACTGAGTTAAGATTCCAGTCCCTCATAGCCAGACATTTAGGTGGTTTCCAAATCTCTGCTCTGATAGACAGTTACAAGATTGGCCCTCTTGTAACTGAATCACTACCCGCATCTTTAATTAGTCCCTTACGCTGAATTCCCAGGAAGAACTGGTGGGTCAAAGAGTATACACATTTTCAAGGCTTTGACTGCCCTCTGGATAGGTTAATTATTTTGCTTTTCCTGGAAAGTGAGAGTTCACTGTCCCTCAGCAGAGGGCATTAATACTTATTTTCAATCTGTGCTAATGTGGTATTTTAAAATGTCTTCTTATTGTTTTAATTGGCCAGTAAGAATGAACTACACCGTGTTTATTGGATTTCTTTAAGCAGTGAGCAATTCTTGATAACAGGTGCTTGTTTCCAACAGGTTTGGGGTGATCGGCTACTTCTTACAAAATGAGGGCACAAGAGGAAACATCTCATTTTTGACTTTTGAATATTTACACTCCCATGAATTAAAGTTTTGTTCAATTTAGTGTATGTATCATGGTCTAAATCCCTTGGGGGTGATCTATTTGTTTGAAGACCATTTTAAACACAAATTAAGAACAAATGATCTGATAATTATTAAGATAGAGGGCTTGGAGAAACTCTAGCTGCATCTCATAAATCCCATCAGTGTTCTCAAAAGCCACTCCAAATAAATATACTCTCAAAGGAAAAACTGTAGTAACTACACAAGCATGGCTTCAAGGTAAATCCTCTAGGCCTCCCTTTCAATCAGATTGTCACCCCTATCCAGGAGCTGCCCCTGGCAAATGGTCATAATTATGGGGACATTGAAAAGACTATTTGAAACTGGAGCTCTTCTGGGGAATCTAGGATTTGTGACTTCAAAAAGTAGAACATAACATAAATCCTGGACCTCTCATGTTCTATTTTTAAAACACATATCACAGTAAAGTTATATACTACTTTTTTCAAATTTAAAACTAGATAGGAGTGTGTGAGACTTTGAGAGACAGAGAGAGAGAGAGAGAGTGAGTGTGTGTGTGTGTGTGTGTGTGTGTGTGTGTGTGTGTGTGTGTGTGTAAAGTGATAGACTAACTTTCATGGCCCAGAATCTTTAATGAATTACAAATAATTAAGTACTCAGTGTAATCTAAAGTCCCTCAATCTCAGTTGTTGGCCATGCGTATTGGAGCTCACTGCTCAAATACGAAGCTCTGGGAGGCTTAACTGCCCTGTCATTGAGCTACCTTGGTGTCCACACACATGATGTTAGTGCTACTGGCCTTTGCTTAATAACTAACATCTGCCTTTCTGTCATCATCATCATCATATCATGAGTGTGACGTGAATGAAAACAAAAACTTAGAACAGAATCTTATGTTCTGAAACACAAACTTCCACTTGAAAACTTTCTGCTCCAGGACATGACAGTTCCCCAAATCCTGGATTTAAGAGGTAGACCTGTCCTAATTTTATCTGTCATTTCTGAGCTTCTTGAAACAGTACAATAAATACAGGCAAAATATATGTGATATTCATGTTATAGGAACACTTTGTTTTTACTGATTTTTTTCCTCTGTTTTTTCCAGGTTAAATATACCTAAAGATAGTTTGATTCCACTGACAAAACGAGACCAAATGAAACTTGACAGTATCCTGAAGAGACCTTATGTTACCTGCCAACCATTTTGGAGAAAAGAAGTATAAGATGTTTCTTTTTAAAATTCAAGTATTGTATATTTGTCTTTCACTTATTCACATAGTATTTTGAAAATATCCTTCTTGAAACTTTATATAACCAACAACTAACATTAGTGTTGTTTGGCAGTAAATAGTTGTTGAAATTCAATCATATGAGTGTTAATAGATGAGATCAGATGAATAGAGCTGGTCTATTTTTACCCTCTTCATAGCTAGATACCTATTGTTGATGGCTGTATTACAGTTTGGAGGATTAAAAAAAAGAAGAAAAGAAGTCATTACAAAGCTCTCAGACCTTTTCTAGTTACTGAAGGCATCCATACTGCATATTCTCAAGCCTTGTATTTTTAGCTGTAGCAGCTCTAGAATATTCTGGGTGACCCTAAAGGCTATTTATTGCCTGCGGTTTTAGAGAATAAAATCAGTGTAGATTTACT
>NW_012147919.1:3648103-3650165 GCF_000956105.1 Propithecus coquereli
CCGTCATTATTGTTTTAATGAATTCATTATTCCACCATTAGAATTTATTAAACCCTAAATTTAAGCCAGGTAGTCTTCTAAGTGCTTTATGATTATTAAGTAATTTAATTCCTATAATAACCTTACAGGGGGTTATAGAGCCCCAAACCACAGAGTAGTTTCCTTACTCATTGAAGTTCCTGCCATTGAGAAGTGGCAGAGCCGAGATGCCGGCCCAGGCTACCTGGCCCTGCATCCTGGTGCATGTCACCACTGTGCTATGCCACCTCTCCATGTTCCTGTTGTTGGATATTTTGGCTATTTATATTAGTTTTTGTCTTTTTAGGTAACTCTGCAGTGAGCATCTTTAAGTATGTAGAATTTTTATTATATCTGTTACTGCTAAAATATTTCCTTAGGCTCATTTTACAGGACTGGGATAATGCCCAGACCTTCACCTTGTGGTATATATTATACATTTTTTTCATGGTCAACACCACAGTCTTTCACCACTTAAAATTCAAGGTAGGGGGAGGTACCTTTTAAAGTTTTAATAAAATAAGGATGTAGTTGTATTCATTTCATTCTACTGTAATTAAAATGTCTAATTTTCATCTTCATTTTAGGGAAAGGGAGTTCCTGATCTGAACACAAGACTTCTGGTCAAGAAGCTCTGGGATACGTTCCACACCCCAGTGTTCACTCTCGTAGATGCCGATCCACACGGTGTTTATCACTGGGTTATTCAGAACACTAGTATTTGCAGTTGTGCCTTCAATTCTCAGAACACTTTCAAAAAACATTTTAAAAGAAAACAATGGGATTAAAATTAGGGCTATAATCATTTGAGGCAATTTATAGTGGGTTTTTGCCATATTCAACGGAGAACCATAAATTTTTCATTGGTAATGTACACAAAATTAAAATTGCAGATGTTAGATAACATTTGAGAGTACAGATTACCTAACTTATAATATACAACAAGACGAATTTGATAATTAACTTTCTTTTAACAGGCATAGAAATAATGTGCATCTATAAATATGGATCGATGGTAAGTATAGAAAAGTAGTTTTCCTTTTTCCAGTATTTAGATATTTTATATTCACTGGGGGAGATTCTGCATTTACTTATCACCCCCAAGTAGGCTGAGAGTTCCCAAAAGGTACCAGCGAACCTAGTGTCCTATTCCAGGACCAATCTGTGTTTCAGTAGCTGTGATTCCAGCTTCCAGCATGACCAGGGCAACCACAAATGACAATGGGACTAGCTGTGGGCCAGAGGCTATTTATTATCCTGCACTCTCCTGGCCTATTAAAGTAACGGTGGGGCGCCAGGGTAACAACAACACTGATGGCCAAATATACTCTAAATATTATTTTTTACTCTAAATATTATATATAGCCTTGAATTCTGACTTTGCCAGTCCCTTTTCTCCCACCATAGGGAGAAATGAAAACACCAAATTTCACTAGATTCTGCAATTATCATGTATCAGTGGTTCTCAAAATGTGGCCCTGGGCCAGCAGTGTCAGCATCACCTGGAGACTGGTTAGAAATGCAAATCTCAGTCCCCATCCAGACCTACTGAACCAGCATCACTGGGGGGCCTCCAGGTGTAAAGTTCACAGCAGGTAAAAAGGATAGTGGAGCAGGGTGTAAGGAATGGAATCACAAACGATAATAAATGCAGGTTGAAGAGGTTATATTTTAGTTTTGCTTTATAGAAAATTAATACAGAAATACTACAGAGAAGTTTTAACACCTTCACTGAAAACCTAGCTCCCAGTTTAGTGTAGCTCCCAGTGATTTTCTTAATTTTGTGGGCTCTGGGCATGTGAAGCCAGCTTTAGATTTTTTGTTTTTGTTTTTGTTTTGTTTTGTTTGGAGACAGGGTCTAGCCCTATCACTTGGGCTGGAGTGCAGTGGTGTTTCATCACAGCTCACTGCAACCTCAAACTCCTGGTTCAAGAGGTCCTGCCTCAGCCTCCTGAGTAGCTTGGGACTACAGGCGCACACCGCCATGCCCAGCTAATTTTTTAATTTTTTGTAGAGATGGGGTCTCACTCTTGCTCAGAACTCC
>NW_012147919.1:3654460-3666667 GCF_000956105.1 Propithecus coquereli
GTATCTCACTTAATTCTCCCAAGAACCTTGTTCTTACTCAGCAATTATACCATAGTTTACAGGTGAGAACATCGAGGATGTTACTTGTCCAAAGCCACAATAATAATACGAGGGGACAATAATAACTATCTACCTCAAGAATACACGGGTCTTAGTGCAAAATGTAAATGCAGGGCTCCTTGTTCAAAAGTTATTAAGAATTTCAAGACAACAGCAGCAGAGAATTAAATCAAGCATGGGCCCTTAGTCTGGAGTTCTGTGGACTGCACAGCTAGTACACCCATGAGGCTGGCCCTTCTCAAGAGGTTGTAGTAAGGATTAAATAAGGCAATATAATAATAAAAGAAAGTACTTATATAATAGCATTTATTTTGTGCCAGGCATTTTTCTAGGTGCTTTGTAAACAATATGTCATTTCATCTTCACAGAAACTCTATTAGTCAGGTACTCTTTTTACCATCCCCATTTTACAGATGAGGAAACAAAGGGGCAGAGAGGTTAAGTAACTTTCCCAAATCCTATAACTAATAAGCAGTGGAGCTGGAACTGAAACCCAGAGTCTGGGTACATGCACTATACTGGTGCACGTGAAGTGCTTCACATGTCATCTGATGTGCACACTGCTGGGGAAAGATCTACCAATCTTATTTTTGGCCAGTGTCAAATCAAGGCCCCTGATGCCACGCCTGTGACATTAACAAGTACGTTGTATTCCCTGGTCTCATTGAAACCAAACATTTAATTTTGAGAACATTTTGGTATGCTGTTAATTTGACTGACTTGTGAAACTATCAAAATTCTAAAAAACATTTTTAGAAATCATGAAAGTTTTTTTTTAATTTATACCATACTTTTTAATATGTAATAATGTCACTGAACTTTGACAAGTTTTGTAAAGGAGGAAATTACTAAATTAAAAATATGTTTAACCCACAACACATCTGGATTAGGATATACTATCAAAATGGGAGGGAATGACAAATGTGCAATAGTCATTCAAATTTAAAAATAAATTTTAAAAAGGCTTGCAGATATATCCAGTTTGGGTAATTAAATCATTTCAAGTTTATTATTGGAAATCTACTTAAAATAATTTTCAGTTACTTGGGAAATGAAAATGGAAGGAGAGCAAAATACACTATAGTTTGACTTTACTACCTATCTTTATTAGAAGAAAATGAAAAATTAACGCTTGTTGATATTTGGGAACCATCTAGAATTACAGTTCTTATATGTTTCTAAAAAGGATTACTGTAAAATAGCTATTTAAGATGGCAAGTGCTTATCTACCATCATCTACTTATCTAATTTGAATATTTCCATAATTTTAATCAGGAAAAGAACATTAGATTGGAATCTGTTTATAACTAAAGTGAATAAAAACTAGTATAATAAAAAGGTGTTCAGAGACTCAGTTTTTCCTTAAGGGTTCATAATGACCCTCATAAAATAAAAGCTGCTTGTAATAACCCGAGTTTTCCAGGAAATTTAACTGTTATCATTGATGATGTTAAATGATTTCATGAAAAAAACAAAACAAAACATAGTGCACGTGCTACAAAAACAGGTAAAACCCTCCAGGATTTCTAGTGTGACTTCCTTACTAAGTATCTCTGTTGAACTGCTAGTTGGACGTACATATCTGTTCAGTGCTGCTGAAAAGAACAGATGCTTTCAAAACTAAGCTTCGTGTACATGTACATTAAAATATTTTCTGTGGAATGTTTTTGTAATGAACTATTGAGAAACATTTCTGTTTGCTAAATGAACTTCTGTTCACCAAGAAAACGATCCTATAAAAATAAGCCAAAGTCACCCTGTGCTGGCAGAAGCTCACTGTTCTCTCAAATCCACTATTTTGCGTGGAAATTTCTTTAAAATATGTTTGAGTCATTTTTTAAAGGAATGGGATGGAAGAGTCTGAGACACAACAAAAGAGTTTGGGGAAAGCAGTGAGGATTTCTGTGTGGTACTGCGTACTTCTTGGCAGAAATCTGCTTTGGTCATCAGCTTTGGATGCCCCCGTTCACTGCAAAGCTATGCTTCATGTGTGCTTTGCAACCAAGCTATTTACAAGACTTTAAACCAACATATTAGAACTTTTCAATTAACATTGCAAAACGAAATATCATTTTAAATGAAAATTAATTAATACTAAAATTATAAGCATGTTCAGTTTCCATTCACCTAGAAATGGAAATATAAACTGTAAACATTCATAAATATCCTGTGTAAAAATGGCAAAAAAGTTTACTAGTTTGATACCTACTACCAAAATTGAATTTTAATTCTTTTCTATTTTTAAATTATTTTTCGCCCACACTGTATGGCTCAATAACCACCCGTGGATACAAATTGTATTGATCTTGCTTTGTGACGAACTATCACAGGATAGTGCTAGTTATTGTATCTTCTAGACTACAGGTTCTCAATCTTGGCTGCATCTTAGAATCATCTGGAGAGCTTTTTAAAAAATATTAATTCCCTCCATTCCACCCTAGACCTACTAAATCAGAATCTCTGAGGGTGCAGTCCAGACATCAGAGTTTTTAAAAAGCTCCCCGTAATTCTAAATGCCTGATCTAGACCCTTGGTACTTACTGTGGTTAGGGGCCCAGCAACCTCAGCTGGGAGCTTGGTAGAAATGTGGGTTCTCAGGCCAACCCTGGGTCTACTGAATCTGAATTTTATAACAAGATCCCACAGGTCCAAAAGCTTCCTGAGGAGGTCAAGGCACGCAGACCACACCGAGCAGAGGATCCAGTGTTTGCACCGCGGCCTCACGAGATCGCTTCCACGTGCTTTGTCCTTCCCTCGCTTCCCTCCCTTCTCTTTCTTCCTCTCTTCCGTCTTTCTTTCCTTTCCTTCCCCACTTACTTTCGTTCCTTCTCTTTCTTCTTGAGACACTTCTAAAAGGGGAGGAAGCAACAACAAGCTGAAATACGTGGAGTGGGCCTGTGTACGAGTCATAACAGTTCCTTAACATTTCTAGAGAACCTTACATTCAGCAAGAGTTGTTCACGTGTTAATTTCACTTGACCCTAATTAAGATCAGCCCTGGAATTTAGGCATTATTATCCCCGTCATGCAGGAGGAAATTGAGGCCCAAAGAGCCCCGGGGATGGGGGGGTGCTCAAGGTACCGCAGTCTGTGGAGATGCCGGGGCGGGAACCCAGGCGGCCGACTTGACAGCAGCTCCTCAGAGGATGGACTTGGACGTGAATTGACAGCAGTCAGAATTTTTTCAGACGTTTAAACATGCTAATTAATTCACAAGCGAAAACAGCTAACTGCCATCCACTAGCCCAAGTTGTGGATTTACAATACCGGTCGCTTAGCAACTTGCAGCGTCTACACCAACTTTCGACCAATTCTCAAACTGCTGGCATAAGGACTTCCTCTCGCCATCAACAGGGCTTTTGCGCATGTGCGATCGCCTTCCGGAAAGAGGCGCCTTTTTTTTGGATGCCTTCCGGGCGATACAGGAAGTGGTTCTGGGGCGCATGCGCGTTGGTTCGCGGTTGTCGGGGCAGTTTCCACCGCCGGCGTGAAGAGACCCCGCGCTCCTGGGGTTCCTGCACGCGCTGCCCCGCCCTCTTCTCCTCCGCGCCGGAGCAGCTCTTTAGGCTCCCCGGTGCCCTCCGCTCCGCGCTGCCGCTTCCCGCCCGGGCGCGACTCTCAGGTAAGCCCCGTGCCGCGTCCCCTCGGCACCCGCCGCTATGGCGTCCGCGGAGGCCGGATCCCCTATGCGAGGAGAGCCTCGCTGCGAGACGCTGGGGCGTGAGCCGTAGCGAGCCGTACCGTTGACCCAACCTCATTAGTGGCCCCTGGAAGCGAAGTCAGGCCTGGAAGGGGCCTTCGGGGGTCACCTAGGGTCTAACCCGTCGTTTTTCTCATGGGGAAAGGGAGGGGCCTCACTGAGTTAATAGCCATGTCTGTCGCCTCCGTCCTTCCCTATACATGTGTGGCTTCTCATCAGACACATGTCACTTGCTCGGAAAAGCCTTCCCTGACTGTTCCACAGAAGGGCATTCTCTTTTAGTCTCTCCCGTGTCAACGTGCTTAACTTCCTTCGTAGCACTTACCATCTCTGAAACTGTTCGCTTCGGTCTTCCCCAGCCGAGTATTTATTGTATATGTGTACAGTTGTACAGGCAGTATTTCTCCAGGCAAGTATTTATTAAATGCGAGAGGCTCTGGGCCAGGCATTGTGCTGCGGGACCAAGAGTACGTTAAGGGAAGAATCCAGGCAGGTCCCTGCCCTCTTGGCGCTGGCATTCTGTTCGGGAAGAGGTTGATTGCAAAGAAGAAATTCAAGGGGTAACAGGTGCTGTGAAGAAAACAAGGGAATGCGATTGAAGGTTGGATTATGTTAAATTAGGGAAGCCTCCAAGCAGGTGACTTTTAAAAAGAATAGGTCTGACAGCTTTATTGAAGTATGACTTACGTAACATGAAATTTTACCCATTTAAAGTGTACGTTTAGATGAGTTTGGGAAATTTCATGTAGTTGTGTAAACATCACGACAGCGCAGTTGTAAAACACTTCCATCACTCCAAAAAGTTCTGTGGAGGCAACTTCTGCGATCTGAAGAGGCAGCTGGGGGGTGCCGGGAGGGAGCAGGCAAATCGTCCCTGCTCCGAGGCAGTGAGCTTGCAGTGTCCACTGGCAGAAAGGAATGGACGGAGAAGCAAGGAGGGAGAGTGAGAAGGGATTAGATAGGCTCTACAGGTACCTGTGCCTTCTGAACTTTTTGAAGCTTCCCGATGCTCAGCATAACATGTCCTGATGGGCTGATTAACACGTGAATATGCCTCTTGCCTACCATGTTCTTTTCCCTAAGTTCATCCGTAGTGTAGAAATGTTCTCTCCCAACTTGATTCAGGTTGGAGAAGGGGAATAGAATGGAAGTAACATTTGTTAACAATCTGTAGTATTGTGGGCACTGTATGTGTGGTTAGCGTCTCTATTTTGCAGATGAGAAAATCAAGGCTAAATAACTTGCCCAGAGCTATATAGCTAGCTCCCAGATCTGATTCCAGAGTCGTGTCATTCATTCACACAGTTAACTGGAGTTTCAAGTACATCTGTACATTTAAGGGCAGAGGTGCGGTTGGCAAGCACCATCATCTCGCAAAGTCGCTTTCTGAGATATAAAGGTACTCTTAGCTGTCACTCTGACCTTTTCTTCTGCACATGCTTATTTTTTATGAAGCTGGGGAAACTTAATGCCTTCCCAGATTCCTCGCGGTTTCTCCATTCTGGGTTGTCTTGTTTAAGATGTTACGCTTGTTAGCAAGTATGGCACTCAGCTATTAGGCTCCTTTTGGAAAGGCGATGCAGTAGACTTCTGGGTGTAAAAATTTGCTAGCTGGTTAACAGTTAAAATGTGGCATCATTGTATGTGAATCATCAGGGAGTTACAATACGTAGACTTTCTCTTTGGAAGGAAATAAAAAGAGAAACTTTTTTATTGCACCCACTATGCGATAGACACTGCCTTTTCTACATAATCTGATTTGATCATCAGAGCAGCCCTGGAGAAGGTGTTGATATTCTTTGTGTTTGCAGAGCAGGAAAATGAGGCCTGGTGAGATTAGAATCCCAGCTCTTGCGAGTGGCAGCGGCCCTGTTCAAATCCTGGTGGGTCTACTAGTCTGTGATACCCAAGGAAAACCTTGGCGTAGGGGAAATTGTTGCTAGCTAAGCGTCCACAACATAATGGCAGATGTTCTGGTACTCTGACAGACTAAAGTGGATTACTTTTTCAAATTAATCCTACAGAGAAATTGCTGAATTGCTGCCAGGACTAGTTATTCTTGGAAATTTCATGCAGAGACATTGACTTAACTAAACTAATGCAGAAATTAGTAAGAAGAAAGTAAACTCCTAGTAAGTGGAAACATGAAAGAAAGAATGGGGACGTTCTGTCTTGTTTACTGTTGTAGTCTTGGTGTACACTAACTATGTAAAGAGTGAACTAATTGATTTTTCTAGCTGGTAACTAAAAAAAAAAAAAAAATCTAATGTGCTGATACTGGTTCATTAATGGTGATGAAGGTACCACACTAATATAAGATTAATAATAGGGGAAACTGAATATGGAATGTATGCCAATTCTATCTTTACAATTTTCTGTAACCTAAAACTATTCTGAAAAAGTTTATTTTTAAAAAGCACTCTGCAGCCAGGTGCGGTGGCTCACGCCTGTAATCCTAGCACTCTGGGAGGCCTAGGCAGGAGGATCGCTCGAGGCCAAGAGTTTAAGCCCAGCTTGGACAACATAGCAAGACCTTGTCTCTATGAAAAACTTAAAAAATTAGCCAAGAATGGTGGTGCACACCTGTAATCCGGCTGCTTGGGAGGCTGAGGCAGCAGAATCACTTGAGTTCAGGAGTTCAAGGCTGCAGTGAGCTGTGATTGTACCGCTGCATTCCAGCAAGGCCCTGTCTCTAAAAAAAAATAAAAAATAAATAAAAAGCACTCTGCTTATTGCATATTTAGATCTCTTCTGAAGAGAAGCCTGGACTCAAGCCATTTAGAATATTTCCCTTCTATGACTTAATTATCTTTACACTTTCTCTCAGTGATATTTATTACTTAAGAAAGTACCTGTCCTTAACATTTCCCATTATTTTTTAGGGCCAAAATGAGTCTGTTTGGAACAACCTCGGGTTTTGGAACTGGTGGGACCAGCATGTTTGGCAGCACAACCACAGATAATCACAACCCTATGAAGGTACCTCACAAAGCTTCACAGGGTTGGTAGAAAGAGTTCAGACCAGAGTTTCTCACATCAAGGACAGAAGGAGAACCTGAGATGGCTTGGGACCCTCCCTTGGTGTGAAAGCTCTGAAACTTGTCTAGGCCGACTTTCTCAAGCACTGGAGCACAGATAACATTTGTCCCCTGGACTAGTGTCCTATTCCTTTCGACTTGCCAGATCTCCAGAATTGCACAAGATGCTTGTTAATGCAGCACATTCCTAGGGCCCAGCCCAAGACTGTTGAATCCGAATTTCCATGGTTGGGGAGAAGGGAGGGCAGTTGATAACTGTGATTAAGCACTGGGGCAAGAGTGACCTTGTGGAGCCGCATGTGGAAAACAAGGCCGAGGGCATTCGTTTAGAGTGCTGCTTCCAGGCCGACAGTGCTAATGCTTTCACTAGCTTGAGTATTGCTCCTCTTTTTGATAAAGTAAGGAACGGTCCAATTCAGTTGGTTTGTGAGCACAAGGAAAGTGCGCCGTTAGGTGATTAGTGAGAAAGAAAGCAGTTTTGAATTAAATTGTGATTATGCAAACATTTTAACATTGACTTTTCCCTCCAGGATATTGAAGTAACATCTTCTCCTGATGATAGCATTGGTTGTCTATCTTTTAGCCCACCAACCTTGCCGGGGAACTTTCTTATTGCAGGATCGTGGGCTAATGATGTAAGTGCTCCTTAAACGCATGTTTTATAACTTATCTCTTTGTATGGGCAAGGTTAGCTTTAGTTCCATTTTTTCCCAAGTAAGTGAATCAGAGTTAAGACTTATGCATAGCCTTTTTAAAGAAATCAATTTAGAGGGTGTGAACCCTTCTGAACAGCAGATATCACTTGTTCTTACACTTATTTTTGTTAGGAAAGCACAATCATTTGCATTGCTCAGAAATTCCTACTGTAGTTTGGTATGTTGAAGTGTATTCCCAAATCAAATGTAGTATTCATCAAGAATGAATGTTATCCATGATGGCGCACACAAATTTCCCTTTTGGCATCCTGAAAGCGTTCTTCAGGCATCTGTTAAACTTTTCAACTTAGATGATACAAATCCTTTAACATTGTACTTACCTTTGTGTACAAAAACAGATAAAAAAAATCATAATGTAAAAAAGATAAAAGCGGATACAAAAATAAAGAATGTGAAGAGGCACTTCACAAAAGGGAGAATAAACTTAACCATTCAGTCATACACTTAAATGCAAATTTATAAGATAGACTCTTTTTTCTATCAAATTAACAAAATTAAGTTTAAAAGAATAATAGTACCAGCAAGGGTAAACTGGAACCTTACATGTGCTGCTGGTAGGTATATAAGTTGGTAGAGCTCTTCCAATGATAATTGGCAACATCATTCACAGATTCTTAAGTTTATACCCTTTGTCTCATTGATTCCCCTTCTGGGACTTGAGGAGATCCAGTAATGTACATTATGTGCGTTGTCTAAATTAGTCTTTATAACAGCTAAAGAACTGTGAACTTACTGTCATCCCTATTTGATGAATCGGGATGGTGAGGCCTCAGGAAGTAAAATAACTGGCTTGGGTCACCTGTCTGGGTGGCAAAGCAGGAGGCAGCAGCCAGCACAGTCCAGCTCAGGGTCTGTGCTCCTAGCCGCTGCCGGGTACTGCCTGTCATGAAAACAGGATGCTGGTGAAAATTTTGAAAATTGTGATATCCAACAGTAAAGTCAGTTTATGGCATGCAGGTGTCTGAGAAAGGATTCACACTGGTCTGCAGCAGCGAGGCAGCAGGTATTGGGGGACGAGGAGCGTTGTCCAGGTTGAACAAGTTTGCTTTTTACATGCAGTTTCTGGAAATATTTCAGTTGTTTTGCTGCTAAAAAAAAAAAAGAATGTTTAAGAATGTTTAGAGATGAATAGACTAATGATACAGGTGAGATAAGTAAAGATACTATATAATCTAGTCTTCAAGAAAATATGTGTACATGAAAAGAAGACTTGAGAGCACACGCAGCTGTTACCTGTGCTTGTCTGTGGTGGGATTAGGATGATTTTTATTTTCTCATCATAGAAAATCTCTAAGTAAAACACATTGCTTTTATAATCAGGGGAAAAATTATATAAAAAAAGTATTCAGAGAGGTAAGTTTCCACTTCGGTCTTGGATAGTAATGGATAAGTGATATTCTGCCTTAGAAGATATGTCTTGTAGATGCGATGGAAAAAGTCTCTGCACTTTTAGGTTTAAGCAGTAGAATGTGTATATTTTAATGGTTTAAGAAAAGGAAAGCACGTGCTTGGCATATTTATTTCAATTGCTTTGTTCTTAAAGTTAGATAATTAGGTTGACATGAGAAGTCCATGTATAGTTAAATTGTACCCCATTAATTATTAGGTGTTAAATGCAGGTAATACTTCATGAATTGTTTTGTTTGCATTAATTTGTCTGTTACCACAGGTTCGCTGCTGGGAAGTTCAAGACAATGGACAAACCATTCCAAAAGCCCAGCAGATGCACACCGGGCCCGTGCTAGATGTCTGCTGGAGTGATGTATGTTTCACTCCATTTCTAATGTCCTCTTTCACTTAAAGTACAGTGTAATTCTGAATATTTAATAATCTGAACACAGTTTAGCATGTATGTATCTACATTGTAGGAATTCTAAGTTTTTGAATGTAAATATAGTAATTTATTGAAGTTTTTAATGTTAGCTTTAGTTAGGTGCTCTCTCTGAAAGCTTTTCTTGAATTAAATTTTGGTGCGTGATTGGGGAGAGTTTAATGCTAAGGGACCATTTACAAAGAAACCAGCAGGGCAGGTGAAGCACCCAGGGCAAGTGCGCGGCCTCCTGGAGCACAGCATGGGCTACAGCTGTAGAGGGGCCTCGGCCTGCTGTGGGGGAGCCTGTCTCCCCCCGTCTCCTACCACTGCTGCTGGTGGCTGAACCCAAAAGAAGAGAGAATACAAAGGGGCCTGACTGACAGTCAGGGGCAGATGTGCTGTGAGGCTCAGGAAGCTAAGCCTGAAGGCCCCTCACCTGCAGAGGTCCCTACCAGGCTTTGTACCTATTTTTTTAAGTCATGTTTCTTAGGTATGATTTGCCTGCCTACAGTAAAATTGAACATTTTTAGCATACAGTTCTGTGAGTTTTAAGAAACGCATAGAATTATGTTCAAGATGTAGAGCAGATCCCTCAGAGATTCCCTCCTGCCCTTTTGTAGTCAAATCCTTCCCACTGTCGGCTCCTGGAAACCACTGATCTGTTTTCTGTCCCTAAAGTTTCGCTTTTGCAAAAATGTCATATAAATGAAATCCTGTAGCGTGTAACCTTTTCAGTCTGGCTGCTTCACTCTGCACGTTGCATGTGATGGATCTCAATCCATCCCTGTGGTTGCGTCTGTCGGTGGTTTGTCCTGTTGCTGAGGAGTCCTCCCTTCTATGCGTGTGTCACCACTTATTCAGCCGCCTGCCAACCGAAGGACATTTGGGTTTCCCATTTTTGGTGCTTAATGAGTAATGCAGCTATAAATGTTTACATACTGCATTTTCTGCGAACATAGTTTTCATTACTTGGGTAAATATCTAACAGTGGTGTTGCTGTCTCATGTGGTAAGTATATGTTTTAACTTTATGAGAAATTGCCAAATAATTCTACTTTACATTGTCATTAATCTCATCATTATTTCTTTGATCTTATTTAGCTTATATATGAGAAATAATTCTAGTATTTATAAATATTTTGAGATGCTTTAGGAGCCAGAGTTGCTCCCATTTTATTCATTAGCAATGATGGGCTTCTCGAGGCATTTTTGTCAGTCTATAAAATGTATTCCTGACATACCTGTTTGGGTTATTATGAGACTAAATCAGTAGATGTATGAGAACAGTTTGGAAAGTGAATTGTTCGTTACACATGACATGCAACCTACTTTTCCTGTAGTAAAGTAGCAGATTGAATAGATGTAAAATATTTCTAATTTATTTTGCCTGTCTTTCTTTACTAATTGGGTAATGGGTCAGAATTTCAAAGTTTCTTACAAAGTATGGCAAGAAATAGAATGAACCGATAGAGGAATTATGTTGCTCAAATGTTGTTGAGTGGCTGTGGCATTTCTATTAATAAAACTGATTATAACCTATTTCCTGTCTCCCAAGTTACAGACCAGCTAGTGGGGAGATCAAACGCAGGAATGAACTCAGTGAGCTAAGTTCTGAGGGAGGCAGAATGAATGGGTGCAGGTGGGTGAGAACATAGAAAGCAGCTATGAAGTTTGGGAAGGATTCCGTGAATGCTTTACAAAAGAGACAAGAATTGGGCCGAATCTTAAAAAGAGAAAAGTAAACCGCATGCTTACAGCTTTTTAGCATTGCCTCATCCAGGCTTGGCCTGGCTTCAAATTTCATTTCCATATCTTTGCCAAGTTAATTATCAGGCACCTATTGTGTGCTAAGCCCAGGGGATATAGTGGAACTCAAAGTAGGCCAAACAAACAAACAAACAAACAGACCTGTGCTCAGGGAACTCATGGTCTCTTAGGACAAACAAATACAGAAACAATTAAGAATTACAGATAGTGGAAAGTTGTGACAACTAGATTAAATCTACAAAGAATCACAAGTAGTTAAGGAGTTTGCTTGAGAGGTCACAACAAGTGAGTGGCTGAGCCTCAGCCCAGACCTTCCTGGCTCCAGAGCCCTGTGGTTAGCCTTTCCCGCGGAGCCTTAGAGGAGCACTATGGGCTCGCCTGGGAGGAGTTGGGGTGCAGCTGGGAGTGGAAACCACGCAGGTAGAGGCACCAAAGACCCAGTTACCTTGAGGCATGAAAGCCAAACTTGGTGAAAAATAAAAATTACAAAACAAAACTTGCCTCAGTATGATTAACCTATTAATAGTGTCTATAAAGACAGAGATTTAATTTTTCTTAGAATGTAAAATTTTCTACATCTTATTTTAGGATGGGAGCAAAGTATTTACGGCATCATGTGATAAAACTGCCAAAATGTGGGACCTCAACAGTAATCAAGCAATACAGATCGCACAGGTAATAAAAGCCCCCCGTAAAAGAGCTGGAGGAGACTGGTACCCAGGATTGTGATGATTCTTTAATTATAGTAGTTCTCTATTACAGAAAATGTGGTTCGACGCTATTAAATCAATTAGACTTAATATACCGGAAACCTCTTTAGCACAAAAATAACACCAGTTTTATAACCATTCGTGCTCTTACTAGTATTTCAGGTTGTTTTGTCCTGGGTCTTCCATATAGGTGCGGATGGCATCATAAGGAGTCAGTGACATAAAAATCTATAAAAGGACCACAAGTTAACAGGTGGTCCTTCACATTCCCGTGTTTGACATTCCGGCACCTGTGTGTGGCTGCCTTCTACCAGCTACATATGGTCGCTCATCCATGTAGCAAGTGTTTATTGCTGTTTGTCAGGCACTGCCCTGGGGCTAAGAAATACAGCAGTGAGTAAGAG
>NW_012147919.1:3667262-3731366 GCF_000956105.1 Propithecus coquereli
TTAAATTGAATATTTTGGTCATGGGGAAGCACTACTATCCTTTGATATTTGGTGTGACCTCAATGTTTAAATTAGTTCTTTCTCTTGGAATTTTCAGAACTAAAGCTGTTTAGCACCTTGTTAGCATTTACCTTGACCTGTTTTGTTTTTGTCTTGTTGAAAGCATGATGCTCCTGTTAAAACCATACATTGGATCAAAGCTCCAAACTACAGCTGCGTGATGACTGGGAGCTGGGATAAGACTTTAAAGGTACAATATGCACCTTCGGTATCATACGGCCCAGTTAAGCTCGGCATCTGTTCTTACGCCATTTGGATGTCGGCTCCAAATGGTCACTTACCAGCTCCTCCTTTTGTTTTATTTTTTTGCCTTTAGTTTTGGGATACTCGGTCATCAAATCCTATGATGGTTTTGCAACTCCCTGAAAGGTGTTACTGTGCTGATGTGGTAAGAAATATCAGCTTAATGTATATTTCCTTTTAAAAAACAAAATAAGCATTTCTCACCCTATGGCACCTTGCAATTAGCGGGTTATCTAAAACTCCCTCTCACTTTAGTAATAGATGTGGGGATGGAGTTCAGATTGCCTCAGTCATCTTAAATTGGGAGACTGTTGTGGTGCATTTATTCCAGAATTAACTAAATACTGAATATCAAGGTTTTTGGTCACTCATTTGAACAAGTGCAGCCAGCTACATACCATCCCTAGTGTTACATTTGTTGTGTGACGGTAGGGAAGCTTGTCGTAACCTTGTGTGATACTAGGTCTTTGGGGACTATCTCTGGGTGGGATAGAAACTGAAGAACTTGCCGGTTCATTTTAGTCATAAGTCTTAAAGTTTTGTACCAACTGCCCCAGTAATTCCACTTTTAGAAATTTATCATGAGAAAAATAATCAAGGATGCAAATGTTCTTTGTCTTATATAATACAGTAAAACATTGGTTCATTTGAGGAACAGTAGACAGCCGGCCACCTCTAGTGTATGACGTGGGTCGATGCTCATGAAATGTTTTGAATAAAGGACAGGAATTACACAGGAGTTCACACACACAGATAAAATGCTCAGGAAAAAGACTGGAATAAAATATACTGTAATATTAGCAGTTATCATTTGGAGGGATAGTACAGGTGATTTTTATTTTTTCTCAGTTCCTGCGATATTTTCTAAATATTCACTTATTCTTATAGTTAGTTTTACAAAACAAGTCTTTTAAAAATATATTAAGGTTCTACTTTCAAATACCATTTCTCTAGGTTTGTGTAACATGTACATATCATTGGATTATTAAAAAAATTTCAGACTTAATTTTATGATTAAAAAATTGATCTAATATGTTGGTATGAAAAAGCACATTCTCTGCTTTCCTCCATTCCCTAGATATACCCTATGGCCGTGGTGGCGACTGCAGAGAGGGGCCTCATTGTCTATCAATTAGAGAATCAACCCTCTGAGTTCAGGAGAATAGAATCTCCATTGAAACATCAGGTGAGTCATAAGTCAACTCAAGAAGCACGTATTTAGGCCGAGCACAGTGGCCACACCTATAATTCTAGCACTTTGGGAGGTCAAGGCCAGGAGTTTTGAGACCAGCCTGAGCAACATAGTGAGACCCATCTCTACAAAAAATTTTTTAAAAATTAGCCTGGGTGTGGTGGTGCATGCCTGTAGTCCCAGGAGGCTGAGGCGGAATGATTGCTTGAGCCCAGGAGTTTGAGGCTGCAGTGAGCTATGATGAAGCCACTGAACTCCAGCCTGGGTGACAGAGCAAGACCCTGTGTCAAAAAGTTAGGAAGTAATGCTTCTTTATTATGTGTGAGTAATATGTTTCTGGTTCTTCTAAAACCGAAAAATCAGGTAACAATGATTTTCCTTCGCGTTAGTCATGAAATCTGGTATTACATCATGATAATGTCCTTTTTTTCTTTTAACTGTAGCATCGATGTGTGGCTATTTTTAAAGACAAACAGAACAAGCCAACTGGTTTTGCCCTGGGAAGTATCGAGGGGAGAGTTGCTATTCACTACATCAACCCCCCAAATCCGTAAGTGGGACTCAATCAGCTTGCAAACTTGCACTTGAGACTTTTTTATAAAGGAAAACTTAGGTGGGCCTCTGTTTTTCAGTGCCAAAGATAACTTCACCTTTAAATGTCATCGATCTAACGGAACCAACACTTCAGCTCCTCAAGACATCTATGCGGTATGTTTTTAGAAACTTTTACCTTGAAAATACATCTAGAAACTTGACTTGGAGGTGGCTGAGTAATTATGGGATCAGAAAAGATTAATCATTGAAGAGCATTGAAGAACCTGTATGTATTCATGTCTGGAGATAAATGGCTTATGCTGTAGGCTTTGGTTTTCTGTTTTTATCAGCATATTGACTGGCTTCATTCTCTTATTTCTGAATGCAAGCTTAAGGTGTTTTGAGAGAGTCTCTGCCTGCTCTGACAGTTTACACACATAGCTAAGACTGAGAAATCGCTGTTTGCTAAAAAAAAAAGGCATTTTCCTGAGATATGCCCCTTGGTGGTACTTGCTTGAATACACACATTAACTTCTGCTGATGTGTGTTCATCACAAGAGACAAGATTTACTTCTGGGCTGGCAGTTGATGCAGGAAGCGTGGCTAGTTTCTCTTACAATCAGTGGGCAGCCAGCTCAAATGAAACGTGTGTGTTCATTTGGTTTCCTAACTCATACAGGAAGTGTGCATTGACGAAACCCGCTTCTCCATCCTCTGCCTTGGCTTCTCATTGTGTATATTAATCCTTGCAGGTAAATGGAATTGCATTCCATCCTGTTCATGGCACCCTTGCAACTGTGGGATCTGATGGTAGATTCAGCTTCTGGGACAAAGATGCCAGAACAAAACTAAAAACTTCGGAACAGTTAGATCAACCGATATCGGCTTGCTGCTTCAATCACAATGGAAACATATTTGCGTATGCTTCCAGCTATGACTGGTCAAAGGTGAGAATTCCCAGGCCTGCTCTGGGTGCCCTAAGGCAGCACAGTCGGGCTCTGGAGTGGGAAAGCATAGGCTTGAGTTGTGATTCTTCTCTGGACTCATATCACTGTCACCTCCCTGTAAGGGAGATAGGGCTTCCTTGATGGGTTGTGGGGATTCATTACAGCCCTTGGTCAGAGTGCGGCACACAGGAAGTGCCCAGTTAGTGTAACCGGTCACAGGCTGCCCTGTCCCTGGGTACAGAAGGATGGGCAAGCTGGAGGGGCTGATGCTTTGGGAGAGTGATTCGTGCAGTTGCAGGGGGGCGGGCACAGGGCCCATCATGCAGCTTTGATTGTTTGGGCCAGGGAGTTAGAAGCTGGCAGGGTCATGGCTGCATTTTTGAGGCCTCTGGGAGCCGACGTAAAACGTGCAGACTCAGGTCCTCCGCCCAGACCCCGCATGAAGTGTATCATCTGCCGACCAGCCTGCAACTTTCCCTGCTTCTCAGCTGTTAGTCCTGGAGAATACGCCTTCATTATGTTTGTGGTTTTCATCTTTCTCTTCCCACATCCCCTCTGCCTTTTGCTTCCTAGACCTTCCTCTACCGCAGGGTCTTTCACACACGTCCACCTTCACTGGCCTCTGCCTCCCTCGCCCAGCCCACATGGTCCCTCACGCACTCCCAGTTTCTTGATGTCGGCCTTTTCTCCCACCGTTTCTATCCCTGTCCCCTAGCTGCTTCCTCTGTGTCTAAGTGCACGGGAAGCTTTGAGAAGCCTGTAGCCCTTCGCTGCTAAGCTTGCTGGGGGAGTGGGTAGCACCTGCCCTCTTCATTCCCTCCCTCCGGCCCCTCTTCAGTCCACTGCTGGGTACTTTCTGGCTTCCAGGAGCCACACTCAGGAGTCTCGGCCACATCCTCCTTGTCCAGTCCAGAGCTTCCCTCCGTCCTGTGTCAGGCGCTGTGGTCCATCCCTTCCTCCTCCACAGAGCTCTCCTCCCTTGGTTTCTCTGCCGTTGTCTTTCCTGGTTTCTTCAGCCGCTGCTTGCCATCCTCCTCTCATCCCTTTGGGCTCTTACCTGCCGGCCTTCTCCTGCCGTCTCAGTCTGAGCTGCTCCTCGGGGTTCTTCCAAGTGTTCATTCCTGAGGCCCCGGCTCTGCCCACAAAAGCCAGTGACTTGCGGTTTCTAACTCAGTTCGTGGCCTCCTCTCCCCCTTCTCTTTCTGTGTTTCCCAATCACAGCAGGATGGCTGCGCCTGGGTATTCCTTGAGGCCCTTCGCTTAAGACAGAGCAATCCAGCTGTTTCCCCACCCTGCCCTCCCCTTGCCCGCCAGCCCTGCTCCAGTATCCCTCTCTTTCCGGGCTTGCTCAGCAGCAGCTTCCTTTTTTTTTAAAAGCAACTTTATTGAGGTACAATGAAATGCAGTAAATTGGACGTGTTTAAAGTGTACAATTTGATCAGTTTTGACATCTGTAAATACCCTTGAAACTGTCACCACAGTCAGGAGTTTAACAGGCCTGTTCATCTCCCCTAGAGGTTTCCGTGTGTGTGCTGTAATCCTTCTCCTGCGTGCACAGAACCATGGATCTGCTTTCTGTCACTATAGATGAGTGTGCTTTTTCTAGAATTTACATAAATGGAGTCATACACTATGTACTCTTTCTTCCCCTGGCTGCTTTTGCTCAGCTGAATGATTTTGAAACTCACCTGTGCTGTGGAGTGTGTCGCTCGTCTGTTCTTTTTGAGTGCCAAGTCGTATTCCGTGGCATGAGGATGCCACCGTTTGCTTAGCCATGCACCTGTGTCAGCCACGCACGCAGTTCTGCAGAGAGTGCGCTGTTTTGGTTCTGCCTGGCTGAGGCTGTGGGGGCTGGGGCCTTGTTCCCTCCGTGGGGCCCTTCGCTGAAGCTCTCACGTGCTCAGCCCAGCAGCTGCGTCCCATGCTGCATTCTAACTCATCACTCTCGGGGCTCCGTGCGTCATGAGCACTAAAAACATAGTAGTGAATTGAAAGACGTAGGAAATCTCACTGCATTGAGTGCTGCTTAGAACGGAAGTAGTCTAATTCCTCTAAGCAATAATGTCAATTTATAGTGGGGGTTACAAAAATTACAGTCTTCATTTAAAGAAAAATTTTGCTTCAGGAATTTTTCATTGTTCTCAGTTCAAGGACAGTTCTCTCTGGTATAAAACTGTGATCACATCTGATTAATATTATTAGCTTGAACATAAGCTGCACTTTGTATGTTGTGAAGGGAATCAGTGGTCACAGTTGAGCACAACAGCCCGAGCCCTCCCGCCGGCTGCGGCTGGAAACGGGGCTCTGCAGCACGGGGCAGAGTGAGCCCAGCGCCGGGCCCCTCTGCCCTCCCGGCCTTTAATCACCCGCCTGCTGGCTCTTGTGGATATTCTGCCTTGTCCCCGCGACTCGCCTTTCTTCCTAAAACTCAGATCTGATCACGCCGCTGACACGCTTCCTTGTCCCTGTGGGTAATGTTCAGAGGCCTCAACCTGCCGTTTTCGGCCCTTTATAGTCTGACCTCATCCCGACACCCGGGGCCCCTCCCACGCTGCCTAGCCCTTCTCGCCCCCCGGCGTGGCACGAGCAGACGTGCTCACTGCCGTGCGTTCCTGTGTCTGTGCCGCTGCTCCTGTGTGGGCAGGTCGTCCCGGGCCCTCATCCCTACGACGTGTCATGGGTCAGATGTCCTCTCCTCCATGAAACCCTCTCAGGTCAGAGCCAGTCCTGACCAAGGGACCCCAGGGCAGTTACCTTAGCATTAAAGGCGCAGGGTGTTAAAAAGGGGGCTCAGTGCCGAAAAGACAAACAAGTGAAGACAGTCCCTCCCAGGACGGTGTTGATGGCAGACTTGCCCCAGGTCCTTAGCCTTCTCTGAGGACTGAAGTTTTTTTGTGCCATTTGACTTTTATTTCTGTCTTTGTTGTTTTGTTTTGCCCCTCCCCCGGCCCCACCCTGAGAGATTTTGCTTCAAGCACGTGGCACAGGACTTGACAGATAAAAAGTGACCAGAGAGCGCTGACTGTCGCTTCTAATAATAAACTCATCGAGGCTTTTTTTTCTTCTTTAGGGACATGAGTTTTATAATCCCCAAAAGAAAAATTACATTTTCCTACGTAATGCAGCAGAAGAGCTAAAACCCAGGAATAAGAAGTAGCAGCCTGAGACTTCGGGGTCGTCCGGAGTCGTTCTCTCTCCACTCTGCCTCGTCTCTGTACGAATTTGATCCCGGCTTTGGGTTGTCAGCCAGGGACATGGATTTCAGTCCCTGGAGAAAACCATGTCATTGTTGAGCAGTCGAGAGCCCCGCCGTCCACGGCGACTTGCCGTCTCTCCATTCCACTGCCTGTTGCAGAGTTTTTCTGTAACTGAGGGGACTGAAATTATTATAGAAGTTAGATTTTTGAGGGCGATGCCAGCTATTTTGCAGTGCTTCATTCAGTAATGTCTGTATTAGAGAATGTTGGAAAACAGTCTGTGAACCCCGTACTGTATTTTGTAATAAAATATTTTGAAGATTGCCTACTGAGCTTCCTTGTCCTTCTCTCCCTCTGCCCCACCCAGTCATCTCAGAAATGGTCATCCTGCCTGGCATCAACGTTGGGTTTTGAATTACGATTTCAGACACCCTTTGGGAAATGCAGAAATCTCTTACCTTAGGAGAAAGGGAATCCTGAGGTTCAATTATTTCTGCCACGTGGAATGTCTTAGCCTCTCCAAGTGTTGGCAGGCAGAGTTTGAACGTGTTCTTCCCTTACTTCCTTCATTTTCTTCTTCAACATCCCCAGCGCTTTCCAGCTCTGCTGTGCAGACTTCCTAGTGACTCTGAAGTGGGGACTGTTCCTTGTGCTGAGTGACAGGCCTTTTGTGGGCCAGTCTTGCAAGACCCAAGTGGGTGACACTTGTGTGTCTTTCAGGGTAGAACCCAGATCCTCTGCATGGGAATTACTCTGAACATGTATTCCCGGCAGTGATCATTTCGGTGTTGCTGTTTTATTTCGTAGTAATTTAAAATTCCTGATTGGTAAGTATTCAAAATGAAATTCAACTTAATGGTCGACTTTTGAGTCTATTGTTACCCTGTGGTCCAAAATGCTTCTTATGCCTTATTGTTTGGGGCTGGCGTGTGGACTCTGACTTGCCGAGCGTGAAATTCTGGTATTCGTGCTGTGAGATGTGTTTGCCTACTCATAAAAAGCAAGGAAAATGAAATTTTCTACTGGAAGAGACTGCCTGTGCTCAGTGGTTTAAATTCTTTGGTAGTTCACAAATGAATTCAGACCAATTAACTCTTTAACCCTGTTTTTTTAGCCTGAAAATCTATTTTTTAGAGGTAAAAAGGCAGGTGCACTAGAAAAATCTGAATTTTCAAGTTAACTGTTTGCAGCTAATTTTTCCCTTCCCTTTATGAATCAGGCATGTGGTTTTATGATCTGTATATACGAGAAGATCTAGCAAGTAGAAAAGACTGCCGTGGGGAGAGATTCGAGTGTAATGGTCTCAGTAGCCGACTTTCATTCAAGGTGGGACCAGACAGCTTCAGCTTAGCTGCAGTTTCATTACTCTTATTACAGGCTGGTGACTGGCCCCGGTTGAAAATGACAAAATAATGAATCTAAAACCATGGGATGGGCCTTTTAGAGTGTTCTTTTCCAGGATCCGGACTTGCTACCTCACCAAGGGGATAGTTTTTGTGATTGGCAAATTTAAAATATTTGCCTAAATCCAAGGGTGGACTTGGGCTGCCAGAAACCAGGAGTCGGGAGCTCTTTGCTGCCACCAGCATGTGCAAGACTCACGTCTCCACCTCCCGGAACCTAAAGCGCAAGCGCACCCTGCGTGGTTGCTGGTGACCAGCCAGTGAACGTTCACTGAGATCGTGGCACTGCTCAAAAAACTGACTGTCGCGCCTCCTAGAACGTATGTGGAGTCTTCGAGAACTCTTCATCCCAAACTTCATCATCCCTGTGCTGTAAGTTGCATGCAGTAGGTGCTGATTAAGTATTGATAAATCTGATGGCATCTCCTAATTCAAAAAGATACCAGTGTAATCTTGACTTTTGGTTTTAATAAATGTCACGTCATATTCTGCCATTAAATATGTACTGAACACCCTGCTAAAAAGAGCCCTGCTCTCATCGAAAGTAGAATATGTAAACCTTATGGGGAAGACAAGCTGTGCTCTTTCACCTAATTTTTCCAACCTTTTATAAAAATGTTCAAACACAAAAAGTTGGAGAAGTTTTTACAACAAACATACACCTACCTACCTTCCCGGATGCCACTGTAAGCGTCAGACTTTTGATTTTTCCGTTCGCTTTTGCTGGGCTTTTCTACTCCTCATTTGTAACGCCACTTCCTTGGCAGCTAATTGTGGACGCAGGCCTGCTGGTGAGGGTGGAGTATACAGTTTTTGGTGCCAAAACGAGGTGTTTCGGATTTGGGGTTGTGTACAGGAAGGGGTACTTCTCCGTTCCTATTATGTTTGGTCTGACCCTGTGTACTTGGGGACAGATAGTGGAAATAGCGTGGAAATGTGATGGCTGCGTGCGACGCCTGTCTGCACGTGCCCACGCGTGTGCACAGGCACCTGCGGGCCTGCCCTCCCCACCCCGTGTTAGTGCTCGCGTCACGCCAGAGGGTCCTTTGGTGAAGGACGATTCGGTGGAAGAAGGGAGGATGTGCAGGTGCCCGGCTCGCTGACGGTGAGCAGTCTGGCCTTCACGAGCAACGACGATGCCACCCAGGGAACAGCGCCACCAGGCACAGCACACTTGCCCACGCACGCCCAGCCACCCCCTCCATATTAGGATTTTTCTTTAAATTGATCCACTTTAAAAACGTAAGACAAATGTGTTGCTACTTAGAGGAAAATTCAGTGTGTGGAAAACTAGTATCTTTTACCTAAAGTAGAAAGTAACCATAAGAATTAATAAAATGAAAATTAAACTATAAACATGGGAAATGAAACAATACTATGGAAATGAAAATGTGCCTCCTAAAGTCATCTTCAAGGGACAGATTCACTGGCAAATTCTGTTGAGATGACATTATGTATCTTAGGTGCTTGTTAGAGCCCATCTGTCATTTTGGAGGTCATTTGGGAAATAATATTTTTTCTCACTCAACCAAAATTTTAGTCTCCTTTGAAGGAAAGGTTCTGTAAGAAGTGAACTAGACACGCTCTTGAACACATAGAAACGTCTAAGGCAGCATTTTCCAAATCAAATCATGCCCCATTCGTAGGTTGTGAAATGAGTGTTGTTGCAACCAGCATTTTTTTAAAAAATGCAGCCACAAAAAAGTACAGAATATATTCGGGTACGTCACAAAGTAACGTGCTTGGAGCTGGACTGCCTGCCTTCATGTTCCAACTCTGTCACCAACTCTGGGCCTCAGTGACCTCATCTGTAAAATCGGAGACATTAAAAGTAGCTGTCACAAGCCAGGGGTGAAATGTGCTCCCGTGGCTGGCCCGTGATAAGTGCTCACATGTCAGCTGCTGCTACTGTGACTTCCGGGGGATGGCGCTGGGGAGAAGTTCCACAGAGCCCTGCTGTCGTGCGCAGCAGGAACAACAGTGTAGACTGAGCGGGCTTGAGAGCTCAGGTGTCCCAGAGCGCTCTGCCGGGGAGGCTGCGTTAGGTCAGGCCAGCAGGTGGCGCCAGTGACCCCGCTGCCTTCCCCAGCAGAGCAGATTGAATTTCCGGGTTGCACCCTGGCCCCTCCTCACCTCGGACGGTCGCCTCCTCAAGTGCCACCTTTGCCATCACTTGCACTCCCTGTGGATCTTTCTGGCCCCAGGGTTGGCCTTTCAAGCAGGTGCAAGAGGCTGTCGTTTGAAGCATGGTGCTCCCTGCTGTCGTCAGCTAGGGCAGGCTTCCCTTCGGTGCTGGGGGCCCGGCACATCCTTTCGGCCTCGAGTCTCCTCATCTGTTGGGACTTCGTGTCACCTGACTCCACCCCTCAGGCTGCATCCGTGGGGCTTTGCTGTAAGGACACCTTGACCAGTTCGGGAGGCCCCAGCGTGATTCTGGTTACCAACTGACAGTTGCCTACAAAAGCAAACTATAGTTCGTTACATACGGGCTGACTTGTGTCCCCCCAAAAAATTCATATGTTGAAGTCCTGACTCCCAGTCCTCATTGTGACTGTATCTTGGAAATAGGGTGTTGAAACAGGTAATTAAGTTAAAGTTAGATCGCTAATCCAATGGGACTGGTATCCTTACGAGAAGAGGACATTTGGACACGGACAAGGACAGAGAAAAGACCACGTGATCCCACGGGGAGAAGACAACCACCTGCACACCAAGGAGAGAGGCCTCGGAAGGGACCAGCTGTGCTGACGCCTTGATCTCGGACTTGCAGCCTCCGGAGCTATGAGAAAATACGTTTCTGTGGTACTTGGTACGGCAGCTCGAGCTGACGCCACGGTATTCCCAGGCGGCCTTTTCCTTTCTGCAGTGTGACCCAGTGAGGCTGCAGGGTCTGCAGAACCAGCCACACCCTGTGGCTGGCTCCCAGAGCAGGCAGTTCCAGGTGGCGGCAGTGCCACGCTGGCAGGGCGAGCTCCCCAGACTGGCGCGGCCCTCACTGCCCCTGCGGGGACGTGCTCGGTCCTTACCCAGCGTCAGCTCCAGCTCGGGGATTAGCCGCGCCTGCACCGTGAAAATGGGGCTTCCCTCCACCTGCTAACCTGTGACGTGCCAAAAAATGAAAAGCAGGTGGCCCTCAGGTGACACTGTGGCGTTCATGCCGCACGTTTTCAAACCAGCAGCGGTTCTCAGCATGGCCGAGGAGGTGCTGGAGCTGTCTGTCTCGCCCGACTTCTTGCGTCTCAGCTCGAGAACCCTTATTCTCTGCGGCACTTCCTTCTCCTGGAGCTTTTCTCATCACCATCTGGACGAAGCCAAAGGATGGAAGTTCACCGAGCCCAGGGGAGGCATCGCCGTGGAGGTGGGCTTCCTCGGCCCCCACACAGCCCGATCCCTCGCCTGTCCGCAGTGCGCACAGGGACCCACCGCCCTCTTCGTGGGAAAGACTCTGGACAGGAGACCGCTGAGGTCATTTCACTATTCACAGGGAGGAGTAGGCTGTCCCGGTTCTTATTCTGCGAAGTCCCAACTCGCCACTGGGACTGTCTCCCTTTCCCTGGGGGATGAGCCAGGGATGAGAGCTCAGCTCTTGACGTGAGCTGCAGTAGCTTCTTGCGGCTGCTGTGACATCACCACACTCTTAGTGGCTGAAAACAACAGGAACGTGTTCTCTTACAGTTCTGGAGGCCAGATGTGCGACATGAGTCTCGGGGACTAAAATCAAGGTGTCGGCAAGGCTGGTTCCTTCTGGAGGCTCGAGGGGAGGAGCCGTCTCTTGCTCCGGCGGGCACCAGCATTCCTCGGCTCGTGGCGCATCACCCCACCCTCCAGCTTCCCTGGTCACGTCTCCCAAAGGGCCCACCTGGGTGACCCGGGCGACTCGTCCGTCTCTAGACCCTTAACCGCATCACATCTGCAAAGTCCCTGTTGCCACGTGACGTGACACGTTCACAGGTTCCAGGGATCTTTGGGGGCCGGGGCTCAGTGCCCTGTGTGGGCCAAGGTCTTTCTGTGTGTGCAGGTCCATGCCAGGGGCGGAGCAGTGGAAAGATCGCCTGGTCCCAACTGGAAACATTTCTTTGGGACCCACCATTTTCCTGGAGCTCTTGGCCCCAGCAGCCAGGGCTCCCAGGTAGGACAAGAGGCTGCAAGAGCCCCCAGTCCAGGTGTGTCAGCAGCGCCTGGGTTTTTTTCCTCCTTCTCCTGGTTTAGAAGTTACAGTGGTGGAAACCACCTCTGGGAAGGCGTCTACTGTTGGGACCAGAGCAGGCCTAGAATCACTGGGCAGAGCCAGGCAGAACCACAGATGCCACGACAGCGCCGGGGAGAAGCCCACCCTGGGAATTGAGACGTGACACAGGCAGTCTTTGCCATGGAGGGTTCTCGTGTGGTTGGAGGGGATGGGGACTGGACCCCAGGAGAGAGAGGAGCTCCGAGGAGAGCAGCAGGCAGAGGAGAGGGGCTCTGGGAGTGGGGCGGGCGGAGCTGGCAAGGGGCAGGGTTGTACATTCAGCTCGGATGGCATTTAGCGACCAGCCAGTTTAATTCTCTCTATAAAAAGCGCTGGCCTCTCTGCTCCTCCGATCAGTCGGGAAATAGAAAATAATTTCAGCGTATGTGTGACTCGGGCACACTGTCAGGCCCAGGGGGTGAAGAGCACCCGGTAAGTGCGGGAAAGAGGTAAGCACAGGTAGAAGGACAGGTGGGCAGAATAATCCCCAGCCCCCAGAGGTGGCCACCTGTGCACGTGACCTTCCGTGGCCCAAGGGCCCGTGCAGCTGTGATGAAGGCCGTGGGCCCTGAGGCCGGGGAGTCTGCTGGGCTGCTCCGGGGCCCCGTGGAATCACAGGGTCATTAACAGGGAAAGAAGGAAGCAGAGGGAGACGCCACCTGCCCCTTATGGCTTTGAAGACTGACCACTCCGGGAGCCAAGGAATGCGGGTGGCGTCTAGATCCTGGAAAGGGCCAGGAAATAATGGATTCTGCCAACACCTTGGTTGTAGCCCACTGGGACCCGGTTCAGACTTCCGACCTCCAGAACTGTACAAGGATAAACTCGTGCTGTTTAAAGCCACCAACCTTGTGGTGATGTTATAGCAGGAGCACAAAAGGGTGCTTACCTGGGGCCTGGGGACCCACCGAGCGCAGAGGGAGGATTCAGGGGCTGGAAGCTGCTGGGGAAGATCTTCACCTCCCGCAGCGGAGCCCGACTGCCGTGGGACCGGCCGCCCCGAAGCCACGAGAAATCACAGTGCTTCCACCACCACGTACAGTTCTCGCTGGCGTCTTGACAAAGTGGTTTGCTCCCCAGTACTTCACAACTACAGCATCATTAGAGCCACTGCTCGACCTTGTTATCTAACGCACCGATGAAGCACATTCCTACATCACACGTCTGCTTTTTAATATCTTAATAGCTGCATTTTAGCATGGTTGTCTTCCTTTGCTCATCTAGGCATTTTATTTTTAAGTGTTTAAAACCATCACTCTAAGAAGGGTCCTTAGGCCTCAGCTGATGGCTGTATGGCCCACAAAGGACCCCTGGAAGGGGACACGGTTTGGTGAAGTTGGGCTGGGAGCCACGCTGTGCAGAGGTAACCTGGGCCCTCAGAGCCCACTGCGGAGGGGGAGGGTGGGCTGGAAACTGACGTGTGTGGGGTGAGAAAACGCAAAGTGCAGGAGCGTGCACTTACAGAGCTCTGACTCAGCGTGGGGATGAGCTCAGCACTTTTGAGTGGTATCTTCTTTCATCTCGCAAAAGCCCTGGGAAGGACGTACTGTCATTATGCCCATTTTACAGCTGAGGAAACTGAGGCTCAGAGAAGTCATGGCTCACAAATGTGTGATGTACGCAGGATGCAAGCGCAGAACTGTCCACCTGGGCCTGCTCTCAGCTATGGCTCCTGGGCTGCCCCGCAGAGAAGGGAGGGTGGATCTTGCTACTCTGCAAAGCTGGAACCGCACTGCCAACCCAGGCTCAGCTTTTGTTTGAAAGTCTTCAGGCCTGGTGCTCTCGGCTTCCTCTTTTTGCCTGTTGTGTTAGTGTTTATCTCAAGACTCTTGGGGGCTCAGGTTTGGGTTGAGGGTGGTGCAGGTGGCCTGCACACTCCCGTCCTGCAGCCCAGCTCCTCTGAGATGAAGAGGTGGCTGCTCTGGTTTGAATCCACGGGACCCCGCGCTGCCCTTTGCGTCTGCACGTACAGAGCACGGGCCCGGGGGGCCATCCCTCAGAGACAATACGCAGGCTCCTGGGTGCTTAACCCACGCAGGCCCAGCTGAAGTCAGCATACCTGTGCACTTCCACACCCGCCTCCCGATCCCCCAGTGCCGATGGGGCTAAAGTTTAGAGGGAGCCACTCCAGCTCAAGTTCAGACAGAGGAGGGTAAGTCCAACCCCAGGCTGACCACCAACCCACCAAACCACAGGGAAGCAGCAGGGAGACCGTACCAGGCCACACGGCCCCATCAGTAGCGGTTATCAAACTGCATCTCCATCATTTGGGAACACTTTTGGTTGTCATCACAGAGAACCCAACTAACAGTGGCTTAAACACTTCAGGATTTATTTTTTTTACATAACAAGGAGTCTGGTTGTTAGCATTGGTTTGGAACAGGGTTTCTCAATCTCAGCACTATTGACATTTTAGGCCAGATAAATCTTTGCAGTTGGGGGGTCCTGTGCATTGTGGGATGTTTAGCAGTGTCCCTGGCCTCCACCTCCTAGGTGCCAGTAGCATCCCATCCCCAAGTCATGGCTACCAAAAGTGTCTCCAGACATTGCCAAATGTCCCCTGGGTTTAGACTCAGGACCAGCGTCTGTGAGTTTCTTGGACTTTGCCTCATGGTCACAGACAGCTGCCACAGCTCCAGACATCCTGCCCATCGTCAGGGCAGAAAGAACAATTTGGGACTAGTACCAGCTGCCTCTGTCTGTTTTAGCAGAAAAGTGGAAGCTTTCGCAGAGGCCTCAACATTCTACCCAGGGAGGTTAAGTGAAGTGCCCAAGACCACACAGCTAAGCAGGGCAAGAGAAAGTCAGGATTAGAATTTGAGGGAGGGAGTGACTCCATGCACCCCAGAGGTCACCTGAGCTGGGGCGGGGGCACAGGCAGCTCTAGTACAACTGGCCTGATACCTAAATCGGTAAAGGACAGTCCAAGCCCCTATTTCCACAGATGGGCAAACTGAGGACCCAGGAGAGATTCCTTCTAGCAAGCCCAGGGCAGAGCAGGCACTAGGCTGGACTCACCCTGGGCTCTCTGAGTCCGTGCTGCCTGCAGCCATGGCAGAGGGGACAAAAGCCATTTGCCAGAAAGCCCTTGGGCCACACCCACACTGACTTGGTTTTGGTGGTTCTGGATGGTTCTGAACAGGCTGCCTCCAGGCTGGACGGAGAAGGGACAAGGGCCAGGCTGGAGCTTCCGGCCCCGCCCTCACCAGCTGTGTGGCCCTTGGCACTGTCCTTAGCAGCCTTCCGTAACATGGGGATAATTATAGTGCCTGTCACATGGGCAGTGGGAAGATTCTGTGACTCCGCGGGCACCAGCCACCAGATCTCGGCCACCCTGCAGATCTGTCACCACAGGACACTGACTCGGGAGCCTCTTTTTGGCCCTGGGCACTTCACTTAGCCTCTCTGAGGCTCCACCGGCCCAGCCCTCAAAGCAGGGAGACAAGGTCCTACCCTAAATGCTGTCGGGAGGACAAAATGGGATCATGGATCCAGCCATTTACTGACCTCGGTGGCCTTGGGGAAGCCACTCTGAGCCTCCGTTAGCTCCCCAAAACTGGTCTAAGAGTACCTGTCCAGGAAAAGGCTGCCTGGAGGTTAAATCGCCTAACGTATCCAAGTCTCTCAGTCCAGGACCTGGCCCAAAACAGATACTCTAAGGCAACTGGCCTTTATAATTATCAGTGATGTGTGCGGCATTAACCACGTAAGAGTACCCAGCACTCGAAAAGTACTCATTAAATGGCAGTGGCTCTGTCACCTGTTAGCCTTCGCATTCTCTGTTCCCTCCACTGTTCCCTCTGTTCGAATGGCCCTCACCTCAGCAAGTCCCAGAGGCCTTCCCTGCCTCTACAGGGCAGGGGTCACTCTTGGCCCTCGCCCCTGCTCCTCCTCTTGCGCCCCACTCAGCACTTGCCTGGGAGATTTCGCCAGAGTCTAAGTATTATACATATGCGTTCTTTTATCCGTGCATTGTCTCTGCCCCTCTGCTGCATCCGGGGGGACAGGCCACTAATAAGTGTGTGTTGGGGGAACGGATGCTTGTCAGGCAGGAGTTGGTTACAAGTGGAGACGTGGGGCCACCGGACGCGCGGAGAGGCTGCTGATCCAGAAACCCAAGGGGGCCGGGGCAGCGGCGTTCCCAGACCCGCAAACTCCTTCCGCCCCGTTCCGGGCCGGCCGCAGCCCATGGAGCGCCCCCGCCCCACTCCGTGGCTCGTGCTCCGCAGCCTGACCGAGCCGCCAAGCTACCAGCGGGCCGTCCCGCCGGGGGTGGGGACCGGGCGGGGCGGGGCTGTCCGGGGGGCGGGGCGGGGCGGCCCTGGTGGCGCTGGGACTTGTAGGCCCGGCCCCGCCGCCACTGGGACGCAGCGCGCGCCGACCCTGTCCTGGCCCGCCCTGGCGACGCGACGGCTAGGGACAGCCTCGGAGAGGCGCTGTGCGTCACAGAAGGGGAAACTGAGGCCCGACGAAGGGACCCAGCTGGCCCTAGGTCGCGCTACGGGGCACTGGCTGCCTTCCGTGGCCTCTAGGGGGCAAGTGAAGGTCACACTTGAATCCAAGTTTTTAAAGGACGCTTCGAGGGGCCTTTGGCTGGTCGGGAGCTTTCCCTGTCTGCTTTGTGCCCTCGTCGACTCACCCAACGAACGTTTCCCGGGGGCCTTCTGCTTGCCAGGCCCTGCAGCTTGAGCAAAGCACCCAAGGTCCCCGTTGTCGGGGAGCCCGACTAGCAGGGGAGAGACCCTTGAACAAGCAGGCGCGTGTGCGCGGCGCTCCAGGACTTTCCGGACTTGGGGCTTCATTCCCAGTGTGCAGGGGCTGGCGCAGGGCGGGAGGAAAGGACACACTTAACCGGCAGCGGTGGAGAATGGGTCCGGGGTAGGGGAGCGGCTTCTAGACGGTTCCCCTCAGCCTGGAGCTGAGCGGCTGGGGCAGAGAAGGTGCTGCATAGACGCCGGGAAGATGGAGCAGAGCGGCTGGTGAACTAACTCTCTGCTTGCCTCGCCGCCCCCTCAGCGCGTGGCGTGCCCTCCCAGTCCTCGCGGGCCCCTCCTGTGTCCCACCGTGCCAGAGAAGGGCACGCGGTTGGCGCCAGGAGTGCCCCCGCCGGTACCGAAGGTCACAACACCGGTGTCTGGAGACGGGGCGGGCTCAAGGCCCCAGACCCGACTCCGCGAGGGGGTGTGTGAGACGCGGGTGGGGGAGGGGCGGGATGCTGCCACGTGGCGGTTCCCAGGGCGGGAAGCTCAGAAAGGCCCGGTGATTGGTTTAACGCTCAACCGTTGCCGATTTGAAAACCCCAACGCTTGAACAAGGGCTTCGCGTGTGCACTGGGCACTAGCCCGGCAATTCTTGGACAGGGACCCCCGGCACCAACCTAGCGCACTCACCCCCCAGGAAACCCCCACCATGGCAGCACCCTGACTTAGTTCCTTCCGGAGCCCGCATTGTACGTTCACTTGACGGATTATTGGTCTTATGCATAGGCGCCTCGTGGGCCAGGAGCGTGGTCCGTGCACGCCGCAGCCCTCGTGCCTCGCGTCCCGCGCGTGGGGGCCCTGATATACATTTGTCGGATTAATTATATTTACATATTGGTACACAGCAATCGCTTCGCCTTTCTAACAGGGCCCGTCACTGCTCCCCAAGAAGCCCTGGGTTAAATACTGACTCAACCGTTTCCTCTGTTCACCAGACGGCGCCCCAGAGGGCAAGGCTGGCCTGTCCGGTTCGGGCTGTGCCTATGCCTGGGGCCGGGCGCGCGCGGTGGCTGCCTAGGGCGGGAACGCTCGCCGGCTGCGACCCCAGCCGGGGACCGTGCGCCCGGGGCAGCGCGCGGCTGGGCGGGGCACGGACTACGCTTCCCGGCGGCCCCCGCGCGCCCGGGCCGGGGCGGGGCCGGATGGGGGCGGGGGCGGGGCCGGCTACAAAGCCCGTGGGCGGCGCCGGGGCGCAGAGTCCCCGCGGCGCCGGTCGGGAGCGCAACGCGGCGCAGCTCGGCGCACGGCGGGAGCGGCGTGCGAGTGGACGGGCCTGGTGGCTGGACGGGCGCCCCTCGCCGCGCCGCGCGCTCCCCGCCGCCCCCCGCGCGCGCAGCCCTGCGCGGCCCGGGTTCGCAGGCGGCGGGGCGCCCCCCATGCTGCTGCAGCCCGCGCCCTGCGCCCCCAGCGCGGGCTTCCCGCGGCCCCCGGCTGCCCCCGGCGGCGCCATGCACGGCTCGCAGAAGGACACCACGTTCACCAAGATCTTCGTGGGCGGCCTGCCCTACCACACCACCGACGCCTCGCTCAGGAAGTACTTCGAGGGCTTCGGGGACATCGAGGAGGCCGTGGTCATCACCGACCGCCAGACGGGCAAGTCCCGCGGCTACGGCTTCGTAAGTGGCCCCGCGCCCGGGCCCGCACCCCGCCCCCGCCTTATCGCCGCCCGGGGCGCCGAGTCAACTCGGGCACCCGCCCCGCCGGCCCGCAGCCGCCCTCCGCCGGGCGCGCGCACCTGCTGCGTCTTTGGCCCTCGCGGCCGTCCGGCCTCCGCCGCCCCGCCGCTCCCCGTCCCCGCGGTGTAGGAGGGAGACCCGCCGTGCTCAGCGAGGACTCCTAAGTTTGTGAGGAGGTTTGGGGGCCAGATGGCCACGCTTGGGATTTCCGGGAGCAGCAAGCGGGCGGGCGAGGGGCAAAGGCTCCACCCAGGGGTGCTTTGGGGCCCGTTGGCCCTTCCCCCATGTTTTCAACAATCTCAGCCACCCCGAATAAATATCAACTTATGTAAAATCCGCGTGAAGACACATTTTCTACTTCCCTTTCAAGAACAGTGTGCCACACTCCTGGAAGGAAATTCTGGGCCCTCCCTGGTGGGCAGGCCAGGCTGGGCCCCCACTGTTGTTTGGGGTTTGTTTTTTTTTTTTCTCATCTCCCCAGGGGATTGTTTTTGTTTTTTGAAGGCAACATTTCGCAGCACTTGAACTTTGAGAGTAGGAGCTGGAATCCAGGAGATGTCTTTGTGGGAGGTCCCTGGGCTGGGGTCAGAGGGGCCTCCACCCAAGGACCCTGGGTGACAAGCACCCTTGGAGGAGGGGGAGAAGGGAGGGTCCAGTGCTAGGGCAGAGTCCTCTACCTCTCTCTTTCTCTCCCCTGGTCCCGCTAGGGAAGCTCCTGAAGTGTCTGTGCTCCTACAGGTGACCATGGCCGACCGGGCAGCAGCTGAGAGGGCGTGCAAGGACCCCAATCCCATCATTGACGGCCGCAAGGCCAATGTGAACCTAGCATATCTGGGCGCCAAGCCTCGGAGCCTCCAGACAGGTGAGAGCTTGTGCTTTCCTTCCTTGGCTCTTCTCAGTTTCTATATTCGGCCTTAGTATCCGTTGGGTGGAAAAAGGCCCCGCCACCCCCAGGAGTGGCAGTCAGCTATCATGGGCCTGCAGAGCCGTCACAGGACAGTCGTCCGCCTGAGTGGGTGCTAGACCTCTTCCCAGCAGCGTGTGGCCCGTGGGACAGGGTGGGGAGGGTATATCAGCTGTCCTGGAGGAAGGGAGGGAGGATCACCCCAGGCCTGGAGATTGGGAGCATCGATACCAGGAGGCTGCTGCCACCTGGGTCCCTTGGCCCACTTTGGCTGGGTGCTTTGGGGTTCACCAAGGGGGTGGCGTAGCAGGGGAGAAGAAACTGATTATCCTTTTTGACTGGAGATGTGTGGCCTTTGGAGTTCTCCTTCCTCGAGTTTGGGCCCCTGGGGACATTGTCCCTGCAGTGAGGCCGGGTCCCTGACCATTCTCTTGTTTTAGGCTTTGCCCTCGGTGTGCAGCAGCTACACCCCACCTTGATCCAGCGGACTTATGGGTGAGTGGCCGTGGCTGGCTTGGGGTGGGCGGTCCTTGGGCTGCTGGTTCTCAGTGGCCGGGGAGGACAGTTTTCAGAAACAAGGTTGCATTTACCGTGGGAGAACGAGAAGGCAGCATGCATTTCTCAGGCCTCATAGAGGCCACACCACAGAGGGGGGAGCCGAGCCTTGGGGCCTGCCTGCCTGCCCGAGTGCAGACCCTGTCCCCCTTACGAATTGTGTGGCCTTGGGCAGCTGACACAGCCATCTGTGCCTCAGTTTTTTCACTTCTAAGATGGGGGTGGTAGCAGCACATCTGAGTTCCATGAGTTGGGGGGCTCAGGATGGGCCTGGAACAGGTAGGCACTCTGGAAGCATGTGCCGACGCTCTTAGAACTGGTGGGCTAGGCTCTTTCCTGGGCACCCCTGACCCGCTCCAGTGCCGGGCAGACGGTGGCAGTAGGTCACTGCCAGCCAGGGTCCGATGTTTGTGAACTGCTGCAGGTAAGGTGTGATCAGGGCCACATGTCTTGGGTCTGAGTGGCCCAGGCTGTGGGCCTTTGTCTGACTCACTGTGGAGCAGCGTGTTTCATCATTCTCTGTCCTAAAAACCTTCCACCTCCCTGCCTGTGGTTTTAAACATCTAAGGCCTGGCAGCTGTTTAGAGGAGACACATACTTCAGGGACACAAGGGACCCTGCCACACAGTCTGCTTTCCCAGCATTGTGGGTTGTTTGCCCCAGTGCAGGGAGTGGGTTGGTGGGATCAGAGTTGGTGGGGAGGGCAGGTCTAAGACAGGACACCCCGTTCAGAACGTTATCACCTCTTGAGCTCTCGGAGTCCAAATTCCGGCCTCCAGATTTTGTGCCTCCAATTGAGTGTGTGTGCCTGTGTGCACGTGCACACGCTAACTCTGGAGGGCTACACAGCTTGCGGAGTGACATGGCCCACTGGGGCAGTGTGGACAGAGGCTCCCATGGAACAGGGTTGGGACCTGGCTCATGGGCTGATGAGCAGATCAGTCAGGTCTCCCGGGAGGAGCTGGCACGCCTGCTCTTTTGGTGCACTTGCCCTGAGGGCTAACTCAGAGTTGCACGATGGCTCCCTTGAGGTTGGCGGACGTGCGTGTGCTCAGCAGCAGCAGGAGCCGCTGGCCGTGGGGTTGGGACGTGGCCTGTTTGGGTGGCCAGGCAGCTCAGCTCAGCTCCCCTCCGGACGTCTCTGTCCTGGGAGGGAGCGTGGAGGGCGTTGGGGGCTGATGGCTCGGAGCATCCTTCTCAGCCTGGGGTCTGTTTCATAAACGTCTCAGAAGGTGTTTGGGGACACCCCAGCCTTCGTGCCGTCACCACAGGTTCTTCCCCTGGGATTCAGGCCGCATGAGGAGGTTGTTACTCATTTTTCATTGTCCTGGCTCTGTCCCCCAGGTGCACACCAGGTACCCAGGGGCAAGGGCTGGGGTCCGGCCTTTGCCTCGAGATGAGGGGAGACCTTCAAGTGCGTGCAGCTCTGTCCCTCCTACAGCGTGACGAGGCTGTCCCCACCATCGCCATCAGGGTCTGGGCTTGCTCTGATCCATTTCAGCAGCATGTGGCACTCTAGCAACCGCCAGTGCTTGGCCTTCGGAGCCTGCAGGCCTGGGTTCAAATCCGGACTTTGCCACTTACCAGCGCCATCCCTCCTGGCAAGTGGCGTCCTCCGTAGTTTCCCCGAGAATGGGAATAACCGCTTGAAACAGCATGCGACACGTGGGCTGGGTGCTCTGTGCTCCCCATGCGCCGCCTCCTGGCCTCGCGACAGGCCTCTGAGGTTGGGACTGATACTCCCACTTTATAGGTGGGGAAACTGAGAGCAAAGAAAGGTGAACAACCTGTCCAGGGGAGCGAGGCAGGAAGCGTCCAGGAGGAGATTTGCACCCTGCTCTCAGCCGCTGGGCCCTTGGCGAGGAGGGTAGGAAGGGCCCGACCTTTTTTCCCTGGTCATCCTGGAGTCCCATGAGCGCCACCTGGCCGAGAGGAGTCAGGGGCCAGTCACAGATACTGCTGCTGTTTGTGCCGACTTCAGGCGACGGTGTTTCGTAACTAAATCCACTGGCTGGCCGTTTAATACCTGTGATGAGAAAGAGGCCACAAGCTCTGTTTGTTGGTTGCCAAGGGGTGGAGACCCAAACAGGGGCAGGGGGTCAGAGGGACAGTCCATTCTTCGTTTCCCGTGAGTGTCGAACTGAAGCCTCTGAGAATTGTGCCACATCCCACCCCTGCCCGGGCATTACTGAGGTCCAGGGTGGCAGGAGGGCCCCTGGGTGTAGCCCTGGAGAGGCGACTGGGGCCAGGTTGCCTGGGTCAGCTGTCTGCCCCCAGCTCCCGCCTGGCCAGGCTGCAGAGTTGGGCCGTCAGCGTCCCTTTTGTCTTTGCAAACAATCAGGCCCCAGGAGCGCAGCCGGGCCTGACTCAGCGGTCAGTTTTGTCAGCCTCGGGCTGGCAGCGAGGCCAGGCCTGCCGTTGGCTGAGGGCGTGGTGGGAGCTGGGAAGCTGAGGGCTGTCCACCGGTTAACCCCTCTCCTGCCTGGCTGAACTCTTCCAGACTGTCTGGCCCCGGCCACAGGCCTTGGAAAGTTCTAAAGATTCCACAGCTTTCAGGCAAGACCACAGCGAAAGCTTTGCACGTCTGGGTCGTGAACGTCAGCTTAGAAAGATTCACCAAGGAGCTGCTTTGACATCTGCTTGGATTTCCCTGCCTGTGTGTTTGTGTTTTTCTTAAGTTGGACAGGATCTTTCAGGACCTGACTGAGCCTGGCATTTCTGTCACCTAACTGTATCTGTGGGGAGGGGCGGGGCCCAGGGTTTGGGAAGCCTTCCTCTCCGCGTGGCGAGTGCGAGGTAATCACGGAAGCAGACCCGTGTGGCCATGGACTGCCAGCCGAGCGTCTCTGCCAGCGAGTGGAGCACAGGGTTTTGGAGAGGGTTCGGGTTCAGGCAGTGTTGATCTGGCCTGGAAGGGCCTCCTAGTGTTGGAGGTGTCTGTCGACCCTGGGCCTGGCTGCACTTGGCCTGTCAGTGGGTCAGCTGTTGCTGTGTGTGCAGGTCCCTCTCCTTGTTCTTAAGAAGCTTGCTGTGGGCCGATGGGACCAGGCCCTGGGGTCCGAGACAACAGGACAGGGTCTCGGGGCTGCATGTCAGGCATGCTGTGTGCTGGAGCAAGGGCTCATGCCCATCTGTGTCGTGGGGACGGTGACAGCGCCTCCCCCACAGGCCCAACCTGAGGACTGTGGGAGCTCCCAGGCGCGGAGCCCGTGGGCCTGGAAGTCCGTGAGGCATCTCCCGCTGCAGGGCTGGTGACTGTGTGCAAAACCAAGGCCAGAGCGATGGAGAGGCTCGGCCTGAGCTCGCACATCCGGGGGCAGGGGCCTGAGTTGGGGGCTCCGAGGCCCTTGTCCCTTCCATGAGGATCCAGTGCCTCCCTCTGGCCACGTGGCAGCTCTTGGATGAATCAGGGCATGAGAGCCCGGAGACTGACAGTGGCAGGACCCTCCCAGGCATGTGCATGGTCAGCTCAGTATGTAGTTCCAGGGACGCCTGCATCCTCCACGTAAAGGCCCCTGGTGCCCACGCTGAGACACGCTGCCCTTGACACCACCAGGCCATGGGTGTGTGTGTGTCCAGGGGCCTGAGCAGGGTGCCCCGGTCCCCGGGGCGAGAGGAGGGTCCAGGGAAGGAGATGTTGGGAGACGTGTGTCTCCCTGGGAGCGTGGAACGCGCCAAGCTGGGAGAATGTACAGAGCTGCCCCCAGAAACGTTCCTTCCTCAAGTGTCTATTGAGCGCCTGCTGTATGCCAGGCCCTGTGCCTGGGATGCTTTGCATAAGACACAGCCCTCAGGATGCTCACGTTCTGTCTGTGCGCCGTGGGCCGAGCTGTGACGAGTACAGTTGAACAGGAAGCTGGCCAAGGGGGTGCCTTTGTAGAGACCACACAGTCCTGTGTCTCAAGTGTGGTTGGTGGTGGGTGGATGCGTCTGTGTGTGTGGCAAAGTATCACAGAACTGCACACAACGTACGACAAAGGAAGACGGGACCCGACGGAGGCCTGGACGTCATTCATAGCACTGTGGCCACGTGTGTTTCCTGGTTTTGATAATGTGCTTGGTCACAGGAGATGTCGCCCTTGGGGGACAGTGGGGGAAGGGTACAGGGGACCTCCTTGTGATGTTTTTGCAACTTCTTGGGAGTCTGTTATTATTTTATAATTCAAAGTGGGAAAGTAAAGCCAGGGAAGGGGCTTGCAGGAGGTGGTGGTGTGCATACATGTGTGTGTGTGCACGTGTGTGTGCTCGTGTGCACGTGTGTTGGGGGAAGGCCCCTCTGAGGAGTGAGGAAGTTGGGACCTGTGGGCACCTGGGGGGCGTGATCTGGGCCCAAGAGCAGCAGGTGAGGCGCACATAGGGTGAGGTCAGAGGCCATGGGGGCCGGGGGAGGCTGGAGGCCCCCGATGGCAGCGTTGTGTTTTCTCCCTTGGAGTGTCTCTTGCGGTGGCCCTGCCCGCCCCCCACCGTGGCTTCCTGTTTGGCAGCTTGTCTAGAGCGAGGCGTGGGCTGGCGCCGTGGCCCTCCTGTTGGGCGGGCAGCCGTGCTGCACCTGTTGTTTGTCCGTGGCGCTGTAACAGGAACCAGCCTTGGCGGTTGTTGGGTTCCTCTCCGAGGACGAGTCCCTCGCCCAGGCCCCGCTCTCCCTGGCAGGATCCCCTTCTGCTGGACCTGGGCAGCCTCTTCTGGAAGCCTCAGGCTAAGAGGCCAGGGCCTGACCACAGACAGAGGCCAAGACACAGGGCTGACCTTTCCTCGTCCAGCTTCAGTTTCCCCGCCTGCCCTGTGGACGCGGTGGGTGCCCTGCAGGGTGCTGCGGCATCCGGACCTTTCTCCCAGCCCCTCCTGTGTGGGCGGAAGGAGGGAGGCATCACTTCACCCGACAGATACTTGCTTTGTGCCAAGCTAACCCCATCCCACCTCATAATCCCAGCACCTCCCACAGCGAGGTGGTGACGAGGGGGGACAGACCAGAGGGGCAACAGTTGTGCCTCAGGTGACCACGAGAGCTGCTGAGCAGGGAGGTGGGGTGGGGTCGGGCCCAGCGGGGTGGCCTTGGGAGGGACCCTGGTGCCCCAGGGGAGCGCTGAGGCCTTGCTGTGGGTTTGGGGTCCTGGCAGGCTGAGTGGAGGAGGGATGGTTCGACTTGCTTCTCTGTTTTCAGAGCATTTCTGTTTCCGGCCGCGGGGCGACCTGGCCTGCCGAAGCCGGCCTGCAGGGTGGGGGCCTTAGGGGCTGCCCGGTAATCCAGGCGCAGCAGCCCTGGGAGACGTGCGATTCTGGATGCGTATTTTAAAGAATTTGTGAAGAAAAGAGGAGTTCAGGAAGATTCCAGAGCTTTGGGACTGAGAACACGAGGGTCGGATCGGCCGTGACTGTTGCGGAGTGCAGTTCTGGGGAGAAGGGCAGGAGTTGGGGTTGGGACGAGTTCAGGCGGAGATGCTGTCCCGGGGCCGGGCGGTGTCCGCAGTCAGAGCCCCCACCTGCTTCCTGTGGCCGCCTGCCCCCAGTCTTGCCCACCTCGTCTGCAGGGCCCTAGAAAACCTGAATGTCCCCCCAGGGCCTGGCCCTCCCCGCATGGGGCTGGGGCCCCCGCGCCCAGCCAGGCTGCCGGCAGCTGCACATCTGTCTCCGGCTCGGTGGGCAAGGCCCCTGGAGAGCAGAAAAAGTGAAATGGGCTCATTTGCCTTTTTCATTATTATTCTCAGAAGTGCCTTTGTATTCAGAAAATGAGTCCTGCTGGGCTGTGGCCAGTCATTTCTCACTGAGAGTTTTGCTTTGAGTCGGGGGCAGCGTGTTTGTCTCCCGGGCGCCGTCTGTCTGCCTCTCGCTGGCAACTCGCTGAGCACTGGGTGGTTCTTAGCAACCGGAGCTCCCCGTCTTTTCTGGGCAGCCTGGCAGGCCGTGAACAACCTTAGTTCACATGTGGGGAAACTGAGGCCAGGTGATTGTCCCTGTGACAGGCACGGCCAGGACCTGGATCCCTGGGTCTCTGGGCCCTGCGGACTGCAGGGCACTGTGCTGGGGTGGCCGCTGCCTTGGAAGGGAGCGACAGTGGAGAAGCGTGCAGAAACTTCCCAGCAGCACGGCCCATCTGGGCTCCTTGGGTGCTTGCGGCCAGACCCCCGTGGCGACAGCAGAGCGAGCCCCTGCACCCCTGTCACTGCCCAGCTCTGCCCATACTTATCTCCTGTGCACTGTACCCTCCCCACGGTGGGTCACCGATGAACTGTCATCCTAATGGGTCAGGATTTATTCCTTGCACGCACTTTTTCTAGCGGTGAAATACACATAACGTAAAATCCACTGTTTTAATGTGCACAATTCGGTGGCGTTAAGTGTCTTCTCAAAGTCCTGCAACCATCACTGTTACCTAATTTCAGAACTTTTTCATTGCCCTAGAAGGAAACCTGTTAGCAGTTACTCCCCTTTCTCCAGCCCCTGACAGCCTCTAATGCACGTGCCCCTTGTGGACAGTTCGTTTAAACAGACTCAACACAATATGTAGCCTTGCGAGTGGCTTCCTTCACTTAGTGTGATGTTTTCAGGGTTCATCCACGTAGCACGTGTGGGTGCCTCGTTCCTTTTCATGGCTGAATAATACTGTTTATGGATAGACCACATTCTGTTTACCCGTCTATCAGTCAGTGGTCATTTTGACTCCTGAGCACTGGGCAGTTCCAGCATCCTGAGCTCCCTGTCTTCTCAGGGCAGCCTGGCAGGCCCTGGGACATCCTTAGTTCACATATGGGGAAACCGAGGCCAGAGAGGCCAGATGGTTGTCCCTGTGACAGGCACAGCCAGGACCTGGATCCCTGGGTCTCTGTAGCAGAGTCAAGGGCCAACAGTGTTCCTGTATTTTTAACAACGCATGTGAACCGTTCTCGTGCAGATATTCAGGCTTGCGTGTGCCGCTCCCTCCAGCCCTTTCCCGGGCACTTGTGCCATGGCACCATAGAAACTGCAGCATCTCTTGGACCAATGAAAACGGCAGTTTCATACCGTTCAGCTTCACCTGTCCTTGGCCTGGGTATAAAAGGACTTTTTTTTTTTTTTTTGCATCAACAACATCACGTGCAAACAGTATCGTCAGCAGCCATGTCGCAGTTTTGCACACACAGCCTCGCAGCCTGCTGCATGCCGTCCCTGCCAGCAGCATGGTGGGGGAGGCGGGCACTGAGCGGGGGCCTCCTCCCTTCCTGAAGGGGTGTCGGGTCCTGTGGGTGCTGCTTGGGAGTGAGGGGTCCTCTTCAGTCCTGAGTGGGGCCAGCTGCAGGGAGGGTACACATGTCTTCAGTGGTCCTTGTGTTACCAAAATGCTCTACAAAAGGCTGCCCTGTTTCTGTCCTTGCTGCGAGTGGAGAGCCAGGGAGGGATGTCGTACCTTTCCTTTCGGGGCAGCTTCCCGTGACTAGGGGCAGGGCGAGGATCCCGGCTGTCTTACAGCTGTGGAAGGAAGCTGAGGTCCCAAGTCGCCCCATAGGCGGCCCTGGCCTGTGTAACCCACGCAGGCCGGGTGCCCAGGGAGCAGTGTGCTGTCCGGGCACGGTTGCTCTGCCCGACGTTCCACAGCATCTTCTGATGCCGCCAGGTGGGTGCTGCTATTGCAGACCCGCTGTGAGGCCCAGAGAGGCTCAGCTACTTGCCCAGGGCTGCCCAGCAGCTGGTTGGCAGAGCAGGCACACACCAGGGCAGCTGCCTTCGTGAGCCTCGGTTTCCCCTTCTGAGGCATGGATAAGTTTGTTCCCTGTGTTGGGTGTGCTGCGTGCACGGTGGCCAGCCTGCCGCAGGCCTACAGTAAGCGGTGCCTCTGTGCCGTGTTCCATGGCCGCCTGTGGGTGGGGCTGAGAGCGCAGGTCTGCCTCATGCGCCGTGGGCCCTGCGCGAGTCACCGGACCCATGTGTAAAATGAGCACAATGATGGGAGGACCCCCCGGTGGGGTGGACTAGAGCAGCCACCCTGCGAGAGGCGCCTTTCACCCTGGGCACGCGCTGGCGTCGCGCCTGTGTTTGCTCGGCAGAGACGGCTCCGACCGCGGGCTGGAGTCGCCGGCAGTGAAAGGTGAACGTCCCCTGACAAGTGACATGGGAGTTACAGAGACGGCTGTGGCAAATGAGTAAATTGTGCGGGTGTCACTTGGTGTCACTTAGTGGGTGCAAGCGTTGAGGTGAGCCGGGGTTGGGGGACGGGCTGGCTTCACAGACGAGCGACCTGGGCACTTGCTCAGGGCCCCGCACTTGGTTTCGTGCTCTGCTGTCACTGTCTTGAAGTTTTTAATCTTTTTAAACAGAGGTCTCTTGTTGTTATTTTTCCGCCGGGTCCCCGGATCACGTTGCTGTCCTGTGGGGCAGGTGGGCAGGGTGTACAGCTGGGAGCGGGTGGTGTGGGAGGCCTTGCTGAGCAAGGCCTTGCTGAGCGACGTGGCGGACGGGGGAGGCCTGGCAGCAGGAGCAGCCTGTGCAAAGGCCCCCGGTTGGGGCGTGTCTGCTGTGCAGGGCTGCAGCTCCCGTTCCAAGGTGGGGCCCAGCTGTGTGTCCCCCACTCTGTCTGCCGCCCGCCCCTGACGACTCTGCCTGGCCCCGCAGGTTGACTCCGCACTACATCTACCCACAAGCCATCGTCCAGCCCAGCGTGGTGATCCCGGCTACCCCCGTCCCGTCGCTGTCCTCGCCCTACATTGAGTACACGCCAGCCAGCCCGGCCTACGCCCAGTACCCGCCGGCCACCTACGACCAGTACCCGTATGCCGCCTCACCCGCCACAGCCGCCAGCTTCGTGGGCTACGGCTACCCCACCGCCATGCCCCAGGCCCTCTCGGCCGCAGCCCCCGCGGGCACCGCCTTCGTGCAGTACCAGGCGCCGCAGCTGCAGCCCGACAGGATGCAGTGAGGAGCGTTCCTGTCCCGGGGACCGTGGCAGCATCACCCACAACAGGCAGAGCCACCAGGCCACGACGGGCCCGCGGCCAGCCCGGCTGAGCTTTGGGTGCAGCCAGCACCTGTGCCCTGGGGAGATGGCTTCTCTTCAAATCTAGGTCCTGTCATGTCGCCAGGGAGGACTTTAAGAAGAAATTCCTCCTCGCACACGGCGACAGTATTCTTCCTGCACCTTTTCCTGCCCTTTGTCACACTCCGGGTGTCCTCAAGCTCGTCCCCACAGCACAGTCCCGGTGGGCCCATCCTAGACCCCAGCTGCGCTTTGGACTGTGCAGAAATTTTTTCCTGCACGGAGATGCCTTACTCCAGGGAAACCTGTGAGAGAAACTGATTGACTATTTATTGTCACTCGATCCGCACAAGCTGTGAGCCACAGTCGGGTGTGTGGGGCAAACACCTCCTCGTTGAATCCTCATTTTCTACCTTGTTGCACGGGGCGGCTTCCTCGAGGCCTGCCGGAGCGCCAGGCTCTGGCCAGAGATCCCTTCCAGTCGAAGCACTGCGACTTTTTCTTACTCTGTTTTGCTACTAAGATGATTTCAGAATTTCAGTCTATTTTTTCAGTGGAGACTGCCGCCACCAAGAATCCAAAACCTATTTTTGACTTTGAGCAATTTGCTTTTGTGGGTTCCACCCATGGAGACGATGACCGTGTCTCTGTAACGAAGTGTCTGCCGGCTGGCGGGCCGGGGGCCTCAGCGGGCTCGCGCCACTGGTCTCACCAGCTGCCAGGGCAGGCACAGCAAGTTGTCTCAGGGGTCGGGAGGGAGCGGGCCCCAGGCTTTCAGGCTGCTCAGGGTCTAGACCACGAGGGCTCCTGGCCTGCGGGTGGGGGACCCTCAGCCCTGCCCGCAGGGGGCTTCAGAGCACAGGGTCGGCCACCCCCACCCTCTTCCTCCTCCTGCCACCTGCTGAATACTGGCCCGAGACGTGCTCCTGCCTTCGTGGGAGTTGGTGGGGTTGGGGGCAACAAGTTCTAACAGCCGCGATGGCTCCTGCTGGGGGCCGCGGGGGAGGCGGGGGCAGCTGGGGGTTCCTTCAGACCTACCTCAGGGAGCGGGGCTCGGGGAGCGGAGCGTGCGGGCGCTCCTTGGCACGCCTGGTAGAGTCGAGGCCCAGAAAATAAAGGTAGCTAATATTATAATATTTTTATTAGAATTGTTCTGATTATAAAAATAAAACTTGTTTTCTTTAAAGAAATAGATGGTCTATAGTTTGCTCTCGAGTGGGAGCCTTGGGCCTCCCCCCACGGGCCCCCTGGCTGGGGAGCCCGGTTTCACAGTCGTCGAGTACCCACCCTGCGCTGGCCTCGGCTGGCCACTGAGCGTGGCCGCGGCGCTGGAGCGGCAGCCCCGTTGCCACCCACTGACGGGGGGAGGACTGGCGTCCCCACCGCGTCCGTCCAGGCAGCGTCTGCTGCGCTTAGGGCAGTTCTCAGAGCGGGGCCCTTGCAGCCTTGGCTGGGGGATGGGGCAGGCAGGGGGTAGTGATTGGAGGCTCCACCAGGACTCCATAGTGGAGTGGGGGGGCAGTTCCCCAAGAGAAAGGGGTGCCCCAGAAGCCCCTGAGCAAGGGCTGCTGAGCAGGTACGACGGTGGACGTCCAGGACAGCTGCCCCACGGTGCTGGCAGCCAGGTCAGGTGGGCAGAAGTGGCAAAGTCAAAAAGGGGTTCTTGGCCTGGGGTTAGATGGGCCCCCCACGCAGAGACTGTCCCAGCATCCCCCAGAACCCAGAGCTGGGGAAGTCGCGGGACTGCGGGAGGCGGTGATGTCGAGCGGATGCGCTGCTCCTGCCTTCTCTGCTTGCGCGCTCGGTTATTCGTTCCGAGGAATGTGGGCCGGGCCCCGCGCAAAGCCCTGGAGCTGGTCGCGAACAGACGCAGCCCACCCGCTAGGGTTGATGGTGTAGCGGGCGCGACGACGGACCAGCCCTGTGGGGAGACCATGCAGGGCAGCGGGCAGCGGCAGGCGTGGCGGCAGGGAAGGGCCCACAGGACGAGAAGGCTGGTGTGGCTGGGGAGGGGGCCGCGAGGGGAAGGTGGCAAGGGATGAGCTTAGGGAGGCCACGGGGCTGGAGCTGGGGAGATGGGCCCTGGGGACAACGGTGTGGAGCACGTGGTCTGCGGAGGGACAGCAGTTCACGGGGACGCCCGCTCCATTCCCCGCTCTCCAGGCAGGTGCCAGCCTGTCCTCGCCTGACCCCGCAGGGCAGAGCTTGGCCCACAGACAGAGGTGGTCAGTCCCATCGCCCTCACCGACCCACACAGCAGCCACGCCAGGGACTCGGAGCTGCCCTCCACTCCGCTCCCTCCCTCACCCCACGCTGGACTCAGCAGGTGCAGAAGATTCCGAGTTCTAAGCCTGTCTGGAATCCACCCCGTTCCCACTCCTCTGCCTGCCCCAGCCGTGGTCCAGGCACCACCCACCCTCTCGGCCGGACCTCACCATGGCCACCTGACTGCTTCTGCCGACTTCCTCCTGCAGCCCACGACCACGCGCAGCCAGGGCTCCCTGTGCACACAGGGAGGTCACACCTCCCCGACCTCAGCGCCTTCCGTGGCTCCCCATTGTCCTCGAAGATAAAGCCAAAGTTGTCACTGGGCCCCTGGGCCCCCTACCTGCCTCCTCACCCACTTGGCTCCAGCCACCCCAGCCTACCGCTGTTCCTCGGGCACAGCCACCTCAGGGCCTTTGCACTTGCTATTCCCACTGTCGGGAACCTCCAGCTGACCACCTTGTGCAACTTCCCTTCATCTTTGTCCTCATCTCTCCCCGTCCCACCCCCGTTGGAACATCAACTCCAAGAGGGCAGGGGCCGTCTGCCTTGTTTCCCGCTGAGCCCCTGCTGGTGCTGTGCCAGGTGCACAGCTGTGAAACTGAGGCCCGCTGCAAGCAGTCTGAACTTGATCCAGCCACCAGTGAGTGACAGTCAGAGATTTCCAGCAAAGGATGAGCCCCAGGACCCACCAGCACAGCTTCTGACCCATCCACACAGGTTGGAGTGTGCTGGGAAGATCTGAGCCAGCAGAGGCTGGGCTCAGGGGACAGAGACCAGAGTCACTGCCATGCCCACATGGGACAGGCAGAGGGACACATGGGGAGAAGAGCAGCCTCGCAGGGCAAGGGCAGGAGGGTCGTGGGGCAGAGCCTGCCACCACCTCCCAAGGCCAAGGGTTGCCTCCCCATCCCACAGAGGAGGAAATAGCTACACAGAGAGGTCAAGCGACTTGCCCGAGGCCACACAGCCAGGAAGACCTGGGGCCAGTTCTGCTGCAGCTGGGTCTGACCCCAGAGTGCAGGGACAACTCCATATGGTCAGCCCTTGACTTTGAAGAAAGAGAGGGTCACCCTGATGGGGGAGGGAGGTGGGGTGGACCTGGGGCTACCTTCCCTGCCCTGTCCCCGGGAATACCCAGGGGATCTTCTTTGGCTGTTTCCAATTTAATTTGACTTGAGATTTGCAAATAGCCTCTGCCCAGGGAAGTGTCAGGGAGGCCGGGGCCCCAGGTGGGACTCTGCCGGTTTGCTCTTCTTCCCAGGGCCCTGCGTCAGTTTGCAAACACTGGAGAGCGTCAGGGAGGGGAGTGCCCCAAGGAGGAGACATTTGCTGCCACCGATAAGGGCCTGGGGCCAGGCGTGGGGGGTGTGGGCGCTGCCAGGGTTATCGGGAAGGCCACTTGTGGCCAGCGAGTTTCCTGTTGCTATCGGCCGCTGGCAGCCTCCAGGACAGGCCTTAGGGAAGGCCACGAGGCCTGGAAAACATCTTCCTGGGTCCCGGGGCTGAGAGAGCATTTCCAAGTCACCACAGCTGAGCGGGGAGCAGGGCCGGGCTGAGGGCACAGGGACTCAGGCCACGGCCACGCGTCGTGGCAGCAGGAGTCAGAGTGACGAGGCCGGTGGCTGCCCCCATCCGCGGCAGCTGACTGCGGGTCAAGTGCCTTTCACGGAGGGTCTCCGTTACCCACAGGTCTCCCCATTAACACACACCGGGGGGTGGAGCCCCCTTGCCCAATCTCCTGGCGGGGAGCTGGGGAGCTAACACCCGGGCTCCCTGGCCCTCGGCGGGATCGCTCTGCGGGCGTGTCCTGCACTGGCACCCCGAGTCCCCACGGCGACGACCGGCTCCATGACACACCCTTCTCTTCATCTCACGTCCTCACTCCTGGGACGCGCTTCCTGGGGCCACCTCCAAAATAAACTGCTGCTCGTGGGTTTGCACACACAGCTGAGACGGCCGTGAGCGTCACAACTGCAGTGAGGGCCAGGCACCTGCTACTCCCGCGTGCTCTGAGCCCTGGAGGCAGCTCCTGCCCTCTTCCCTTTCGAGGAAATGACGAGGCCCAGAGAGGAGGGCCGCGTGGCCAGGGTTCCCACCAGCTGGCTCAGGGCCAGGCGCCTCCAAGCTGTTACTCCCGGAGCCGGCAGGTGGACAGGCCCGGGGAGGCTGCTCAGTCTCTCACCTCTGGAGCTAAGGTTGTCCTCAGGCTCCCAGAATGCATGACAACTAACGTTCATCGGCCATTTACCATGGCCATTTACCATTTACCATGGCTGTAAATCTATTATGTCCCTAAACCTTCCCAACAACCTGTGGGAGGCTGACCGTGCCCAGTTCACAGATGGGAAAACCAAGGCTGAGAAGATTTAGCCACCCGCCCACGGCCAGAGAGCTGGGGAATGGCAGACCCAGCGTCAGCACTGAGCCCCCCGAATGTGGAGCTTCTGAGGACTGGGCTTGGGCCACCACCCCATCCTCCACCTCCCTCATCCCAATCAGCCGGGCATGTCCTCCCTGCGTCCCTGCCCTGGTTGCTGAGTCACACATAAACATCATAAACACCAGGACCTCCCCAGGCCACAGGTTGGGGACCATCCAGACTCAGCGAGGACATCAGGGCAGCTGCCCAGTGTGCCCCAGGCAGGGTGTCGCACGGGGCACAGCCTGGGGCGGGCACCTGGCCCTCCAGATACCTCCTGGGCCTCCTGCATGGCTGATAAGTGCCGGCCTCTGCTTATCAGCCCCGCGGCCCTGCCGGCCCTGCCCCCGCCCCAGCCTCAGTGCGCACTCGGGGTGTTCACAGCCCTGAGATGGGCCGAGCCCCCCCAGCCCAGCCCCTGGGCACATCGGAAACAGCTCAGAAGGTTCCCGGGCGCCTCCTGCCGGCCTCTCTGCCCCAGGGATGGGGGCATGTTTAGAGAAATTGAAAATAAATGTTTTTTGTCTAAATTATAAAACTAATCCCGTTTAAAGGAAATTTATTGAAGTAATCTATGTACGTGTATGAACAGCGGCGGAAGGAAGTAGCCGGTGTTAGCAACAGCAGGACCACAGGAGGCCTTCGCTCTTCTCAACACCGTAGCTCTGTGCTGCTCACCGCTGAGAAAGAAAACTGGAGCACGAAGTTTGGCGCTGGGCCGTTTGATGTTCCCTTTGCGTGCACACGCTCCAGACGCTGCCCCGTAGGGCCACCGGCTCGCCTCCACGACCCCAGTCTCCCACAGGCTGAGCCTGGGGGTCCAGCTGCCATCGTGGCCTTCCAGGCTCCTGTCTGGGGGAGCCCACTCCATCTTTGCAAATGGAACTCAGAGCATGCCGTTTCCTGGCAAAAAAAAAAAACGCCCTCTGTGTGTCCCTGCTGCCCTGGAGTAAAATCCCAGTTCTTTGCTGCAGCCTCCCCTGCCGGGTGGACTGGACATGCCGCCTCTCTGATCCCGAGAGTCAGAGACAGCGCCCCGCCACTCTCCCCGAGTTGCCCTTTAACCCCGGCTCACCCGTCGACCTTGATGCCTCCTGGGACCTCCTGGCTAAGGCGTCTCCCCCGACTCCATCCCTGTTCTCTCTCTGCCCAGCGGCGTCCTCGTCCTCGCGGTGTGAAGCAGCATCTCATTTTTTTTGCTTTGATTTACGTTTAGTGTTATTCTTTTAAATAGGTTTAAGTTATCCTAAAAGTCAGCCCCATGCTCTACGCGGGAAGGATTTTAGAGCCCCCACCCCTACGCTAACCAGGGGATTAACGAAAAGTGTTTTTTACACTGACCCATCGAAACCCTGAAAGGAAGACAAAGGTGAGCTCTTCATGCAGCTGCAGAATCCATTTGCTGGAGAAATTAAAGAGAAAAACAAAGGAAAAACAGACAGGTGGAAACATATAAAAAGTAAACTAAGCATAGTGGCTTTTAAGCCAGGTTTCACGTGAGAATCATCAAGAAACGCTTAAAAAACACACCCACGCCAGGCCCTCCCCAGAGTCCGGGCCCGGGTGGGGCCGGGCAGGGTGGTTCTCAGCAGCTCCGGGAGCCACGTTCCGAGGTGCAGCCAGGCTGGGAGCCCTGATAACAGGGATTGCTCTGGGCTGGGCCACACGGACCCTTCTCAAGGCCACGGTAGCTGCGTCTGTGGTTCGGATGGGTTGCCAAGTCTGGCTGGGGTTAGAGCCAGCCAGCAAAGGGATGTTCCTTGGGTTGATGCTGGTCTAGGGGGTTCCCGAGATCCTCAGAACTGGGGGGTTGGGGACGCATGGGGACCTGCCCGACACAAAGGGCCCAGGAGCAGGAGAGGGCATTTCTCAGGACAGGGCAGGCCAGGACAATAGCTACGCAGCCCTGATGCTGGCAAAGGGCTGGCAGCCTTCAGCCTGTCCCTCAAAGTGGGGTACAGGTGCTTCCTCCACTTGTGCTCTGGAGGGTGCTAGGGAGTATTACTCCTCTCCTGATGAGGACACGAAAGCCAGCGCGACTTCGAGGACAGTGTCTCGGGCAGGACCAGTGGGTCTTGCTCCCAGCTGTGTGGACCTAGCGCAGTGCTTTGTACATAAAAGCTCCTAATAATCTGTTTGCTGAATGCAGCAAAGCACGAGTGAGTGGGAGGGCAATGAGCCGAGCTGTCGCCGTAGGCTCAGCTCACCTCTGCTCCCACCTGTTTGCGTGTGAGGACGAGCCTCTGAACTCAACCCAAAACTCGGCCAGGCTCGGGGGGCAGTTTAGCACCTGGTCTGCTGGCTGGAGGAGAGTTCTGATCCCCTTGCAGAACATACCTTCTTTGCCAGCCCCTCATTTGCAGGGGGCTTAGAAGGTAGAGACCACCAGACTCGGACTCGGTGGCCTGGCTGTGACTTCGAGGTCAGCCACTGCGTGGGTGCCGATGCTCACCTGCGACCATTCCATCTCCTCCTTGCCCACCAGAGAACCCCGGTTTTGCTCAGGAACCACGGGGTGGGCCACCTCCACAGACTGCGAGGGGAGGCCTGGGTGGCCTAAGCCAGTTACTTCCTTCCCTCGCATGGGATTGGGCTGGGAGGACACATGACAGTCATGGACAACTGAGACGCAGAGAAAGGCTGCTGGGAGATTCTGTGACAGGCCTCCCCACCGGGGAAAAGTGGACGCAGGCCTCTCTTCCTCCCCTGGACATTGTCAGGTCAGCCTGTGGCCTCTGAAGCAACAGCAGCCACTTTATGACCATGAGGGGACAAGCCGGAGGACAAAGGTGACTCATGGAGAAGGCAGAGCAGAGCAGTGAGTCTGGGTCTGTGATGACGTCTCCGAGCCCCGGAGTCAACCTGGCCTGGAGCTGCCACCTCCACCCTGTGTTTTGTACCAAGGAAAATGATACACTGGGCTCATCGCATCGCTTCTGGCTGGGATTTTTGTTGTTTGTAGCCAGAAGGGTCCTGCGTAGTCCCCTCGACGCCAGCCTGTGAGGCGACGGGCTTCCTCTTTCAGCCTCCGGTTGCGCATCTGTAACGTGAGGGTCGAAGACACTGGCTCTGCCTGCTGCAGGGTTGCTGGGAGGGTCCAATAAGGTAACAGGTTGATTTACAGACTATAAAGCTTCGTGTGAGTTGTGTGATACTACAGTAGGGGTGACGCATCTGAGAAAGAGGAGGTGGGCCCTGACTTGGGGACCCCATGGGCAGTAGCCAGGGTTTCTGCTCTCGTGGAGCACACAGGCCGGTCAGGGAGACAGACAATGGTGACAGCCGGGGCCGCAGCCAGGCACAACCCCGGGGCAGCATTTGAGTGGCTGGGGGGTGCTCTGGGGCAAAAGTCTCATGAAAGACAGGGTGAATGGGGCCCTGAGTTGTGCAAGGGGAGGTCTGCCAGTAATCGTACTAGTGGCTGAATCCTTACCCAGGAAGACATGCTCTGAAGGAAAGGAACTCGAGTGTCCCTGGTAGGGGCCCTCTCCTGGACCCGGAGGGCCAGGGAAGGCTTCCCTGACAAGGTGCCCTCAGGCCGAGACGTGAAGCGTGGTGTACTGGACTAAAGATGGCTGTAAATTCGTTGCCACTCCACCACTGAAAGGAGAAGTCTAGGTCTCCTCTCCTGGACTCGCTGGCCGGTGACTGCTGTTCACAGCGGAAATGGCGTGCCTGTTCTCAGCCAGACCCTTACGAAGGCCTGGCAGCTTCTGCTTCTACCTGTTGCGAGCCCTAAACCACCTTATAAGAAGTCCAGCTACCCTATGCAGAGAGCCCACCCGGAGAGGCCACGCAGAGAGGAACTAGGCCCCAAGCCTACCTGGAAGGAGAGAAGGACCCAGCCTTCCCTCCCTCCCTGCCAAGGCGCCAGCCCTGGGAGTGCACTGTTCTGTATGCCCCAGCTCAGCTGAGCCCCTAGACAACTGTTAACAATGTGAGGAGAAGAACCACCCTGCTGAGCCCAGCCATCCCGCAGAATCGTGAGCAATAATACAGTGGTTGTTGTTTTAAGCCATTAAATTCTGCAGTAGTTTGTTATGTAGCAATAGATAACTGAAACAGATGATAGTGAGACACATAGTGGACGAAGCTTCTCGATCGAGTAAACAATACACAAAGGTCATACAACGTCTTAAAAATCTACCTTTGGGGACCTGGCTCAAATGCACCGTTTCCAGAAAATGTTCCCTAAATTTTGTTTTCAGAATTAATTCTTCTGTCTCCTGGGCTTCCGGCATGATCTGCTGACCCTGTCTCTCTGGTCTTTTGCCACCTTTTGCTCGCTGAGTGCTAGGCTCCCCTGGGAACCTCTAACCCCCAGTGTAGACCCAGCATGTAGTCAGTGAACAGATAGAAATTTTTGGAAAAATTTCCCACCTTGGCTGGTATCTCAGAGGGACAGGCGGTTTGGGCCCACTTCCTGCAGACAGGGTTTGCACGGTTATTCTTGGGATGGTGGCATCCCTGTGACCTCACATTTCCAGAGCTGGCCCAGGGGACAGTGGGCATGAAAGGCAGGGGACTGGATTGGGTACAGAAATGGCTCCTTTTTAAACCACTGACCATGAGGAGTGTCAATGATACCTCGTCAGCCCCAGGACGCCTGCCCAGGAGTCACCCAGAGGTGCTGCAGAGGGACCACCGTCTTGGAAACTGTTAGGAAGGAGCATAACTGATGTCTATTGAGCATGTGCAATGTGCCAACGCCATTCTAGGGGCTGGGGATACAGCCAGGACAAAAGAGACACTGTCCCTGTCCTTGAGGAGCATACTTCTGAACAAGAAACTCAGAATGGTACATCAGATGGTGACAAGAGCTGGGCAGGGAGGCAAACGGGAGTGGATGGGACAGAGAGCGGAGGAGGTGCCTGTTTCTAATTTACAGAGGGTGTTCAGGGAAGGCCTCGCTGGGACAGTGACGAAAACGACAGCCGGAAGCAGGTGAGGGTAGCGGCTGTGATGTTGGGGGTGAGAGAATGAAGCCCGGGGAACGGCAGGTGCAGAGGCCCGGGGGCAGGCCCTGCTTGGCTTATTGGAGAAACAGAGAGGTGTCCACTGTGGCTGGAGGGGAGGGTGGTACGAGAGGTCAGAGGGAAGTTGGGGCAGATCACACAGGGCCTTGCGGTCGGGGGAGGAAGTGTGGGTTTAATTTCCTGCACAAAAGGAGAAGCCATTGGAGGGTTTTGAGCAGAGGAGCATGTGAACTGCCTCGGGTGTTTAAAGGCCTTGCTGGCCGCTGTGTGGGTGGTGGACCAGAGCCCCCGCTCCCATCCCTGCCCTGGGAATCCTCGGGAGAGTTCAAAGACGGGGAGGGCGGGAGGTGAGGCCCCCCTCCTGGTTCCTCTTGGGACAGCCTGGCTCTCCTCTCCTCCGAGGGCTGCAGAATTCAGTTTTGACCATATTTGCCTCAGAACCAAGTGGCCCCCTGTGGGGCCGTGGTATAAATACCAGTTTATTTACTCTGTGTCCCAATAAAGCCTGCCTCTGAGCAATGGAAGGCTTCCCTGATGCTTAGCAGCCTGGGGGCGGGGGACCATGGCCAGGGCTCCCGGGCTGGGGGTTTTCTGGAGGCGCTGAGTCATGTGCTGGGGCCGCTTGTGGGACTGGGGGCTGGAGGGTGCTCCTCCACCCGGGCCACCCTGCAGAAAGAAAAACAAGGCAAATCTCTTTCAGAATGGACCTCCCGCAAGCCCCTTTGTGCAGGTGGCCGGTGGGGCAGTTTGCCAGACTCCCTGTAATGTGTGCAGATTGGCGGGCCATCCTCGCCCTGCTCCCAGTTCCTGGGGCTTGGGTGGGTCCAGATCCACCTCTGCCCCATGGGGTGGGGCTGGAGGATTTGACTCAGACCTGACTAATAAGAGCATTGCATGCCACTGGCCTCGCTGATGGGCTCAGGAATGGGCACAGGGCTCAGTTACAGTCAATGAGATACAATGAGGCTTATGCTAGGGAGGCCGGGAGAGAAGCAGGGCCCCTTTTCTGTGAACTTTAACCTGTGGGGGGCTAGAGCCTGAAGCTGCCAGGGCAACCCCATGGAGCCTGACCATGAAACCAGTTTAGGGGGTAGCAGGGTAGAGCAAACAGTGAAATCAAGCCCTGATGAAAATGTTTAAGCTGCTGGATCCAGCCATTCCTGAAGGCAGAGCAGGGAGAGAACCAGTCACTTCTCTTCTTTTGTTAAACCAGTGTACTGGCTTTCTGTTACCAAACCATCACCAATTTAGTAGCTTAAGACAGTACTCATCTGTTATGTCACGATTTTGTAGGTGCGAACTCCAGGGATGGCATGACCAAATTGGGGCCTCAGCTTGGGGTCTTGCAAGGCTGAGTCCTTTACCAGAGGCTCTGGGGAAGAGCCCACGTTCAGGCTCATCCAGGCGCTGGCTGCACTCAGTTCCGTGTAGTAGGACTGAGATCCCCACTCCTTGCTGGCTATCGGCTGAGGCTGGTCTTAGCTCCCGACAGCCACCCTCCCTCCCATGCTTCCCTGCGGCCCCTCCAGCGTCAGCAGATCGTTCCCCCACCACCACTTTGAATCTCTTCAACTTCCTTTTCCTGCCTGCCCCTCTCTGCCTCCAGCTGGAGAAAGTTCTCTGCTTCTATGGGTGTACGTGATTAGATTGAGCCCACGTGGATAATCCGGCATACTCTCCCTATCTTAAGGTCCATAACCGTAATTACATTTGCAAAATCCCTTTTGTCAGGTAACAACACATTCCTGAGTTCTAGAGATTAGGGCATGGCTGTCTTGGTGGGCGGCATTATTCTGCCCACCACGGCAGTTAGACTTGGGCTTTCCGTTATTTGCAATGGAAAGAATCTTGGTTGATTTGCCTTCTTTCTGGAGAATGATTGAACTTGATTAGCTCATGCGGTTCAGGAATGGCTGGATCCAGCGGCTCAAACATTGTTATAAGGATTCGTATTCTCCCTATTTCTCAGCCTATGTTGGTTTCATGCCCAGGCTTAATGGGTGGCCCCTGGCTCCCACCCTCTGGGTTAGGCCACAGGAAAGAAGATGCGCCTCCCTTCCATTGGTCCCTAAAACAAATTTAATCTCCCTTCAGGAGACTCTTTGTTCTAAAATTTTTTTTCTCTAAATTCCCCACCCTGTGTTGGACTCTGGCTCTTCCTTTGACAAGCTTCAGAACCGCTGAATATTTTCCCCCTAAGTGACAGCATACTGAGCCCCAACGATTCCCATTTTGTTCCTTCCACAGAGTGCCCAGCCTTCTCCTCTGTGCCCGTCACTGGAGGTGCCGCAGTGAAAGGCGGACGTGGCTCCTGCCCTCAGGGGAGCTCACCGTTCACTCCTGAGTTACAGATCGGGAGGAGGGTGAAGGCGTGGGCAGGTGCAAGGATGGAGGGAATCGGCAGGGTCCAGGTGAGAGGTGGGTCCAGGGAAGCCTTGCTGGGAAGTCATACAAGGAGGTGACAGCACGTGCCAATGCCCTGTGGTTGGACATGCTCGGCCAGGCTGGGGAACTGCAGGGAGGGCAGAACTGTGGCGAGGGAGAGGATGTTGAGGCTGCGAGGTGGGCAGGGGCCTGCGGGGGGATGAATTCTTAACCCCCTCCCCTTCAAAGCGGACGCCAGCAGAGGCTTTAGAATAGCAACTTTCTGGGCACTGGGAGCCCTCCCCGGCTGCCTTCTCCCCTCCCCCAGCACCGCTGCTGCATCCTCAGTAGTTGAGCCAGACACCAGCGACATCGCCAGCAGGACTTCCCCTCTCACTTCCGGAATTGTGTTTGACGCCTCCCTGAGGTTTCCACCTGGCAGCCGGGGCCCTGCGAGCTGTGTCCACCGAGCCCTTCCTGGCCCGGAGGAGGGGCAGCATCATTGTTCCTTGGTGGAGACGCGGTTGCTGGGCTTAGAGAGGGGGAGGACAGAGAGGCCCCGCTGCTGCAGGGGGAGCCCCAGGACTCCCTGTGCACCCCGTCCCTGGCTCTCCAGGCTCCAGCTGGCAGCCCCCTGCTGCTGACGGTGATGGCGTTTCTACACAGACACTTAGCTTCTCCGTACCTGGGCGTTGACTAGGTAGCAGGAGTTACAGCGGGAAGTCTCCCTCCCAGCCTGGCCCCTTCCAGCTCTCTTGCCCCGATGCACGCAGTGCCCCCGGTTGGGACACGCTGCATTTTGCACAACTGTGTGTTTATTCTCCCCCAAACCAAGCACAGGCCAGTCACCCTGCAAGACACCTGTCCCTTTTCCCTTAAATACGTCGTGACCATGCCCCTCCGCACGTGCAGAGCTTGCTCTTTCTCGGTGTCGGCTGCGTGGGATTCCACGGCATGGGTGGGGTGTGCGTCATCGCCGGCGCCTGGGATGGAGGCGGCGTCGGTTCCAGTCTGCTGCGCCGTCGGGCTGCCCTGCCTGTCTCGGCAGCGAGCACCTGCCGTGCGCCCTCCCCTTGGTCCTCACACAGCACTGCCACCAGGGACAGGAGGGGGTGCGGGTGCAGGGTCTCAGGCCACGCTTTCTGGGATCTTGTCCCAAATTCAGTGACCCAGCAGGACCTTGGCCTCCTGAAATGGTCTCGCTGTTATTTCTGGGGTCTCCAATGGGTGACGTAGGCCCCAAACCCACCCGGGGGTGACTATGGGTCCTCCCTGCTCTTTTCCTGCTCTGCTCTCACTTGCTCAAGCCTGCCGCCCCGCTCAGACGCGGCACCGGGCCGAGGTCTCTCCTGCAGGTGCCCACACAGGCCCTGCCCCTGGGGAGGCAGGGAGGGAGCCCCTCCCCCATGTGCAGTCCTGAGCCGCGCCCCCAGGCCTCCTACCGACCAGCACGCCACCCGCCTCACGGCGTTGCCACCCTCCTCCTCCCCACCCCCAGGCCTCCTGGCACTGATGGACACAGTAGCCTGTGGGGTGGGCTGGGGTGGGGTTGAGCAGATGTCCTGCTGCGGGTGGGGGCCTCCATTACGACTTCGCCAGCCCCAGCCTCTCCCTCCAAATTCATTCATCCATTCGTCCATTCTGTCCCCATGTCCCCACTGCACACCCACCAAATACAAGGTCCTAGTGGGAAGACAGAAAGTGTACGTCATTGCTGGAATAATTATCTAATTTCAGTCTGACGAATGCCACCGTGAAGTGCTGAGCCCTGCAAGGTGTGCTCCTGCCTCAGGTCCTGTTACCTCTGCAGCCAGGTGACCCGCAGCTGTCCTCTCACCTCCTCCGGGTCTCACCTTCTCCCCGAAGGCCTCCTCGCCACCCACCGGATTCGGAATCGCAGCCCCTCCTCTTTTCTGCTTTGCTTTTCTCCGTAGCTCTTCCCACAGCTCCCAGCGTCACTTGTGCGTCCACTGCCTGTGCTCCGGTGGGTGTAAGTCCCCGTGGCAGGCGTTCTGTCTGTCCCTCTTGCTGCTCCATCCCCAGTACCTAGAAAAGTGCCCCACACATAATAGGTGCTCAGTAAATGTTGAATAATGGATCACCTAACGGGGACGTGACCTATCCAGCTATTTGACAGCTGGGGAGGAGGATGTCAGGGGACATTTTCCTGCCACTGGGAGCAGACCCAGATTTTGCAGGGCCCGAAGGTTCAGACAGTTCCGGGCATGGTCTTTAAGAAAAAGAAGATACAGTTAAACCCATAAAATCAGGGCCAAGTCCTCGCCCCCGAGCTAAAGCTCCAGTAGCCTCAGAGTAAACCCCGCGCGGAGACTGGAGCATGGCCGGCGCCGACGGCAGGAACGGCGTTCTAGGCGGTGGGAACGGCCCTGGGAAGAGCCAGGGAGAGAAAGTCTGTGTGGCAGCAGCTTGGCAGGCGTGGGTGGAGGGGCTGGAGACCCGGTGGGGCGGGGTCAGGAGGTGGCGGGTGTGACGTGGCCCTGCTTTCCGAGGATCAGAGCGAGAGCCTGGTGAGATGACCTCCGGGTTCCAGCAGGATCCAGCACTCTGCCAGCTGACGCTTTCCCACTCGTGCCAGGGGCCCCAGCCCTCCCTGTCGGCTGCCAGGAACATGTCACCCTTGCTTTGGGGTCTTTTCTCCCCTCAACCCACCCAGAAAGGTCTCTGGGGCTGGCTGGGGAGGCACCCCCTCCCCCTCCTCCTGCTCCCGCCCCAGCTCTGCTCAGAGTAAAAGCTCCCAGGGGGTCCCGGCTGGGACGTGTGCCGCCCTGCAGCCTCTGCCAGCATTTGCATCACAAATGAGGCTCCTCAGGCTCTGGGCACCTGCCAGCCAGCCCAGGGCTGCCCTCGGTGACTTAAGGACACAGGCCAGGATCCAGCCCTGAACAAGCTGCCCTCCCCCAGCTGCCTAGACTGCGTCCCTGGGGAAGGACGCCCTGGTACCCAGCCTGCCTGGGATCCCCTGGCCTGGGCGCTGTCCCCACCAGCCCCGGAGAACCACCATCGTCTCGCCAATAAACTCAGCGCCGGGCAAGGAGGCTCTGCAAGAGCTCGCTGCTTGACAGACGCTCTCTCCTTTAGCGCTCTCGGCAGCCCACTTTACAAAGGAGGAAACTGAGGCTCAGACAGGGTGAGTGACATGTCCACGGCCCCTCAGCTAATACCCAGCGGAGCCGGCGCTTGAATCCATGCCATTCTGCTCTAGAAACTCCACTGTGAACACAAACTGTCCCCTCCAGGGCCATCTGTGCTTGCCCCGGGCACGCAACAGGAGCCCGGGCGTGGCGGCCGAGCGGGAAGGCTGCTTCTGCTTCCACGTTCTGAGCCCATTCGTGGCTCTGGTTTCCCGCACGTTGGCCGGCACGCAGCAGGCCCTCCCTCGCTGCTGCTGGAGCAGACCAATACAGGAAGGGAATACACGAACTTTCTGGAGCCTGGGTCGTGTTTTCCTGCTGCAGGCTTCTTCCGAGGCAGGAGTGGGGCTGTGTCCAGCTTAGGGTCCCCAGCGCTGACCACATGGCCTGGCCCCACTGGGGTGCTGGAAAGTTCTCTGAGATTCACAGCTTCTTGTTCACCACAGGACTCGCCCTGGACTGGCAGGGGCTCTCACCTCAGAGCCAGTGAGCCCGGCCTGGGGTGGCATTTGGCCTCCGGCTCACAGGGCGGCCTCCTCCTGGCCTCCCTCTGGGCTTCCCTCCTGCCTCAGGGCCTTTGCTCCTGCCATCTTCTGCTCCAGCCTGGACATCTCCCAGCGGAGCCTCCAGGGCCGCTGTCCCCGGCCTTCGGGTTCGGCTTCCACATCGCGAGGCCCCGAGACGGTGCATATGGTGGGGAGTCCTCATTCTCCTGCCACTGCCCCGACCCCGAATGTCTCCTCACAGCACTGAGCCCGGCTCGTCCTCCGTTCGTGTGATGTTGTGGGTTGCGCCTGTGCTGCCTTCAGAACGACGAGGCAGAGAGCCCCGCGCGCCGCGAGGCAGGACGAGAGGGAGAACAGCGGGAGAGGCGTCGCGCGGAGACACGCAGAAGCGGGGAGATCGGACACAAACAAACTGCAGGGGAAACGGAAACAGAGACACAGACAGGGCGGGGGAGACAGCGACCAGGGACAGAGGTGAGCAGGGAGGGGAGCCGGCGCCGCGTCCGCTTCTGGGTGGTGGAATCGCCTTGGAACTAGACGGTGGCGGCAGGGGCACAACTGCGTGAATATACTAAAAGCTGCAGAATTGTACGCTTTAAAAGGGCGCATATTATGGAAATGAATTGTATCTCATTTTACAACACGAAAGGACGTCGGACAAGCCCGGATTGAGGCAGGATCTGTAACATGCCTAACACCCTTCCCATGCGTCAGGACCACCCTGGCTGCAGGGCGACGTGGGGCCCTGGGACACAGGGGAAGCTGCGGGGCCAGAATGAAGTCCACCGTCTGGTTAGTAGGATCGCGTCCGTGTGGATTCCTTAGCTTTGGTAACTGTCCTGTGGTTCTGTACGATGTTAATATTAAGGAAGTTTCGAGACCAGCCTGGGCAACACACAAGACCCCGTCTGTACAAAAAATGAACAGCAACAAAAGCCTAGCCGGGCATGGTGGTGCATGCCTGTAGTCCCAGCTACTCGGGAGGCTGAGGCAGGAGGATCGCTTGAGCCCAGGAGTTTGAGGCTGCTGTGAGCTGGGATGGCGCCACAGCACTCTAGCCTGGGTGACAGAGCGAGACCCTGTCTCTAAAAAAAAAAATTAAGGAAGCTGATGAAGGGTGTATGGGACTCTCTGTACTATATTTGCCCATTTTCTGTAAGTAAAAATTACTTCAAAATAAAAATTTCAGCAAACGAAGGAGACAGAAATTAGGAGAGAGCTGCTCTAGGGTGGAGGAACTGTTTGTCATGCTTGTCCACCGTGAGTGCATACTCGGCCCCTTCCGGATAAGCCCTGGGCACGGGGAAGGGGCCAGTTGGCCCTGCCTGGTACCATCCTGTCCTCTCCATCTTATGCCAAAGTGCCCAGGGAGGGTGGCAGTTCCAGCTCAGGCTGCTTCCCCACCCAAGGGCACAGATGCCTGCACCCTACCAGCGAAGGCTGCTGAAAATTCGGGGCAATGCCTCTCGTTCATCCAAGGGGCTCAGCTGCGGTTGGGGCAGCCTGGAGGGCTCCTCCTCCACCCATGACTGTGCCTGAATGCACCTGCCAGGTGCCACCCTGACATGGCAGCCCTCGGTGCCTGTAGGCAAATTCTAGCAGATTCCAGTCGTCCTTCTATGGGAGGAAAAACATACCCCAAACTCGGCTTTCCTGGAAGAACAGGCAAGTGGCAGCCCCATGCCAGAGGGCATCACCTTTGCAGGGTCCCAGCACAGGACACGGGACACAAGAGCCCTCTGCCTCCTCCCCTCGCCAGGCCAGGGCCTCCTGGAGGGAGAGGGCTTGTTTTCATTATATTGCCCTGGAACCCACCCCCCTGTCAGGCACATAGTAGGTGCTCAATGAATGCTGTGTGTTTCCTGGGCTCCTTACTCACAGAATGTTAGCAAGAGAACAGCTATTCCTTTCTCTTCCACCTGCTTTCATGCTTTTTAAAGCAGCGCAATCTTTTTAAAACAAAAAGATATCGGGAGTGGAGCTGCCTCCTGCTGGGGTCCCCGTGTGCACGTGTGGTGACAGCCAACCGGGGGACCATTGTTTTGCGTGCACCACTGAGACAACTTACACTGTGTGCAGTGCTGTGATTTTGTGTTTCCCACTTGGTGACACATTGAGGTCCATGGAGGAGGGTCGTGGGAGGGGTCTGTTCTTGGAAGGAGCAGCAGCCGCACCCACCCGGGGCTCAGCCCTGTGGCGCCCATCCCCCGCTGAGTGGCGTTTGGCGTCTTTACCTTTTTGCAGTTTTCACCACCTTCGTCAGCCATCCACTGACCCACGCAGGGGAGTGGGTGCGCTCGGGGTTGGAGGAGGAGGTGAAACCCCCCCCCTCCGCAGGACCCGGGCCCTGCCCCGTGGGCTCCCGAGGCTCCTCGGGTAGGAGTAGTGCAGTGACGACAGCCACAGCAGGCCTCGAAGGGCCCGCGCTGGGTTTCGTGCTCTGCTGTCACCATTTTGAAATTCATGATAATTTTTCAACCGGGGGCTCTGCGTTCACTTTGCACAGGACCTCGCGCCATCGATGGCGGCGAACACCTACTGAGTCCTGGTTATGTGCCAGCCCTGTCCTAGGCCAGCAGCCACACAGACTCCCTGAAACCACCCAGCGAGTCTGTCACAGGCGTGGTTCTTACCAACCCATTCTGCAGATGGCAAACCGAGGCCAGGGAGCCCCGGACCCAGGCAACTCCCGGCAACCCCACCCGGCTTTGAAGATTGAATCTGGCTCAACCCCCTTTCTTTTAAAACCGAGACCCAGGGAGGTTAGGGTACACTCAAGGGGACACGGCCCTGGGGTGCCAGAGGCCGCCTGCCGCGTGGGTGCTGCCCCTCGGCCTTTTTGAAAGGCCTGTTCATTTCACCACCTTTCCTTTCCCGGGGGTGGGGAGGCCTGTCGCAACGCAGGGGTGAACCAACCCCGGGGCTTTAATCAGAGCAGCCACTTCCTGTCACCAGAGAAGCAGCGGGTCTCACACTCGCCGTCTATATTTAGACCTGGGCCGTGCCTGGGGCTGCGCCCTGCTGGGGTGTGGCGGGGCCTGCGGCTGCTTCCGACTCGGGAAGGAAATTCCCACCTGTTTCCCCAGAAGCCGAGGCCAAGGAGCCTCGAGTCTCGGGCTGGGCACGGCGCTCTCCAGGCCCACAGAGGCCAGGGGTCGGGGCTCCTCCAGCCTGCCCTGGCCCCGGCCCGAGAGAAGCCCACGCCCCGTCACTTGTTCATTCGCGGACCCGGTGTTGCCCGGTGTCGTCCACGGCCCAGGTGCTGCTCCTGACTGTGGGGGCACCACGGGGAGCAAGACAAGGCCCCTGGCCTCCTGGGGCTGCGGCCTAATGAGGGAGGCGGAAGTGAACGCATAATCAATTAAAGCAGCAGGAACAGGATGCTTTAAGAAGGGACAGTGAGGACGCTGGGTGGGGCGAGGGACTGTGGGAGTGGGGGCAGCTCCAGGGGCGCAGGGGGGCTGCTGCCGGCCCCGAGGGTGCGGAAGGGCCTGGGATGGGAAAGACCCAGGAGAGCTTGGGGCAGAGAGCACGGCGGGTGCCAGCGTCACAGGTGCGGTCGTGTGCCCGGCGGGGTCAGAGCCGAGCGAGCTGGAGACGGGTGGCGTGGGCCCTGCAGGGTCCCGTGGGCCACAGAGGCGGGTGTGGATGCCAAACATCAAGAGAAACCGCCAGCACTTTTGACCCTACGACGACAGGAGCGTGTGGTTTTCTAAAGCTCAGCCCTGCTGTGTGGCACAAGGGTGGCAGGGGTCGGGTGGGGGGAGCCTGGGCCCGCTGGGAGGTGTTTCGCAACAGCTCAGGGCAGTGGGTCTCCACTGGGGTGATTGTGCCTCCCAGGGGACACTGGGCAATGTCCAGAGACATCTTTTGTTGTCACAAGTGGCATCCGGCAGGTGGAGTCCAGGGACGCTGGCAAACGCCCCCACCATAGAGAATGACCTGGCCCCAAGTGTCAAAGGAGCTGAGGTCCAGACAGCCTGGTCTAGTGGGAGGGGGCGGTGGGGACCAGGTGACGTCAGTGGGGGAGAGGAGAGGGAGGGGACAGGGGTGTGCTCTGAAGGCAGAGCTGACAGGACAAGATGACTTCCGGTGGTGACAAGTGCATTGTTGACAAGGAGCGTAATGGGGAGAAGTCAGGAAAGGCCTCGGAGCAGAGGTGACACGGAGCAGAGGCTTGAGTGACGAGGGACCTCCCTGGGAAGATCCGAGGAGAACGTCGTGGGAGAGGGAGCTCAAAGGGGGACGGGGACGGTTTGTGCATCGGAGACTGGGACAGGGGCCAGGTGGCCGGCAGGTGGGTGAGGAAGTGAGGCCAAGGGGGAGCGAGTGGGTCACACCCTGCAGGGCTCCGCAGGCTGCGAAAAGGACTGTCGCCGACAGCGTCCAACACAAAGGCCTGGGGAGCCCTGGACCGGAGCCCGGAGACTGGGCTTCGGACTTGAACTGGCCACTGACTGGCTGGAGACTTCGGAAAAAAATCACTCTTTTAGGGTTCCAGTTTCCTCTCCTCAAAGTAGAAAAAATTGGCCGAGAGTGGTGTGCACCTGTGGTCCCAGCTACACGGAGGCTGAGGCAGGAGGATCGCTTGACCCCAGGAGTTGGAGGCTGCAGTGAGCTGTGATGATACCACTCCACTCCAGCCAGGGCAACAGAGCGAGACTGTCTCAAAAAAAAAGCAACCCACAAAAGCTGTAAACTCAATGCCAAGTGTGAGTGACCTCAGAGACCCAGGCAAGGGTCCAGCCAGCATGGGAACCCCCAGTGCGGAGCGAACACGTGTCCACAGGACTGTTCCACACACGTCCTCGGCAGCGCCCTTGTGTGGTGGCAAGATGCCATGGCAGTAGCGAAGTTTGGCAGTGGACTGACGCCTGCCCCCACCTGTGGGTTGAGGAAGACTTTGGGGTCCTTGGATGATTCAAAGAGAGAGAGGACTCGAGGAGAAGGTTCTGGGCCTCTTGCTAATATGGAATCGAGGCGCCTGAGTGATTCAGGAACACAGGGATATGGTCACCTGGTGTCATAAGTCAATGGAATGGTTTATTCTGGCTTCCTTAGGGGCTCTCAGGAGAGCCAGGGGAGGGGGGGAGGGACAGTGGCTGCATTCAGGGAGGTCACCTGACACACTTTTGCCTCACTGACTGGCCTGTCGCTCCAAGAACACAATCAATTGGGCCTTTCTTCGTCCTCAGCCTTGGTGCGCTTCAGTTTGTCACGTGTCTGCCATCCTGATCCTGGGACGGGGTTTCCTCGGCTTGTGGGCTCAGGATGAAGGGAAGGCAGGGGGTGGCCTGGACGGGTTGGAGGCTCTCCCCACCTTCCCCGCTTCAAGCTCTCCCAGCTTCCTTCTGCTCAGAAGATGCTTCCAATGTGGACCTGCCGGCCGCCAGCTCGAGTGACGGTTGCAGACACTTCTTGAGAAACAAGCAAAGGAGGGGAACAAACCCTTTATCCCCAAGGAAATACGGACAGTTGACTGTTACATGGAAGGTGCACAGCCTCGCTGGTCAGATGAAAAAAAGTATTATAAAATGATAAAGCCCATTGCTGGCAGGGATGTGGGAAAAATGACACAACTTTGCTCTAAACAGGTTCGGATTTCGAAGATCCACCTGTCTGCATGAAACCCGCAAACATGAAGTGTGCGGCCTTCTGACCAGGCATGTCGTCTCGAGGTGGGTGCTCTGTCCAAAGAAATAACCCTTAGGGAAAAAAGTGTTCATAGTGGCATTATTTAAAAGTGGGATGTGGAAAAATTTAAAGAACCCAGACATCCTGTGCTCACACTCGGCAGTGCTCACACTGTTGAAGTGCCAAACACGTTCTAACTCTGATCGTGTCACCACTCATGAGTGTGCGCTTTATGAGTGCCCCCATTTTACAGGTGACCAGGGGACAAATGGAGTCTAGCCCTTCCTCCACGGCCACGCAGGCGGTAAGCAGAGAGCGGAGGTTTGAACCCAGGCGGCCCCGCCTGGAGCTCGGCGCGCGTCCTCCCAGCTATTACGCGCCGAAGGGGAAGTGATGCGCCGCTGCCGGGGTGAGCTGACACCAGGATGTGTCCTGAAGACAAAGGGACTTCTGTGCCCTTCTCCCTGGCAGTCAACAGGAGCCGCTGCCCAGGAGGCATGCCCCAGCTTGCAGTTCTGGAATGCGGACGAGCCGCCACCCTCGGAGACCTGCGTTGGTGGCCAGGCCCAGCCCATGGACCCGTCAGCTCACACTCTGTATCTGCCCGAGGAACTGAGTCACACCCTTCACGCTGCCTTAATGGGAGTTGAACAGTTGAACCAATGCCCCAGAGCTACAGTGTTCCCCTCTGGGAAGATGCCAGGGATGTCGGGGTCATAGGTAGGTGCTGGAGGCATAGCCCAAGCTCCGGGCACGGGCGGCTTAAAGGTAATTGTGAAATGTTGGTAATGCTCTTGGCACAGGGCACAGCTTGGGGATCCTCTGCCTCCTGAAAAGGGGACAGGAGGAGACACATCCTGGTGACACTGGTCCGAGGCTGGTGTAGTGTTTATGTGACTCCTGTTGGGGTTCCAGCCTCTCCAACTCTACAGAATGGGATTGGCCTAGATGAGTGTGTTGGCAACATGGGACACAGGCCACCACAGTCCACAGGATCCTCTTTGTGGGCACACACGGAGCACAGAGAGAAGCTATTTTACCTTGGCCCCTGGCAAGATCACTCCGGATGGTATGGGTCTCACCAGCTCCTTCCCTTCCTTCCATACTTTCGCTCAATCACCCTCAGTATGTTGACTTTTAGTCCTTTCGCCAGTTGCTTCATGGTCACAAAACGGCTGCCACTGCTCCAAGGCCCCTGACCTCATAGCAGCACAAGCAGGACAGCAGAGAGACAGCTCATTGGCTGGGACTGGGTCACATGGCTACCACCAGCTGCAAAGGAGCCTGGGAAAGCAAGTCTCTGTCAGAGGATGGCTATGACCGGACCAATTGTGATTGATGCTTCCGGCAAGGCACGTTGCTGGCCTGACAAAATTGATATTTCAGTAGCAAAGGAAGAAACAGGGAATGGCTTTTAAGAGGGTCACCAAGAGTGAGTGTGACAAGGGGCCATAAATATCTGTGTCCTTCCCCTGACACAGATAGTTATGTTTTTGTCTGCATTGCCCCATCCTTATACTCTAAACTCTGGGCAGGGACTTTTCTCTGTTTGGTTCTCTGCTGTATCCTCAACATCTAGAACAGCGCCTGGCACAGCATAGATGCCTAATAAATATTAATGTTTTTTGGGTAAACGGCCAACCCCATGAGGTGTCCACCACCATTATCCCTACTTTATAGGTGCGAAACTGGCCCAGAAGGGTCAGCTGCTTGCTGGAGTCTGGGCCCGCTGCTGGGTGGGCCTGAAGCAGAGGGTTCTAATCCTTGCTCTGTGGTTACCTGTGTGACCCAGGGCAGCTGTCTCAACCTCTCTGGGCTTCGCTCCTTGTCTGCACAAAGAAACAGCCCCTCCTGCCAAGGGTGCCCGAGATTTGGGGTGGTGGCGGGCTCAGCTCTCACACGGAGCCTGGCATCCAGCCCCCGGCTGCGGCGTCCATTGCTGCTCTCCCATTGGATAGGTCGTGGAGCAGGGAAGGCGCTCGGGGTCACGGAGCCCCTGGGGTCAAAGGAGGCCTGTGTGACCCCGAGTTTCTGCCTGGGGGAAGAGCCCTCCTGTCAGGGCCAGTTCCCGGGCCTGTTCCCGCTGCTCTCGGCTTCCCTCCTCCCTGCCCAACCTGTCCCTTTGTTGTGCTGTCCCCGCCACAGAAGGCGTTGTCCTGGCGCTGGTGGAGGGGGCAGGCCCCACGGTTGCTGTTTGCTGTTCGCCTTCCTCCCCACAGCCCTTGGCGTCTGGGCGGAGGTGGGCGTGGGGCCAGGTGCGGCGGGGAGAACCAAGCAGGGAGGGCCCCTGCTGTCCTCGCCCCCTCCCTGGGCTCCTGCGGGTGCTGGCCAGGGCTGGTGACCAGCTGTCCTGCCTTGCCCAGAGCTGAGGGGTTTCCTGGGGAGTGTGACTTTCAGTTCTAAAACGGGAAAGTCCCGGGCACAGCAGGGCAAGTTGGTCAAGCCGGGGGTGGGTGGGGGGCCAGCAGGTGGTGAGGGGACAGGATCTGCCCCCCAGGACAACGTGCTCCCCTCCAGCCCGGCCGCTGCAGGCTCTGCGCCAGGCCTGGCTTTGGCACCAGACAGGGCTGGGTGCGGAGTCCCTGGCCCATCCCTTGTTAGTGACTCGGGGGAGTCATTTCACCTCTTTAGTGAAATGGGCATAAGTGCTCCCACCCTCACAGGGACGTGGGACGGGGACTCATGGGAAAGCGAAGCTGCAGCGCTGAGCAGAGTGTAGCGTCTGGTGCCCGCATGAGGGCACACATGCTTATGTCATTGGATCTCCTGCTCCAAACCAGCCTCGCACGGCTGTGCACTAACACCGACAGGCCCTCGAAGCTCCAGTGACCTCTGACCCGGTCTCCTCCCTTGGCCCCTCGCACTCCGCTGCAGCCATGCTGGCCTCCTGGCTGGCCTGGCCCATGCTCCTCCCTGCCTCAGGGCCTTTGCCCGGCTCTTTCCTCCCCTGGAGCTCCACCCACTTCTCCCCTTCTCATCTTCGGGCCTCAGCTTAAAGGTCACCTGCACAGAGAGGCCCTCCCTGTCTCCCGTATTCGAAGGAGTGTCTGTCTCCACGGGGACAGGCCATCTCTTGGCTGGTTCACTGCGGCTGCTCCGTGCCTGGCCCAGAGCACAGCTCAGGATCCGTTTGCCGAGTGGATGAACAAATGGACGCTGGCTGCAGAAAGAGCCCGGAGGCTTCGATCGCTTTCCTTCTCTGAGCCCGGGTTCCCGTCTGTCAGCAGGGGGGGCAGGAACGTCCACCTCCTCGGGCTGTGAGGCATGAGTGAGGTGACGGACAGAGTCCACTCACCTCACCTGGCATGTGGCAGGACCTGGGGACCGGCAGCTCTGCTGATGGGACCCTGGGGGTGCCCCCGAACACCCATTCCCCACCCCCATGTCCTCAGGACCCCCATGTGGGTGGGCACCCCTCCACACGCCCCACGCAGACCAGGAGACCGAGGCTGGAGGGTCACCCTGGCTCCCTCCCTGCCGGGGGCCTGGTGCCAAAGCCCTCGCTGGGCAGGCAGCTGACACGTCACATGCCCTCGGCCCTGGGCTGCTGCGGGGGGGCGGGCTCCCCTCGGAGACTTCAGCACATTGTCAAAGCTGTCAAACAATTTCCCTGCCAGGTTTTACAAGAATCCGAGGCCTCTGTGCCAGATGCCAAACACCCTCTTAAGACAATACCTCCAGGGCCTGTGGGCCTGTCCCGCGCCCGCCACCTCTCCTCGGCCTTATATAGGCAAAAGCAGGGGAATCCCTCTCCCCCTCCCGCTGCCATCGCAGGAGGCTGCCGCAGCCTGGGCCTGACCCTGGGATCTCCCTTCTCCAAATCCGACACCCTCTGGCCGGCGGGTGATGGGGAGGCCTGGAGAGCACGCGGGCCTGCTCAGAGCCGCTGCTGTCCCGGCGGCGGGCAGCCCGAGTGGCCCGGCCAGCGCAGGCTCTTACCAAATAAGGCCTGGGCAGCTGGGTCTGGCCAGGCTCAAACCCAGCTGCCGGGCGGACGGCCCCAGGCCTGCCTGCTCCTCCCCTCCTCCTGCGCTGCTCTGCGCCGGGCCAGCGGCCCCTGCAAACTGCGGTTCTGGAGGCTTGAAAGAGAACCTCTGTTCTTCAGGGTCCCCTTGGGAGGGACTTCCATTTAGAACCCTTGGAACGTTCCATTCAGAACCTTGAGAGAAGGCGAGGCGGAGACACACTCCAGGGGCCCCTGGGCAGCAACCTGCCCCCCACCATGGCCCCCACCCCAATAAACCAGCCGGAACACAGGCCGGGCAGGGAGGGCATGGGTCCGGGGAGGGGCAGGCCCACCTGGGCCGAGGGGGGCCCTGGGACTGCTCATGTCTCAGGAGCCACAGCAGGGCCTGGAGCTGCCACGTCGCCTGTCTTGGTTCCGGCAGGCAATGTCACTTCTTGGAGCCTCAGTTTTGCCATCCTTGAAACGGGCGTGACACCAGCCCTATGTCAGGGTGGCAGTGGGAATTCAAGGGCACGAGGTGTCAGAGGGCTCTGCGGGGAGCTGTTGGAGGACTGGGATCCCTCTTTCACGGGAGATGGGGGAGACGCCCCCTCCCCAACTCTTCCTGCCCTCCCGCTGTCTCAGGGGGGCCCTAGGGGGGCATGCCGAGGTCACCCCAGCTACTCCCAGCACAGGAAGTGTGGGGGTGGGGCGACCAGCTGGTGCATGTGTGACTGAGTGTGTGCATGTGTGGCCCCCGGGGCCCCCGTGACAGTGTGGCCCCCGGGGCCCCCGTGACAGTGTGGCCCAACAGCCAGCGCTGAGCGCGGGGCAGTGCGGCGCGCAGGCCCAGTGCGGGTGTGAGGATGCCGGGGGGATGTGGGATTCTGCTCAGTTCTGAAGCCCTCTCATGAGTTCTGGGAATCTGGGGGGACGGGGCCCACCTGCCAGGCCCTCAGAGCCCCTCTCCCGGAATTGGGGGCCCAGTGCAAAATGAAAATGTGGGTCCCCTTGCTCAAAAAGTATTAAGACATTCAAGATGGCAAGAGTAGAGCATTAAACTAAGAAGGGGAGTGTGGGGGTCCTTCTGTGACCACACAAGTCACACCCATGAAGCTGGCCGTGTCCCCTCCTCTCCCTGGCAGCTCAGGTGGCTGCGGCCTGGGCTGGGCCCACTGGACACTCCAGTCCTGGCCTTGGGTTCTGGGTGAGCGGAGCCAAGACCCACCGGCCAGCCTGGACTCATCACGGTGGCCCCAGTGTGCAGTGGCAGTGGTGACAGGCCGGGCACGAAGGGTCTGTGGACGTCTGTGAAAGTGGCAGCCCCCGCCCCCAGTCCGCGGAGCAGCCAGGGGCCCTACATCGGGACGGGAGGTCCCTAATAAAAGTGCTCCGCCGGCCACTCTGTTGAAGCTGGGGTGAGGTTTGTTCTCGTGGACTGGAGGCCATCGCGGTTGGGCAGCTTCTGTTTTAACCAAAGGGCAAGGGCCGGCCAAGAAACCCGGGGGGAAGCCCGCCGAAAACAGGAAAACCGCCGGAAAACCGGGCCGGGCCCCAACGGAACGGCAACCCGGGCAAAACCGGCCAACCCGGAAGGGGAAGGCCCGGGGGCCCGGAACGCCCGAAGGCCCTGGAACCCCCTCCCGGGGCTCCCCAGAGGGCCACCACCTTCGACTCCAGCCCTAGGGGCACACACTGCTACTGGCAGCCCTGCCATTCCAGAACGTTCTCTGTGGTCTCCAGAAACCACCCACACAGAAACTGGGAACTCGCAGCTGTTCTGCTGGAACCTCGGGGATTCCGCTCAGAACCTTCCGGATGCCCCACGTGACATCTGCTCTCTCAGGGCGGGGAAGGGCTTTGGCTTGGTCACCGGAGTCTCCCAGAGCTGGGACAGCGCTGGCACGGAAGCCACGGGCGACCTTGCTGCGCAGCCAACGCAAGCAGAGCTCGGAGCTGGCGTTCGTCAAAGTCGGCGCCGGGCTGGGACGATCCCACTGAGACGCGGAGTCTCCAGTCAGCTCAAAGGAAAGCCCAGCGATTCGCGCCCACCTGCCTTCTGATGCAGGAACAAGGGCTTTTCTGAGCAGAAGGGGTCCCTCATTTTTCTTGCACAAACCCCACACATCTTCTTCTTTTGCAGTTTCCCCTTTTTTAAAGTGCAGAGAGAAGGAAGACGTTCTCAGAGACAACCAACCGGGGTGCTTCTGCGCAGACTTCTACACTCTCGAAGTAAACTTGTCCTTTGAATTAATCCACCGACAGAGAGGTGTCCGGCACGGACCTCATGCCAGAGGCGGTGCTAGATGCTCGGAACAGAGGAACACTGAGCCGAGGGTAAAATCTGCCTGAGTGCAGTTAGGTCAGTTTTACAGACGCAGGAACCAAGGCTCAGAGAGGTTCTGTGAGTTACCTAAGGCCACACAGCAAGCGTGTGACAGCCTTTGGACTGTGAGGATGCTGACTGGGGAAGCTGGCTAGAAGAGATGAGAGAATGGGGTGTCTGGCATTCACCAGCAAGACGGGGTTCAAATCTTGTCTCTGGGACCTTGGGTGGGACCTTTCACCCCACCTGCAAGCTTCCCTCGACCCCTGGGGCTGTGCTCTGTCACATGCCGGCTGACCTCTTGGGGCCTCGGTTTCTCCTCTGTAAACGCGAACGGTTAATGCTGGTTCCGCAAACACCCCCCCGGGGCTGTCGTGGGAGTTGAAGGGGGATGTGTCCGCGTCTGGCCCGGGCTCCTCCGAGCCAGGCTCGGGGTAAACAGCGCAACAGGGCCGCGCACGAGGGACTTGGCAGAACAGGTCCCTGGCTCCGGGCTTCCATCATCTGTCCTCAGCCTGCGGGGCCGGGCCAGGGGCATGGGGGGAGCAGGGAGAGGACCGGGGGGCGGGAAGGAGGGAGAAGGACTGAGGAGAAGGGAGGGGACCCCCCCTTATCATCGGCCTTCTTCTCCAGAGAAGAAACGAGGGTGTCAGGCCCTTGCGGGTTTTTGGGTGGCTCCGCTCAGCTAAGCTCTCCCCTCACCGTCTGGTGGGCCCTTACGACCACCCAGCAAGGCAGGGTCCCCATGTGACAGGTGAGGAAGCTGAGGCTTAAGGGGCGAAGTCACTCGCCGTAGATCACAGAGCTCGTGGGGAGGACCCTGGGCGGGCTGCTCCGCGGCCCCATCTTCAGATTCCAGAGGCAAGGGGAGGAGCAGGGAGCAGAGCGTGGCAGCGGGGAGGGCGGCAAGAGAGCCGGGAAGGGGCAGCGGAGGTGGCCTCTGGCGCTGTGCACGTGTCTCCCCCAGGGAAAGCCGGGCTCTCCCCGGGTTCTCGGAGGGGCTTTCGCTCCCAGGGCAGGTCCTCTGGGCTGGCGCAGAAGGCCCCTGGGCACGTGGCAGTTGTTACTCTTCCCTGGCGGCGGCAGCCCCACCTCGGGGCTGCGTTCTCCTCTTGAGCGCGGACCTGGCATTTTTGGCAGCCGGTGGAGGCTATTTTTAGACCTCACAGCTGGTTTTTATCACAGCTGCTCATAGGTACGTGTAGGAACCTTGGGTCCTGCCAACGTTCTGAGCAAACGTTGCAAATGAGCAGGGAAGATGCTGGTCAGAGTGGAGGCCGGGGGACCGGTGGCTGCAGGCAGTGCTCTGTCCCCTCCGGACCCCAGCTGGGGAGGACAGGAGGCCTTGGGGCGGGAGGCAGCAGGGTAAGGCTCGTTCCCCAGACACAGAGGAAGCAGCTGGGAGAGGAGCGGGGATCCTTAGCAGGCCTGGGCTCTGTCCCACTGGGCTCCCTTCTGGGGGTGGCAGAACACAGAGTTGACAGCATGTTTTCTGGAGTCCCACCAACCTGGGCTTGAGTCCCGGCTCAGCCTTTAACCGTCATGTGACTACGGGTGTATCAGTTAGCTATTGCTACATAACAAATTGTCCCAAGATGTAGTTGTTTAGAATAACATGATTCTGTGAGTTGACAACTCAGCCTGAACCATCAGCCGATGGTTCTGGTCTGAGCTGGGGTCCCTCATACAGCTGTGGTCGCTGTGGGGTGGGCTGGAGGCCGTTTCTGACCATCATCTATGGTGGTGGGGACACCTGGTCTCTCATTCTCTGGCAGACTTGTTCTCCTGATGGGGACAGGGGCCCAGGAGAGAGAAGCATGCAGGGCTGTTTGGGGTCTTAGGTTTGACACACCATTGCTTCCAGCTGTCCTGTTGGCCAAAGCAAGTCACGAGACCAACCCAGATTCAAGAATTTGCAAGTAAACTCTGCCTCTTGGTGGGAGGAGCTGCAAGACCACTTTACAAAGGGCTGTGGATATAGGCAGGGATGAATAATTGGAGTCATTTAAAAATATCAGTGCACCACGCTGGGTACCTACGTACCTCCCTAACCCTCAGTGTCCTCATTTGTAGCATGCGAATAATACGGCTGTTGTGAGAACTGAATAAGGTGAGGTATGTTTGGTTACCAGCCTAGTGTCTCGTGCAGAGTAAGTACGTAAAAACTACCGTCTACAGTGAGAACCTGTAGTTGCAAGAAATCCGCCAGGACCAGGAGCCTTTTTGTGAACATTTCTTCTACCCCTGCTTGAGTGGTAGAAACAAAAAGTCCCCGTTAGGCAGGACTGAAGTTTGTCAGGCCTACGGGACTCACTGACTGCCGTCTGTCTGTCCTCCGGGCCATTCACGTGTCTTCACTCTTTCATTCAACAGCACCAAGCATCTCCTGCGTGCAACGTGAGGTGTGGGGGATGCAGTGGTGACAGAAGGCAACACAGTCCCTGCCTCACGGAGCCAGCAGTTACCACAGTGACAGCAGCACACGCCCTTTCAGGTCTGCGTCCTGTAACGAGGGAAGAACCTCAGGTCACAGTGCGGACATTCAGGAAATATGGCGTCAGTTTGTTTTCCTTACTATCGACAGCATTGTGAATGGTGCCTTATCCCACTAGGCTGAGTGGGAACCTCAACCTCAGCCTCAATATTCCAGCTCCGAAAAAAACCGTTCGAGCCTCGTTAATAGCTCAATTGAGTGGTGACTGAACACCAGCCTTGGGGCAGGTTGTTATTTAACATCAGCATTTTATCTGCACAGCCATCCCATGAAAGTGGTCAGGGAGCCCAGGAGGCCGGGAGGGTGAGCCACGTGTCCCAGGACGTAGAGCCGTAAAGTCTGGAGCCCAGGTCTGCAGGGATAGGGACGGGCCTCCACCATCGGGTGGCCATGGTGGGTGCGGGGCCCAGGTCTCCTCCAAGAGCACAGCCTCTCTTCCAGGTGGGGTTTACCGGGTGGTTTCTGCACCTGGGCTGCAGGCCCTGGAATCCGCGGGTGGTTCCCTCTGCACCCGGGGTGGTGGCGAAGTGGGGGGTGTCTCATCCTCAGCAGAAACGTCAGACGTGGCCACGAGAACCAATGGAATCATCTGGAACACCAAGTGCAGCTCTAAGTGCGTACATCGGAAAGCCTGGGTGTTGTTTTAACATTTAATTTGGTGCAAACTGTCCAGTATTGGCCAGCCAAACCTGCCCCCTCTCCTAGGCCTGGCAGCTGTTGTCAGAGAGCTGCACTGACTCATGGGACCAGCCACCCCTCCTGGTGACCTTCCCGGTGTGACCTATTCACACACGCCCACGACCGTGCGCACTCACCCACGTGTGTTCACAGACGCGCTCACACATGCACGTTTTTCCTGTGTGCCCACGTTTGCGATTTCACAGACTCTTGCACGCACGTCCCGCTCCGGCACAACTGACCTCACACAGAGCCCCCCACCTCACCGGCCCCAGCTCGCCTGGCTGGAGCTCCGCCGTCCTCAGCTGGTCCTGGCTGTGCAGACCGAGAAGCCGCACCAAGGTGGAGCCAGGGGACAGGAGACGCACTTTCACCTGGCTCGACCACCAGGTCTCGGTGCGACCGGAGCATGCTCCTTGCCGTCTCTGGGCCTCAGGCTCTTGACAACAACGACAACAGTCCGCGTTGTGGAGGGAGCTGCAGGCACTATCATATCCAAGACTCACAGCAGGTTGCCGGATGAGGAAACTGAGGCTCAGACAGGGGACGTGGCCTGCCCACGGTCACCCCCACAAGGAACCAGGAGCCCCCAGGTCTGAACCCTGCTCTGGCCTGACTGCAGAGCCCCCCGCCCAGCTGCTTTGCTGCACGGCTCCCGACAAGGGAATGAGGTTGTCACCCCACCGCACAGGGGAGGGACAGTGACAAGTGACACTCAGAGTGCAGGGACGTCCTGGCACTCAGTTCCTTCCTCCCCCTGCCTGCGCTGGGATCCGTCCCGCCTCAGGGCCCTGGCACCTTCTGTTCCTCCTGCTTCCGCCTTTGCCACATTCATGCCTGTCCATCCTGTGGGTCTCACCTCAAATGCCATTTCTTCGGGGAGTCCTCTCTGACCCCCGAACTAGACTGTGCCCTCCTTTTAGACACTTGTCGTATGTTTTCTATTTGCTCATAACATGTGACCCCAAACGTAGTGGCCTGAAACAACGCCCGTCTGCGAGGGAGTCCAGGCGGCCTGAGCCGACTCCGTCCAGGGCCTCACGGAGCCAAAGCCCAGGTGCCGGTGAACGGCGCTCCCTCCCGGAGCTCCGGGGAGCACCTGCCTCCCGCTCACGTGGGGCGTTGCCGGGATTCGGCTCCCTGGTCCTCGGTCTCCGAAGGCCGAGTGTTCACTCTGCAGTTCTCTCTCCTACCTCGGAGGGTTCCTGTGAGGAGCTGTGCGCCCGATCAATCCCGGGCAGTCTCCCTATCTCAAGGTCAGCCGATTAGCAGGTCTAATCCCGCTTTGCCGGGTAGCCTGACATTCTTACGGCTTCTGAGGTTGGGGGTCGACATATCCGGGGGCCGTTATTCTGCCCACCACACCGATCGTTTTGTTATTTCCCACTGTCTGCCTCCCACGACCATCACCTCCATGACTGGGGTGGGGGCCACAGTGCCTGACCACAGGAGGCACTGAGTATAAGTCCCCTGAACAGACAGCAGGGGTAGGGTTTAAACCTGTACGTCTGTGTTTTTATTTATCAACAAAGAGGGTTGGATGCTCAGTTTCTCCCCTGCTCCCATCAAGGCTTCTGTGTGCAGTTGCACAGGCTGTAAACTGCACAACTCCAGGGCACCACTAACACCTTAGTCACTGTGATCCTTGCAGTTGGGTGGGGTCCAGCCTTGAGGCCCATAGGCTGAAGTTCTGCTCCCGGACCTGAGCCTGGGTTCTCAATCTGGAGTCCGTGTTCTCAACTTTGGCTGCCCTTAGAATCATCCAGAGGGCTTAAAAAACATCCTCGTGCCCAGGTCATGCCCCAGACCAACTGTTCCAGAATCCACAGGGCGGTGCCTGGCCCCCCCAGGTGACTCAGGGGTGCAGCTGTGGTGTGAGCCTCCCTGCGGCAGAGACACTGAGCGGGAATTACGTAACGGGGGGGCGGGGGCCGCCGGCTAACTTGCAAGGCCCAGCAGCTGCTGGTGACACTCACACCCTCCCGCCCGTTTCTTCACCGCGCGGCTGCCCCGGGCTCTCCGATTTCCTGTGCCCGATAGGCCGGTCTGCGTCAGGCACCCCCCTCGCGGACTTGGGGCTTATTTACTGTGACAAGCCAACAGCTGGCTGGAGCGTGGTCACCCTTGTGGAGCAAGATGGCTGGTCATCTCTCCTGGGTGACAAATCGGCTGCAGGGGGCGGAAGGGAGGGCTCGGGGCTGGGAGAGGGAGCCGCGTCTCACGGTCCCTGCCCCGCAAGTCCCTGGGGGCTGCCGGAACCTAAGTCTTCCTTGGCTTCGGTCAACTTGCTGGCACGTTAGTGGGGACTATTTGGCTCCGAGGGCCCTGCGCTCAGCTGCTGGGTCTGGGTGTCGCACTCACGGGGCAGGTGAGGAAACGCGCCGGGGGCCGGGCACAGCCGAGGTGAGGTGAGGTGAGGTGGCGGAGCAGCGGGCCGTCCGGGGCAACATGCTGCCAACGCAGTGGGCGTCCAGGACGGACCCAGCCCGAGGGAGGAAGGAGGAGGTGGCACGGGGCGGGGGTGGTTGGGGGGTGCACACTTCACCTGAGAAAGACTCGCGACCACTCCGTGGAGCCCCGGCTGGGAGGTGTGAGGTCGTGGCCCCTTGGTCCTGCCCCCTGACTGGGAAGCCCCAGGGCCCCTGGACAGGAGCCCCCAGAACAGGGCCCCTCCCCTCTCGGCCTCTGCTCTCCCCGGGGGCTGTGTCAGCTGTCGAGGGGGTCAGGGGTCTGCCTGCAGCCCAATTCTGGGACAGTATCACACCAATGGCCGAGCCCCAGACAGGGACAATCTGTGCCCCCCCTTGCACCAAGAAAGCGGTGGAGGGCGTCGATGGAAGACCCTTCTCGCCGTGCACAGCGGTCACACGAGCTAACGCCTGCCGAGCACTCGCAGGGCCTGTTCTCGGCCTGGACGTGTGTGAGTCCATTCAGTCATCGCAGCAGCCTTGCAAGCCAGGTAAATGCTCCCTGTACCCATTTTGCAGATAGGAATACCAAGGCAGGCAGAGGTCAGGTAACAAGCTCGGGCCTCACAGCCTGTGGGGGCAGTGCTGGTGCTGTGACGTGGTGACCTCCCCATGCGCTGAGTCCTGCGCCTCATTGAAGAAGGTCGGCTGAGCCTTGTCATCGCGGGGGCTGTGAGAGGGGATGTCGCCGCCCCTGCCGCACAGGTCACGGGGCCATTTTGGCTGCTCAAGAGGAACCGGAACTTTAGAAACCACATTCTTATCTGCTCCCCACAAGGGCTGCAACTTGGTGACACTGCGAGCAATTAGAGTGGGGTGGTTCCTCATCCACCTACTTGTTAGTTGGATCATTTGTTCACCTACTCCTTCATTCGTTCAGCCAGTATTTACTGAGGCCTTCTTCTGTGCCAGGGCTGGGCCCAGGGCACAGCCGTGAGCACACAGCCAAGACCCCCTCCTGGAGTTCCGGGTCCAAAGGGGAGCCCGGTGGTGAATCCCCAAGCACGTGGTGCCCAGGCCACAGCGGGGAAGGGCAGCGGAGACAACTACAGTGGGCAGGGGCCGGAGGGCTACGGGGCAGGGTCTACCTTGGGTAAGGTGGTCAGGGAAGGCCCCCGGGGAGGTCACGTGCGAGCAGAGAGCTGAATGAAAAGAGCAACGAGCCAGGCTCTGGGGGAAACGTGTGCCAGGCAGAGGGAACAGCCAATGCAAAGGCCCTGGGGCAGAGATGGCAGCAAGGTGGTCAGCGTGGCTGGCGTGAACCAGGGGCAGTGTAGTGGGTGTGAGGTTGGAGGTAGCCGTCGTGGGGGAGGGCTGGTCAGGTGAGGCCAGGCCTGTGCATCCTATGAGGACTTTGGATTTGACGCAGAGTGAGATGGGAATGAGAGGGTGCGTCACCAAGCTCTGCCTTGAGTTTTGAAGACTGGGCACCCGCCATTGACTCTAATGAGCCTCCTTTTTGGAGCAGGGTCCTATGGGACTGTGCTCGCCCCCTGGAGTGCTGGTCCTGTTTCCTTCCCTCATTCTTCCCTGGCTGACTTGGAGTCATCATTCAGTTATCAGCTTAATTGTCACCTCCTCTGGGAAGCCTTCCATGATTGTTCTTCCCTCGCCCCAACCAGACTTGGGCTTTTCCCCCTGTTATAAGTTCTCAGAGTTCCAATGCTTCTCCATCATTGCACATAATCAAAATCTGTTTAATTATTTCCATAGTTATTTGTCAATAGTATGTTTCCATATCCCAGGATACAGGGACTTTGCCTGTCTTGTCTTCCACGGGGCCTGCAGCACCTGTGGCAGGGCGCTGGCATCCACTGGTGGAGGGACGGCCACGTTTGGTGTGACTTAATCCTGCCCTCTGGGTGCAGCTATTGAACCGGGCGTGGGCACCCGACCCAAGGGCAGCCGATCACTGACACCAACGGATGAACTGAGCCAGCCAAAATCTCTCAGGAATTCGAATTAAGAACCCCCAAGAGTATAAGGCAGACAGTAGAAGGGGTGAAGCTGACAGTTCCGGGGGCAGAGGCAGGTCGGCGGGGCCACGTCAGCCAGCATCCTTGCTGCGCCCCAAACATGCCTGGCACGTTCCCACCCCAGGCCCTTTGCACTGCCTGGAATGCTCTTCCCCAGGTGGCTGCGTGGCTCGAACCCTCACCTCCTTGGTCTTTGTCCTAATGTCATCCTTTCTGTTAGACACACACTGGCCACCCTTCCCCCATCTGCAATT
>NW_012147920.1:0-371 GCF_000956105.1 Propithecus coquereli
AGAGGCAGGAGTGACAATAATGTAGCTACTAAAGCTGTAGTATGATGGTGATGAACCACCATCCAGTTCATCCAATTATAGTTGATCTTCCATGGGACCATCCTGTGTGACTTTCCCGTCTGGTTGTGTTGCAGAAGTTGTGGCGGTGGTTGTTGTTTTCCCTTTTGTATCTTTACAATGAACTCCTATTGTTATAGTCACCCAAAAGGGCCACGTTCCTTGCCACCAGAAGGAACTCAAATGTTTTAAGACCCTGGTAGGCGTAAATTCATAGTGTTAATGTTAAACTAAAGTCATTGAAAAAATTCAGAAGCATATTATTGTAAAAATTCATGTTAACTTTATGTTTCTTAATTAATTAAACAAAAGAG
>NW_012147920.1:1333-2018 GCF_000956105.1 Propithecus coquereli
AGAAAAATCTTAGATTTGATTAAGAAACACAATTTTGTTGGTTATAATGAAAATTCAATATATTTTTGAACTAAAATGAACAGATTCAGCAATTCAGAAAATACCATTATTAATCAAACAGCTAAAAGTTTGTCCATCTTTCTTTCATTGTTCACCAAATATTTAATGAATGCCAGCAATATGCCATATAATGCACCAGGCATTGACTGCATGAAGGTACACAAGACACAGTTCCAGCCTTCCACGAGCTCACAGTCTAGTGACAAGCAGAAGTATGTGATGCGGGATGCTAAATCAAAAAAAGACAAATACAGTTTTAGCTGTTTGATTAATGGCAGTATCTTATGAATTGCTAAATGTGTTAATTTTAGTTCAAAAAACATACTGAAGTTCCATTATAAACAGCAAAATTTTGTTTCTTTATAAAACCTAAGCACCTGGCTAGTATTAGTTAGATCTCTATATCACAGGTAGTAAAAAAACTCTGATAAATCTCACATAAGCCAAAAAAAAAAAAAAGAAGAAGGAAATTTACTGTCTTACATAAAGGAAAATTTCAGGAGGAGTTTACATTCAGTTATAGTTTGATTCAGGTACCCCAATATGTTGACAGTCTCTCACTCTCTCAAGTATAGTTACAGCCGTGTTGGTTTTTCATGCATTGGCTATCCCCATGTGATGAAAA
>NW_012147920.1:2366-2975 GCF_000956105.1 Propithecus coquereli
ATTCAAGAAAATAATAACATAGAACTTTCCAAAGCTAGAGAAAGATGTCAATATTCAAGTAAAAGAAGGTCATAAAACACCAAGCAAGACTACCTGAAGGCATTTAGTAATAAAGTTCCTAAAGGTCATGGGTAGAGAAAACAACCTAAGGGAAGCAGGAAAAAAAGAAAAAAATCACAAAAAAAGGATCTCCAATACATCTGGCAGCAGAATTGTCAATGGAAACCTTACAGTCCAGGAGAGAGGGCATGATATATTCAAAGTGATAAAGGAAAAAAATCTTAACCCTAGAATATTATATCCTGCAAAAATATCTTTCAAATATGAAGAAAAAGCAAAGACTTTTTCAGACAAACAAAACCTGAGGGATTTCGTTAACACCAGACTTGTCTTATAAGAAATGCTAAGAAGAGTTCTTCAATATGAAAGAAAAGGGCATTAATGAACAATTAGAAATCATCTGATGGTATATAACTCATTGGTAACAGTAAGGACACAAATACAGAATACCCTATTGCAGTAATCGTGGAGTATAAACCACTTATATCTTGAGTAGGAAGATGAAAAAAAATCTATCAAAATAGTATGATAATTTTTTGAGAGATAGTG
>NW_012147920.1:3875-5353 GCF_000956105.1 Propithecus coquereli
AAATATCAGAGGTAGCCAGGCAACAGTAACTAAAGGCTTTGGGTAAGACTGGCCTGGCTTTAGGTGTGGCCTGGTGCTGATGGCCATGAGGAAGTTCCCATGTCACTCCTCCCCCAACTCCAGGAGCCCAGCACAGAGAGTGAGGGAGGAGAGCGAGAGAATTTGCCTGGTAATCCAGGGAATTCTCTTATATCTCATCCATGCTCACCAAGGTGGTACCATAAGGAGTTTGCAAGAGTCACAGCATTACTGGGCTTGGGGCAGCCCCAATGGTGATAATAGCCACAGTCACCAAAACTTAGATCACAACATTCAATTCCCTTTGAATATCTGGAATGCCTTCTCAAGAAGGATGGGTTCAAACAAACTCTGACTGAGAATATTACAATTAATACCTAACTCTTCAAGGCCCAGACATAGATGAACATCTACATACATCAAGAACATCCAGGAAGAGATGACCTCACCAAACAAACTAAATAAAGTACTGTTGACCAGTCTCAGAGCAATGGAGATATGTGATCTTTCAGACAAAGAATTCAAAATAGCTGTCCTAAAGAAGCTCAGCGCACTTCAAGTCAACATAGAGAAGGAATTCAGAAACCTATCAGAGAAATTTAACAAAGAGATTGAAATAATAAAAAAAAAATCAAGCCAAAATTCTGAAGCTGAACAATTCAATTGACAAAATGAGAAATGCATCACAGCCTCTCCACAATAGAATTGATCAAGTGGAAGAAAGAATTAGTGAGCTTGATGACAGGCTATTTGAAAGTATGTGGTCAGAAGAGAAAAAAGAAAAGACAATAAAAGAGAATGAAGCATGCCTGCAACATCAAGAAAACAGAAAAGGGCAAGTCCAAGAGTTATTGGCCTTAAAAAGGAGATAGAGAGATTGGAGTAGAAAGCTTATTCAAGAAAATAATAACATAGAACTTTCCAAAGCTAGAGAAAGATGTCAATATTCAAGTAAAAGAAGGTCATAAAACACCAAGCAAGACTACCTCAAGGCATTTAGTAATAAAGTTCCTAAAGGTCATGGGTAGAGAAAACAACCTAAGGGAAGCAGGAAAAAAAGAAAAAAATCACAAAAAAAGGATCTCCAATACATCTGGCAGCAGAATTGTCAATGGAAACCTTACAGTCCAGGAGAGAGGGCATGATATATTCAAAGTGATAAAGGAAAAAAATCTTAACCCTAGAATATTATATCCTGCAAAAATATCTTTCAAATATGAAGAAAAAGCAAAGACTTTTTCAGACAAACAAAACCTGAGGGATTTCATTAACACCAGACTTGTCTTATAAGAAATGCTAAGAAGAGTTCTTCAATATGAAAGAAAAAGGCATTAATGAAGAATTAGAAATCATCTGATGGTATACAACTCATTGGTAACAGTAAGGACACAAATACAGAATACCCTGTTGCAGTAATCGTGGAGTATAAACCACTTATATCTTGAGTAGGAAGATGAAAA
>NW_012147920.1:7409-8336 GCF_000956105.1 Propithecus coquereli
CCAAAAAATACCAAAATAGCCAAAGCCATCCTGAGCAAAAAGGACAAATCCGGAGAATCGCATTACCTGACTTCAAATTATAGTACAGAGCTGTAGTAACCAAAACAATATGATTCTGGCATAAAAACAGACACATAGACCATTGGAACAGAATGGAGAACCCAGAAATAAATCCACACATCTATAGTGAATTTATCCTTGACAAAGGTGCCAAGAGCATACCATAGGGAAAGGATAGTCTCTTCAATAAATAGTGCTGGGGAAACTGGGTATCCCGGTGTGGAAGAATGAAACTAGACCCTTCTCTCTCACCATATACAAAAATCAAATCAAAATGGATTAAAGACTTAAATTTAGACCGGAAACCATGAAACTACTAAAAGAAAACATTGGGAAAATGCTTGAGGACATTGGTCTGGGCAGGGACTTCTTGAATAATACCCACAAAGCACAGGCAACCAAGCAAAATTGAATAAATGGGATCACATCAAGCTAAACAGCTTCTCCACAGCAAAGGAAACAATCAACAAAGGGAAGAAACAGCCCACAGAAGAGGTGAAAATATTTGAAAACTACCCATCTGAAAAGGGATTAATATAATAACTAGAATATAAGTAGCTTGAACAACTTGATAAGAAAAAATAAAATCATTCAATTAAAAAATAGGAAAAGGATCTGAATAGACATTTCTCAAAAGAAGACCTACAAATGGCCAACAGGTGTATGTAAAAATGCTCAACATCATTAATTATCACACAAATGCAATCAAAACTACAATGAGGTATCATTTCACCCCAATTAAAATGGCTTTTATCACAGACAGGAAATAATGAATGTTGGTGAGAATGTGGAAAAAAGGAAACCTTTCACCTCACACAGTTGTTAAGGGATGTAAATTAGTGCAACCATTATGGAGAAGAGTATGAA
>NW_012147920.1:9596-10268 GCF_000956105.1 Propithecus coquereli
TTATGAGTTGTTTATTAGAAACAAATTTTGCCTTACTTAATTATATACCTAAGCTAGTTCTCAGTCTAGGGTTTGGTCAAGAATACTTTTTTGGTGAATGATTGATTTTTAATAAATTGTGCACTTAACAAATAATTTGTCCATTCATCTCCCCAATTTATGTTCATGAGATAGAGAAACAGCTCTCAAGGAAGTCAGCTTCAAAGACTATGTATCTGGTGCATCTGCCTAGATTCCACCTACAGATGCGCTTGGTTCTAATAGATAGTATCAACAAGATTACGATTACAGAATTGATTACATGTAATGAGGGTTCTGAAATATAAACGGGATGCTCTCAGTGAGGAAACATAGGCTTGGTCTGAGCAATTCTTTGATTAGAAATGTGAAATGAGTGTCCCTATATTCGAATGGCATTGATAAAGTTGGGTATGATTTTAACTATTTATTTTATGTCCTCTTTTTATAATAATTTAGGAAATGTTGAAAGATTACAATTTCTTATGAGTTGAGATGGACAACAAAATATATATGCAGGCAAAGCTCTTCAGTAGCCTGTATCAAAATATTTTATGTTTCAGAGTCAAAAGTCATGACTTCTAATCAAGAAAGTAGAAAAAAATTGACCCTTCTGAGATACGTATCAGAGGTTCAGTTTCATTGTCAGCAAAC
>NW_012147920.1:10739-11046 GCF_000956105.1 Propithecus coquereli
TAACCAAAGAAGTGAAAGATCTCTATAATGAAAACTATAAAACATTGATGAAAGAAGTTGAAGAGAACACAAAAAAATTGAAAGATATTCCATGCCCATGGAGTGAAAGAATCAATATTATTAAAATGTCCATAGAACTCAAAGCAATATATAGATTCAAAGTAATCCCCATCAAAATACCAATGACAGTCTTCATAGAAATAGAAAAAAATTATCCTAAAATTTATATGAAACCAAAAAATACCAAAATAGCCAAAGCCATCCTGAGCAAAAAGGACAAATCCGGAGAATCGCATTACCTGACTTC
>NW_012147921.1:0-273 GCF_000956105.1 Propithecus coquereli
GCCAACATAAGCAGATAAAAAAATTAGTAAGACACAGAAGATTTAAAATGCACAAATAAAAATTAGCATATGTAGAATGTTACACCCAAGAATTATAGAATACACATTATTTTCAAGCTCTCTCACTTAAAAGTGACCATATGCTGGGCCATAAAGGAAATATCAACAAATTTCAATTGATCAAAGTCATTTCAAATACATGTTTTCTGACCACAGTGCAATTTAGCAAAAAATCAATAATAAAATGAGAACTAGAAAATCAGCATATTTTGA
>NW_012147921.1:2133-2877 GCF_000956105.1 Propithecus coquereli
TGGTAGCACTGGTGCAAGGACAGAAAAAGAGATAAATAGAATAGAGTAGAAAACCCAGAAAGAGATTCACTCACACATAGACACTTCAATTTGACATACAAAGAATAATGAAGGAAGAATGGCATTTTCATTCAATGATGTTGAGTCAATTAGATAGCCATATGGAAAACAACGAACAGTTACCTGTCCTTTAAACTATCATAAAAATATCAAGCTCAGGTGGATTATTTACCTTACAAATATGTAAGGTAAAAGCAACAAAGCTTCTATAATACAATTTAGAAAAACATCTTCATGATTTGCAATAGGAAACAATTTCTTCATAAAAAACACAGGAAGCACTAGCCATAAAGGAAACAGTTAACAAATTGGGCTGCATTAAAATTTAAAATATCAGTCATCAAGAATATCTTTCTGAGAGTGAGAAGGAAAGCTATGGCATTAGAGGAGTTATTTGCAACATAAACATCTAATAAAGGGCTAATAGCCAAAATATATTTATAATGACAAGAAAAAGATCAGAAGCCTAATAGAAAAAAATGGGCCAGAAACTTGAATAAGCATTTCACAAAACAAGATGTCCAAATGGCCAATAAACATATGGAAAGATGTTCAGCCTCAGTACTCATTGGGGAAAGGCTGATGGAAACTTCTATGCAATACGTCTGTACGCTCACCAGAATAGCTACAGCTGAAAAATCCGACAAGACCAAGGAGTAGAAAAGATTGGAGCAAAAGGAACTC
>NW_012147921.1:5412-6022 GCF_000956105.1 Propithecus coquereli
GGAAAAATCTTTGTTTGGAGGTCATACAGCTATTACAAATAATAATACATGAAACTTGTCCATTATTCTGTACAAGTTTTGGTGGGGTATTTACATAGGAGTAGAATTCTGGGATTAAGCGTATGCGTGCTATGTGAACTTTAGCAAATCGTGCCAAATTTTCCTCCAGATTGGTTATTTCAATTTGCTCGCAATAAATTTATTTCAAGTATTTTTATTTTGATAGTGTGGATTGAATGCGTCGCCCCAGATTTCCTATGTTGAAATCTTAAGCCTTAAGGAGATGATATTAGGAGGTGGGGACTTTGGAAGGTGGTTAGGTCATAAGTGTAGAACCCTCATGAATAGGATTAATGCCCTGGTGGAAGGGACCCTAGAGAGCCCTCTAGATCTCTTTCTATCATGTAATGATACAACGAAAATTAGCAGTCTGCACCCCGGAAGAAGGCCCTCACCAGAACCCACCCATGCCTGCATCCTGATCTCAGACATCCAACCTCCAGAGCTCTAAGAAATAAATGTTCACTGTTTAAGCCACTAGTCTACAGTAATTTGTTATAGCAGCCTGAATTAAGGCAGATGTTATTATAAATAGCATATTTTTTAATAT
>NW_012147921.1:8502-8815 GCF_000956105.1 Propithecus coquereli
CCATTTGTCCCATCAATCCTTTGTTCCTTTTTCTTTCCTTACTTACCATTGGTTAATCAAGTATGTTCTCCCATTTTTCTTTGTTAGTACACACATACACACACACTTTTTACAATTCTTTCTTTTCCCTCTTCTTCAACACTGCAAAGACAAACATAATCCTTCAATTTCATTTACCTCTCTTACCATTTTTTTCACTATTGTTGACATATATCTTAATTCTTAAATATTTTAAACCTCACAATATATTATCATTGTTTTATATAGCCAATATTCATTTATACTTATGACATATTTATCTTTTTATTTTCTT
>NW_012147921.1:9096-9429 GCF_000956105.1 Propithecus coquereli
GTCACTGTGGATAACAGCAACCCACAGATTTTCCTTTTGGACAGTCTCTCAATTCTTTGATTTTTTTGTGGCAATCTAAAAAACAGAGTGAACAATGCAAACCCAAATTTTTCAGGGAAATGGACGTAACATGGGAGTATATAAACCTTTGTCATAAAAGCCAAAGCCAAAATCCTCTGAGATTTGAGCCAAAAGAAAAAAAAAAATCTCTGCTGAGTGAATAAACAGGTCTGAAGTGTCTGCAGTGCTATTTATTCACTAAACATGAAACACTTAGCACAGAACAATGCTCTTGTGGCTAGTATATGAAATGGTATGCTAAGTAGACACAGA
>NW_012147921.1:11236-11572 GCF_000956105.1 Propithecus coquereli
ACCTTGCCTATTAGCATATGACAGCTTTCTGTTGGTTAATGTTTCCATGATGTATTCATCCTTTTACTTTCAGTTGTTCTACGTTTTGATATTTATGTGATAAGCATCATACAGTTGGGTTCTGTGTTTTTATCCAATCTTATGATATTTGTCTTTTAATTGGAGTAGTAATACTTTTGAATTTTATTTAATGTTATTACTAATATATTTGGTATCAAATTACTCTCTTACTATTGTATTTCCATTTGTCCCATCAATCCTTTGTTCCTTTTTCTTTCCTTACTTACCATTGGTTAATCAAGTATGTTCTCCCATTTTTCTTTGTTAGTACACACA
>NW_012147921.1:11734-11918 GCF_000956105.1 Propithecus coquereli
TCTTGGGTACTCTGTGCTCAAAGTCTTTCCCTTCATCCATTCTCTCAAATTCCCTCACTGATCCAGGACCCAGCCAATTTTCCCACTCAGTCACTGTGGATAACAGCAACCCACAGATTTTCCTTTTGGACAGTCTCTCAATTCTTTGATTTTTTTGTGGCAATCTAAAAAACAGAGTGAACAA
>NW_012147922.1:0-1198 GCF_000956105.1 Propithecus coquereli
ATGTTAAGATAACTCATTGTTTATGGTATTTACAATTGAAAGTCTACCTGGAGAATCTGCTTCCAGTTGTAGCTAAAATGCAAACATTGAAAACTCATTTTGAACCAAAGAAAAAAAAGATAAAGAGGTTTTTTAAAAATCAAACTGCCATGGAAACTGTTTTACCCAAAACTTTGATCCACGGTCCTAATTAGGTTACTAAGCAGGGCAACTAAAGTTTACCATGTGAACAAGTTCCAGTTTCATGAGAAGAAATTTGGATCTGACTGTCTTTTACAGACTGGTGAGTTGTGTTACAATCTCATGGCTAGAGTTCTAGGGTAAAATCTATTAGAACTCTGTGTGTGTGCCTGAGTGTATATGTTTAGGTATGCTTTGTGTATGTCCATGTATTACATGTTTGTGCTTACATGGTTCCGGACTGGCTTAAAAATAAGGGAGCATTCATAAATTAATTAAACAAACCAAAATAACTCATGTGAATTTAGTAATCCTTGGTAAATAAACAATAAGCTCAATTATTTTGAAAAAATAAAAAGGTATTAGTAAAGTAACAGTAAAAATGTTCTCGAATTGTCAGCGTACATTTGTTTTTGCCTGGATGTTACTGGACATTTTTTATGTTCTAGAGGTGTTAAGATTTGGCATAAAGGTTATGAAACTATAAACTCAGCCAAAGACAAAATGATCTGTGTTTGTATGATTTTTGATAAGTAACATAAATTTAATATTTGGTCTAATCATAATCACTAAATCTGAGTTACCAACAAAAAATGCCTATGTGTTTAACTTTAAAAATGTAAACGTGCCTAACTGCCAGCAAATTACAATAAATAAAACACCAAGTAGATAGAGCACAAAAACAAACTTAGGGCCAAACGTTTACGAAAATATTTTGGTCTTTTAATCCTAGCTACAGATACAGTTTCTTTCCACTGATTCAATGTCTATAAGAAGGTACGGAAAACATATTTCTAATTCACTATCATGTGATATTAGTGGTACCATTAGGGATTCAAAGTTGTAGTTGTCCTAGAAGCTGTAGTTAGAAGAGCTTAAATAGGAAGCTTTAGTTTTCCCTTGATCTTGTCCATTTTTATCTTACTCTTTTCAAGCTAGCCGGTTATGATGTATACATTATGTTGCTGTAACAAATAATTAAACAAAGCTAATTAACATATCCATCACATCTCAAATA
>NW_012147922.1:2808-3518 GCF_000956105.1 Propithecus coquereli
TTTCCTCATCTCACAGATGAAAACGCTGAAGTTCAGCGAAGCTGCCCCTGGCAAAGGCCAAGGCCTAGCGCCCCCATCTGATTCCTCCACTGCCGAGCCCCAGGCCCTTCCTGTCGTGTGTAAATCCCCGGGACTTCGGCTTCCTCACCAGGCTCCCCCTGCCTGTGCGGGCTGCCTCACGTACTTACGCTCTCTAAGCCTCCAAGTTATAGTGTCTACCAGGAACATGCTCTGCGAATAAACATGAGGAACAACTATCCTTCCGAAAGCACAATCTTTACACGGACGTTCCCCAGAACGCTCTCTCCTCCCCGCCGTTACAGGAGCTCGGCGGACCCCAACGGAAGACGCAGCATCCGATCCCACCGGAATATATGGAGCGTCTACCTACGACCGGGAGGGCTTAAGAAATGCTGCGCAAACCGCATCTCCTGCCTCCCTCCACTGCCCTGACTTTACAGCTCTTCCAGCACTGCCGCACCTCGACCAACTCCCACCGCCTCAGGTGCGCCGGACCGCTCCGCCTCTTCCTCACGGGCTGGGCTCCAGCAGGCGCTCCGCACCGCCCCTCCCGGCTGCGCCGGACTCGCCCCGCCCACCCAGCCCTCTCGGCTCCGCCCACCCGTGCCTCCTTTCTGTTCGGCTCCACTCGGCCTCTTTCGGCTGCACCCCACTCCCTCTACCCATCCACTCGGCTCCGCTCGGCTCCC
>NW_012147922.1:4994-8003 GCF_000956105.1 Propithecus coquereli
CTAATGTCGCTTAGAGGGTCATGGGAGGAGCTGGCCTTATAGAGAGGGAGAAAGGGAAGGGGCCACAGCTGGAAAGAGCTTGGAGAGTCTGAGGAATGAGAGAGTCTGGTCCGTAGTGGCTGGAGTGTAGTGTAATTTGAGTTTAAATCAAAGGATATTGTCAAAATTTTATAAAACCCATGAGTTTTAAAAGAAGAGTTATTCATGTATAAAATGTGCTGCTCCTCTGCTCCCTGTCAATAGGACACAGGGACTTCTCAGTTTTCTCATTTTGCAGAGAGGCAAGGCCTTAAACGTCACTTCCTCCAAGCTTGACCTTGCAACTGATCACCTCCAGACACCTCAGCAGAGAGAGGGACAAGCAGGCCTGCTTTGTGGGACATCTCCGAGGGGGTTCATCTTCCAAAATGTGCCGTAGGCAAAATCGCCAGGACCACAAGCTCTAGGTCGGTGCTGCGCAGTAGCAATGGCATGTGAACCATGGACATAATTTTAAATTTCCTAGTAGTGATTTAAAAAGTAAAGAGAAATGGGTAAAATTAATTTTAGTAAAATATTTTATTAAGCTCAATACATTCAAAAGCAAGTAATGAACATAAAAGTTATTAATGAGACATTTTACATTCTTTTTTTCATACTAAGTCTTTGAGACTCTGGCAAATATTTTACACTTACAAATCACATTTTGACGGAGAGGAGACATATTTCAAGTGCTCAATAGCCACATGTGGCCAGTGACTACCATATGGGACAGTGCAGCTCTAGACATCATAATATTGCAAACCCTACTCCCAGGAGACAAGTCCACCGGCACAGGCTTCAGGCACCTGCCAGAGGTGATTCAGGACGATAGGCAGGGAGGCAGCTAGCACTAGCAGCAACTTTGTGTGGAATTGTGGGCTTCGCCAGGAGGGTCACAGGCTTGGCCCGGATCTTGGCCCGGACTTTAGCTCACTCTCACAGTACAGCCCAGCTCCAGCACTCTTCTCGTGGGTAAACTCTGACTTCATCTGTTTTCTCATCTCTAGCTCAGGCTGAGAGCACCCAGCTCGCAGGCTGATGGGTTGAGGGTCAAATGGGTCCCCGACCTTCGCGGGGACCTGTTGATGCTTGCCCTAGGGCCCAAGCCTACGGCAGCAGTTCATGTGACGACCACAAGGTGGAGTCCCAAGGCTTCCATTTAGGAATGGTTATGGGCCCAACCACTGGGCAGCTTCTGGGCTCCACACCCCTCTGGGAGGAAGCCCTGTGGGAAGGAGCGGTGGCCATCCACTCTGAGTCCAGGGACTCTGAAGACATCTGCTCTAGGTTCAGTTCCAAGGCCAGACGATGCCTGTAGGGAAATTTCTGACCTGGGCTGCCCTCCAGACAACCTACCAGCTGAGTGGCCTCAAGTTACTCCTTTAACTTCTTGGGCCTATTTCCCCACCTGAAAGGGAGAGTTGAAAATAATTCCCAGTGCCATGGGAGCGCTTTGTCAACCATGGTGTGAGCTGCACGTGCACATCGTAACTGTCCTTTCCATGTTCCTATTTGGTGGATTATACCACACAGGGTTCCCTAATATGAGAAAAGGAAGAGAAAACTTGCCTGTTGGTGCCAGACTATGATGTTCCAACCTGAACATCAGCGATGCTCAAACTGGACACCCTGTGACCATGTTTGGAAAAGGCTCAAACAAGACCACTCCAATCCACAAAATGACCAAACACGCCCACCTCTGATTAACATGAGCGAGTGCTGCTTCTTCACCAAGTGACGACTCGAGCCCACTTCAATCCTCCATCTCCCGGATAAAACCCATCAAGACGCCCCGTCACTGAACTGGTCCTGCTTCCTGATGGCATCTGACCCAGGACCAGCCCTGCTTCCTGAATCCTTCCTTTGTCACGTGCCCAAATCCTACCAGGAGCTCCTCCCAACCCCTCTGTGGAGGTGCTCCCTGGTTCCTTTGGCGTGTGACCTCCCGTCCTGAAGCAAACTAAACAAACCTAACTTTTTAACAGTTGACCTTCCTAATGGTCTTCAGCCTGTGAACTTTGAGAAAGAATTCCACACTGATTAATTGACATCAAAGTTTGTGTCTTAGTCTGCTTGCGGTGTCATAACAGAATACCACAGACTGGGTGGTTTAACAATGGAAGTTTATTTCTCATGGTGTAGAAGCTGGAAGGAAGTCCAAGATCAAGGTGTCATGAGAATTGGTTCTCTTCTGAGGCCTCTTTCCTTGGCTTGCAGATGGCCACATCTTGCTGTGTCCTCACACAGCCTTTCTTTGCACACACATCCTTGGTGTCTCTCTCTTCTTATAAAGGTGACATTGTGTTGGATTAGGGACCCATACTTAAAACTTCATTTAACCCTAATTACTTCCTTAAAGACCCTATCTCCAAATGCAGTCACATTGGGGGTTACGGCTGCAACATATGAATTTGGTGATAGGGGGCACAGTTTATTTAGCCCATAACATTGGGATTTTAATTTTTTCTAAGTATAGTAAAAAGGCCATTCAGAAGAGGAGAGGTAGAAGATTGCCCAACAGTTTGAAATGGAAAAGGTCACTGTCACTCAGAAATCCTTGCTGAGGGAGTGCAATGGGATGCCAACAGGACTACAGGCAGTGAAGAGGGTTCTAAGGGGACAGCTGCATGTCCGCAAAGCCCTGGAAAGCCCAGGATAAGGGGGCTGCTCTGAGCTGTCCCCCGGTGAGGGAGGCTCTTTCACCCCCTTGACACCACTGCACAGCGTGGTCCCTCTCCTGGCATGTCCTCCCCAGGTGAATGCAGCCACCAAGACTCTTAGGAAAAGATCATGCCTTCCTGTGTGAATTCCCAGAATATAGATTTTAATTACCCTCGTTACCTGGTTTGGGGCACCATGCAAAGCACTTTACGTGTGTCTGTGCTAGTCCTCACACCAACCTTGCCATGTGGGATTTAGTACCCTGCTTTTAACAATAAGAAAACTCTGGCCCAGAGAAAGGGCTTTCCCAAAGCCACACTGCCTGAG
>NW_012147922.1:10189-10806 GCF_000956105.1 Propithecus coquereli
AAATATAGATTGTTCTAGCATCGCAAGTTTTTTTTTTTTTCAGTTTGGGTTTTTTTTTTTTTTTTTTTGCTTTGAAAGAGCAGTCTATAAAGGTACCTAAGAAAAAGGATTCTTGCTGTATGACAGGTTAACTGTCATGCAACACTTCCTAATCTGGCTTCACCTGTGTTCACTTGAACCCACACACTGCCCAAGTTTTCATTGACAAATAACTGCTAATTTCATATATTCTGAATGCTCAGTAATTAGATGGTCACATGTTTCTTTCACTGTCTTTACTATCTTTGCACCTTGTAGTGTACTTTTGAAACAATGTCAATCTGCTCAGGTGCATTATTGGCTCTGAAGGATTAAAAAGTATACCTAAGGTCGCTCAAATTCTTGGTTCAAGTTTGTCCAACTGAGGAAGTTTATCAGGAGCTAATTTGGCTTGCACTGGACCCAGAATCCCCCTCATTTTGTGATCCAGTTATATTCTTAGACTGAACAGTATCCACTACAGCCCAAAAGCACAATTTGACCCCATAATATCACCTGTTGTTAGTTTCTTAGGGTCAGTGGACCTGCTGCATTTGTGCCAACTAATACAAGGCTCCCTCTGGATTCATCCCTCCACC
>NW_012147922.1:10856-11924 GCF_000956105.1 Propithecus coquereli
CTCTTGTTCAGGCTGGTCTCGAACTCCTGACCTTGAGCAATCCACCTGCCTCGGCCTCCCAGAGTGCTAGGATTACAGGCGTGAGCCACCGCGCCTGGCCCAAACCTAACTTTTTAACAGTTGACCTTCCTAATGGTCTTCAGCCTGTGAACTTTGAGAAAGAATTCTACACTGATTAATTGACATCAAAGTTTGTGTCTTAGTCTGCTTGCGGTGTCGTAACAGAATACCACAGATTGGGTGGTTTAACAATAGAAGTTTATTTCTCATGGTGTAGAAGCTGGAAAGAAGTCCAAGATCAAGGTGTCATGAGAGTTGGTTCTCTTCTGAGGCCAATATCCTTGGCTTGCAGATGGCCACATCTTGCTGTGTCTTCACACAGCCTTTGTCTGCACACACTGCCCTGGTGTCTCTCCTTACAAAGGCAACATTGTGTTGGATTAGGGACCCATACTTATAACTTCATTTAACCCTAATTACTTCCTTAAAGACCCTATCTCCAAATGCAGTCACATTGGGGGTTACGGCTGCAACATATGAATTTGGTGGTAGGGGGCACAGTTTATTTAGCCCATAACACTGGGATTTTAATTTTTTCTAAGCATAGTAAAAAGGCCATTCAGAAGAGGAGAGGTAGAAGATGGCCCAACAGTTTGAAATGGAAAAGGTCACCATCACTCAGAAATCCTTGCTGAGGGAATGCGGTGGGATGGGAACAGGACTACAGGCAGTGAAGAGGGTTCTAAGGGGACAGCTGCATGTCAGCAAAGCCCTGGAAAGCCCAGGAGAAGGGGACTGCTCTGAGCCGTCCCTGGTGAGGGAGGCTCTTTCACCCCCTTGACACTTTGCACAGCGTGGTCCCTCTCCTGGCATGTCCTCCCCAGGTGAATGCAGCCACCAAGACTCTTAGGGAAAGATTATGCCTTCCTGTGTGAATTCCCAGAATACAGATTTTAATTACCCTCGTTACCCAGTTTGGGGCACCATGCAAAGCACTTTACGTGTGTCTGTGCTAGTCCTCACACCAACCTTGCCATGTGGGATTTAGTACCCTGCTTTTAACAATAA
>NW_012147922.1:11974-12873 GCF_000956105.1 Propithecus coquereli
CCCTAGGGCCCAAGCCTATGGCAGCAGTTCATGTGACGACCACAAGGTGGAGCCCCAAGGCTTCCATTTAGGAATGGTTACGGGCCCAACCACTGGGCAGCTGCTGGGCTCCACACCGCTCTGGGAGGAAGCCCTGTGGGAAGGAGCGGTGGCCATCCACTCTGAGTCCAGGGACTCTGAAGGCGTCTGCTCTAGGTTCAGTTCCAAGGCCAGACGATGCCTGTAGGGAAATTTCTGACCTGGGCTGCCCTCCCGACAACCTACCAGCTGAGTGGCCTCAAGTTACTCCTTTAACTTCTTGGGCCTATTTCCCCACCTGAAAGGGAGAGTTGAAAACAATTCCCAGTGCCATGGGAGCGCTTTGTCAACCATGGTGTGAGCTGCACGTGCACATCGTAACTGTCCTTTCCATGTTCCTATTTGGTGGATTGTACCACCCAGGATTTCCTAATGTGAGAAAAGGAAGAGAAAACTTGCCTGTTGGTGCCAGACTGTGATGTTCCCACCTGAACATCAGCGATACTCAAACTGGACACCCTGTGGCCATGTTTGGAAAAGGCTCAAACAAGACCACTCCAATCCACAAAATGACCGAACATGCCCACCTCTGATTAACATGAGTGAGTGCTGCTTCTTCACCAAGTGACGACTCGAGCCCACTTCAATCCTCCATCTCCCAGATAAAACCCATCAAGATGCCCCGTCACTGAACTGGTCCTGCTTCCTGACGGCATGTGACCCAGGACCAGCCCTGCTTCCTGAATCCTTCCTTTGTCACGTGCCCAAATCCTACCAGGAGCTCTTCCCAACCCCTCTGTGGAGGTGCTCCCTGGTTCCTTTGGCGTGTGACCTCCTGTGCTGCAGCAAAATAACAAACCTAACTTTTTTTTTTTTTTTTT
>NW_012147922.1:12923-14678 GCF_000956105.1 Propithecus coquereli
CACCAACCTTGCCATGTGGGATTTAGTACCCTGCTTTTAACAATAAGAAAACTCTGGCCCAGAGAAAGGGCTTTCCCAAAGCCACACTGCCTGAGAGGGGCAGAGTTTGAATCAGGAGAGTGGTTCAAACTAATTGTGGGTGTTTGTCACAAAATTATAACCCAGAAGCCTGCCAGTTTGCCATACACACTCTCTCTCCCGAGAAATGTAACTGCCATAGACATTTTTGTCAGCATAGCCATGTGTTTTGGGTGACACCAAGGATCAGAGGGGAGTCCTGAAGCCAAAGGCCCTCCACTAGGTGGGGCTGTGTCTGCTGATGGGCTGCCCAGTCTGCTGCTCCTGGCCCTGGGGTGCTGGGGACAGACAGGCAGAGACCCCGGGAGTGGAAGGCAGAGCTCAGTGGCCAGAGACTGCATCCTTCTGATAAATGCTTATTGCCTACAGATCCCCAAGCTGTCTCTCCTTGTAACCTGGAAGAGGGCAGGGGTCTCTACCCCTGCCCTATTTGTCTCTGTACCTCAGCAACCAGCCTGAGCACAAGGTAGGACATGCAGTAGGCGCTCTATAAATACCTGGTGAGTGAGTGAACTGAGTGAGTTGATGATGCATGGCAGCACACAGAAATGCAATGCGTAATAGCGGCGATTGCCAATAACTATTAAGTAGTTGATGGTGCAAATGATGGCTTGTTTTGGAATAAACGGGCACTTTTGTTTTGGTTTGCAATGTGCCTGTAAGACTACTTCCTCAATGTATTGAGGCTTAGAAATAATTCAACCCAAACGAGGTTCCCAGAGAAGAATGACATACAAGTTTTCACATATGAACCACATATGGTATCATTTACTTTAAAAAACCACCCTAGTCATCTCTCTCTCTCTCTCTCTCTCTCTCTCTCTCTCTCTCTAACATACACACACACACACACACAAACACACACATACGAGCTTTCATATATAACAACGTGTTATCTAATTTGCATCCTAAATTTCTTCCTTTGGAGAGATGTCACAACCCAGGAGGTATAGCCATGTGGCTGGATGTATGATTTCAACAAACACTGGCTTCTTTCTGGAACCCAGAAGTGCACTTAAGCTATAGGATATGTACTGGCTTCAAGGAACTATGCGTTTTAGCCTCTTTGCAAGCAGGTAGAATTGACCTGACATTGTAGATTTACAAAATCTTGATCATTGATCTAAAACACTTTTGAAAGGGGAATTTTAATGGAATTGTCCATTTAAGCCATTCGAATTATTGAAAGATATGCCTCTTTGTGCCCAATGCAGTTTCAAGATATTCTAAATTTGTTGGAAGTCAATGTGCTGAAGGTACTAAAATAATCTGAAGTTCATTTACAAGTAGACGTCAGGAACTTTGGAGTAAGCACAGCATCTGCAGTGCTGTAGGTTCCAGCACCAAGCGTATGAACTGAGTGCAATGACTCAGCGTCGCTCCCTGGACACGGAGTACTCCCTCCTGGCCAATTGGTCACTTGAGAACCCACCGCTTACTCTACTAACTACGTCTGCAGGACTGTGAACAGCCAGATAAATGTCCTCTACAGCCACATATAGCCCAGATCTTCATTACCTTCAGACGTGGATAAAGATGTGATCGTGATTGACCCAGAACAGATTCTTTGGGCAGCTGGTTCGAGCAGAAATAAATATTGTTATTTTTTTAGAGTCGAGTAGATTATAAACTGGTTCTGAATAAAATATAGATTGTTCTAGCATCGCAAGTTTTTTT
>NW_012147923.1:0-874 GCF_000956105.1 Propithecus coquereli
GGAACGCGGGGGACTTGGCAGTTGTAGCTGAGGCAGTTGAGACTTGTTTACCATCACCATGGAAACCCCCGGCAGCGCGCTCTGGGCGGGGCTTTCCAGAGGCGGCGTGAGGCGCGCGGTGGGCCCGAGACCTCAGCTCCCGCCCGTCGAGCGCACGCTGCGCGTCCGGAAGCCCCCCTGCCCCGGGCGTGGTCAGCCTCGGACTGACCTCGCGCCGCGGGCTCCCCGGCCCGGGGCCAGCTGCCGGCGTGACCGCGGGCCGGACTCCGCCCCCACCTCCTTCAGGAATACGCAGCGCAGTCACGTTCCCCCCACCGATGCGGAGGACTCAAGGACCGCGGCAGGGCGGGGCCCCCGCGGCTGGCGCCCGGAGGGCCAGGGGGGAATTGCGACGGCGCCACTGTGATGCTCCCAGAGCGGAGCCAGCGATTGGCCAGCCCGTCGCTGGGCGGGGCCTGGGGGCGGGGCCGGCGCGGGGAGGGCTGGGTCCCTCTGGCCGCTCCGAGCCCCTGGCGGAAGCCCACTGGGTGAGCCCAAAGGACGCCTGGTCTGAAGACCAGCGGGAGAGACGAAAAAGAGTCCTTTCCTGCGGAGGAAGAAAGGAGATCCAGGCCGGGCGCGGTGGCTCACGCCTGTAATCCTAGCACTCTGGAAGACCGAGGCGGGCGGATTGTTTGAGCTCAGGAGTTCGAAACCAGCCTGAGCAAGAGCGAGACCGGTCTCTACTATAAATAGAAATTAGCCAAAAACTAAAAATGGAAAAAAAAAATTAGCCGGGCATGGTGGTACGTGCCTGTAGTCCCTGCTACGCGGGAGGCTGAGGCAGGAGAATCGCTTGAGCCCAGGAGTTTGAGGTTGCTGTGAGCTAGGCTGA
>NW_012147923.1:5178-6903 GCF_000956105.1 Propithecus coquereli
TGACGCCACGGCACTCTAGCCCGGGCAACACAATGAGACTCTGTCTCAAAAAAAAAAAAAAAAAGTAGAATGGTGGTTGCCAGGGGGTGATGGGGAGGAGGAAATAGAGAGTTGCTTAATGGGTGAGAGGTTTCAACTTTGCATTAATAAGATGAAAGAGTTCTGTGGCACTAACCGCATTTCAAGCACTCAACACCCTGAGTGGCTAAATGTCCCCTGTATCACACAGGGCAGCTTTGGACTGAGAGAGGACAAAGGAAATCCTATCTTAAATCCGCCACTCTGAAAGGGCTGCCCTGTGGCTCTGTCTCCGCTCTAAGCCATTGCCTTTCTTGACTTATCCTGGAGGGTTAGAACCACTTTATCTGAAAAGTCTTGCTTCTTATTCTAATTATTTCATAATAGTTGCAGTTTGCTTTAGGGAGTTTCACTTATGTGTATAGAAAAAAGTACATTGCGGGGTGGTGGCTCATGCCTGTAATTCTAGCACTTTGGGAGGCTGAGGTGGGAGGATTGCTTGAGGTCAGGAGTTTGAGACAAGCCTGAGCAAGAGTGAGACTCTGCCTCTATTAAAAACAGAAAAAATTAGCTGGGCAACTAAAAATAGAAAAAATTAGCTGGGCATGGTGGTGCTCGCCTATAGTCCCAGCTACGCTGGAGGCTGAAGAAGGAGGATCGCTTGAGCCCAGGAGTTTGAGGTTGCTGTGAGCTAGGCTGATTCCACAGCACTCTAGCCTGGGCAATAGAACAAGATTGTCTCAAAAAAAAAAAAAGTGCAGCCTTCCAATATGTTATGAATCCACTTTTACTCTGTGGATATAATATTGCTAAGAATGGGGGGAGAGGGGACTTACTCTAACTCCGTTTGTTACCCCATGAAATTTTATCCTAAAATGGATGACTTCACACTAAAGCCACTGATTCAGTGTCTACAAAAGTTTGCTCAGACATTCCCAGGAGGGCTTGAGTGTGGCTGGTTTTTATTTACAGTTTTTAGTATAGCACAGAGTTCCTAACAGGCGCTCTATATATATTTATATCAGACAAGGATTGATTTGAGATGTTATTTTTATGTTAGTCTTTGCATTTCATTACTCTGTCATTTAATCAAACTTTCCTATTCTCCAATAGTCTTTTTTTTGTGTGTCCAGTTACATGTGGCGCCTGTGTATTTTTTCTTTTTCTGAAAATGCATAATATCTGACTTATCCCTCAGCTTGGCAGTCAGCTCTCTAAAAGCAAGGACAGAACAATTTAATTCTCTTTATCTTGCATACCATCAAGCACAGGGATCCATAAGTTCTCAGTAAGTATTTGCCAATTGCTAGAAATGTTTTTTCTGTAGGTGTTCATGTGTATTTTAATTTTAGTATATGTGCTGCTGGAACATATGTTCATGTGTATTTTTAATGAAATTATCCTGTTTTATTTAACAAAGAGAACTGTCTCTGTTGCTCACCAGTAATCAGGGGCAAAGACCAAGTTCAGCTTACTGCTGCATCCGGAGCAGGTGGCATGGTCCCCTTACTGGAGGAAGCACTTGAGGCACTGTCGAATTAGTAGATAAATACATGAAAGTTAACTGTTTTTTCAAGTAAACTGCTTTAACATGAATAGATAATTTCATGTATTCGTCCTTAGGAAGAACTTTCATATTGTATAAATATTTTAAATATTAAAAAATAGAGCTTTCTAGGCCGGGCGCGGTGGCTCACGCCTGTAATC
>NW_012147923.1:8118-8446 GCF_000956105.1 Propithecus coquereli
ATTTCACTGTTGAGAAAACTCTCCCAGGAAAGCTAAGCAACTTTTCCAGAGTTACCCAAATAGTAAATAGTTGCACAGAAATCCACTGTGCTTGGCTCCCATTCTAGCGATCTTCCTCTCAAGCCAGACTGGCTCTTTGCCATATGTATGCATGTGCCCAGTACAGCAGTGTAGCATAAATACAAAGTAGTCTAAGACTGTAAAAATGAAATTCTTAGCTGAAACAGTGCAAATTGATCTCAATATCAATGGAAAAAATGATTGTTCTGTGACCTTCAAAATTTTTTGCCAAAACATTAAAAATTCTCTTTCAGTTATAAGTGTATAG
>NW_012147923.1:8943-9626 GCF_000956105.1 Propithecus coquereli
GCCCGCCTCGGCCTCCCAGAGTGCTAGGATTAACAGGCGTGAGCCACCGCACCGGCCTATCCTTTGCATTTTTAATGTTATGAAATAGCTCCAAGAATTCTTTAATGTGAATTTTTTTGCCATTTCCCCTGAGACACCTTCATCCTTTCTGTCCCAATTCCTTTTCTCATGTATGTTGGTAAGTTCCCCTACAGAAAGTTCCTGTGGCTGTTGCTCTAGAGCCTCTTGAAGAGTGGCAGTGTCAACATGTTCCCAGTCAGGGAGTTCTTCTATTACTCCATTGTCATTCAATTTGAATTTCACTCTCAGCATTATCACTTACTTGCTGCACTTTCATCTTTGTTGGTCAATTCCCTCTGTCAGTGATCCATTTTTGTAAAGTGTCACATGGGTATTACTAGGAGATGAGAAGCATCACAAACACATGCTTTTCTGTGCACATACGAACTAAATAACAGATGCTCTGTGACCAATTGCCTACAGACTTTCAAAGAAATTACCTGACTGGTCACTGGTCCTGTGCATTTGTTATTTACACAGGCTTTTGTACACTGAAGAGTTTATATTTTCTGTAATTGCTCGCCGTTAATATACTGTAGTAACTGAAATTTGAACCATGTTGTTGGGGGAATGGTGTTACTTACCTAAATCATGGTAAGTTCTAGGCTACATAGTTTGTCTGA
>NW_012147923.1:12561-12876 GCF_000956105.1 Propithecus coquereli
CGCTTTTAACCACCACCGATCTTTCATTTATCAACCGCCTGGTATTTTTCCCGTTCTTGGTGAGAAAACTTCAAAGTCAACATTAAGAACCATGACTACAAAGATATTGTAAAGATCTCAAATTTGTTCCATTGCTCTGGGATAGAAATTGGGATTTATTTTTCATCAAGTGGTCAAAACATAAATGGTGGCATGACATATTGCTGCTTAATAAATCCCGAATGATAAAAAAAATACAGAACTTCCAACAAACACCTAGGTGATATAAAACGCTTAGCATATAACCAGCTGTCAGAAGGAGGCCTGGGCCCGCAC
>NW_012147923.1:12926-13342 GCF_000956105.1 Propithecus coquereli
CTAGGATTACAGGCGTGAGCCACCGCGCCCGGCCCGGAAGCAATATTCTTTAAAGAAATTTGTGTAAATGGATCACAAGTTTCACTCACTCTAAAATTTCGATACTCCCCACTGACTGTATATTATTTTCAAAATTTTGGGGAAATTTCAAAATATATTTTATTTACAGTAATACTTTTTTTAAAATTTTCATTTTAATCTTCTTTTTTTGAGACAGAGTCTCACTCTGTTGCCAGGGCTAGAGTGCAGTGGCGTCATCCTAGCTCACTTCAACCTCCAACTCCTGGGCTCAAGTGATCCTCCTGCCTCAGCTTCCCCAGTAGCTGGGACTACAGGCCACCACATCCAGCTAATTTTTCTATTTTTTGTAGACACAGGGTCTCACTCTTGCTCAGGCTGGTCTCAAACTCCTGGCC
>NW_012147923.1:13392-14233 GCF_000956105.1 Propithecus coquereli
ACCCTCCTTGCCAGGTGGAGTGAGGCTCAGGAACCACTGGGCGGCCCAGGCCCTCTGGCATCTCCTCCCCGCCCACCCACCCAGGGTGCTCCCGGAGGAATGTGGGTTTCACCAGGGACTCCAGTGCCAGGCTCCCTCTCACCTCGCCAACCATGGTGGCGTTGAAATAGAAGCTGCAGTGGGAGGGAATCATTTTAAATATATTCTCTTGGTGAGGTCAGACACAGACCAAGAGAGAGAAACCAGAAAGAGTTTCACAAGATGTACAGTTTTACGATTGTGTTGTACCCACAGTTTTGGGGAAAACAACGCACTTCCGGCATGGCCACTCAGGGAGAGCAGGAGGGGGTCACAAAGCAAAGGGAGGAGGGGGGAACTCTGGGCAAGTGCCTTTATTGTGGTTTTTGCAGGAAGAAAAGGGTTAGGCAGGGCAAACAGGTTTAGGGTTGGCGAATTTGAGTAATTTCAGGGGGCTCTGGGGCATGGGAGCTGTCCCTGCTTGTCTGGGACCTGGCCCTGTAGCGATTAGGCTGGTGCACAATGGCCCCACGGAGGGAGCCTGACAAGGAGGTGGCTGGAGTGTGGAGTTAATCAGCTGCTCAAGACGAACTAACTGGCTTCTAGCCAAGGCCTAGAAACTGGGTCGAGACAGCACACACCCCACACACAAACTACATTACCGGAAGCAATATTCTCTTTTTTTTTTTTGAGACAGTCTCACTCTTTTGCCCCGGCTAGAGTGAGTGCCATGGCATCAGCCTAGCTCACAGCAACCTCAAACTCCTGGGCTCAAGCGATCCTCCTGCCTCAGCCTCCCGAGTAGCTGGGATTACAGGCATGC
>NW_012147924.1:0-4388 GCF_000956105.1 Propithecus coquereli
CAAGCCTAGTATCTGCTGCCTACAGGAAACACATCTAACCCACAAAGATGTCCCCTATCTTGATTGTGGTGATGGTTTCACAGTTGTATGCATATGCCGAAACTCATCAAATTGTGTACGCTTTATTTTTTTTTATTTCAGCATATTATGGGGGTACAAATGTTTAGGTTACATATATTGATATGTGTAGTCTATTGAATGTCAATTACAAGTCAATAAAGTGTTAGAAAAAGTTTTTAAGCTTACGATATTAAATAAAAAGCACTATGCAATTTCCAAAGGGAAGTTAAACTTGCAGGTTATAGGGATGGCAAAGCAAAATTGTGTTCTAAAAATACACTGCCCTGAACTTCATAACTGAAAAAAATGTAATCAGTATTTACAGGGCAAGAGTGAAATGTAGTTCCATATTTAGCAGGCATTGCTATGGTTCAATATAACGGAAGAAAACTTGAGTGAAGCGTGGGACAATTCCCTCTTTTTCTGGTTTACACTGCTCTCTTCTGAATCTGAAATTGTTGCATTCCTTAAGTCTCTTCTTTGATTCTCTGATCTCTCAAAGCTGCTTTATGCTAACAGCTGTAATTAGCCTAAGGACAGAACTATACATTTCTCTCCCAAGCTCCTATCCTATATCACTACCTGCCTACCTGGACGTTCCCATTCAGACGTCCTGGAATGGCGTTAAATGCAATGTGTCCCCAAATCAGTTTCTCCTACTAACTTCCCCAGTTACCAAGTTCCTCCCACTACAGTCTACTCTGTACCCTGCCCCCAGAGCTATACAGGACAAATACTATCACTGAGTAACCACAGTGTCTAAGACATAGCTGGAAGGCTGTCTCTCACTTAGGCCACCTAGATGAGAGCCCAGGTGTCCTAAAATTTACCTTCATGGGTATCCTACAGATTTCATTCAAGACGTCAGGAAACGGCAGGAACAGGGTAGTGGTCTCAGACGGTGACAGTCCTGAAGCCACTGAAGTTCTGGAAATATACAGTTCTTAACTCTGCCACAAAGAGTTTCAAGTAAAAGTAGAGAGTTTGGGGGTCCTATTCCCAGCTGTGGTCTATTTGTGTGGGGCTCACCCAAAGCTCAGAGTGGGGGGTACTGGGGCCCCAGGCACAGGTTCTGTCAGACACCCCACTGAGATGAGGTCAGAAAGATGGCTCCTTTCCCTCTGCATCTGGACATGTGTACTCCTGTAAATGGCGTGTTAGTCTGGGACAGAACCCCCCTTTCCAAGTTTCTCATGAAATAAAACAGGACCTTCCATGTCTGCAAAGCTCCAGGGACTCTGCTAGTCCATCACATAAGGTCCCAGAATCCTTCCTGGAATTGTTTCCCAAGATCTGGGGTGCTCCAGGCCTTATTAACAAGGAGCCTGACCTCCACAGGGCAGTGGCCCAAACCACCACACCTACTGCAGCCTGCAGGCCTGCAAGAAGAGCCTCAGGCTGCCAAGAGCACTGGGGGAGCTGGGCCAGCCCTCAGAGGAAGGGAAGAAGAGAGGGAGGCCTCTCAGCACCGCTGGGCATTATGGTACAGTTGGGTATACCCCTGCTGGCCCACAAAGGCACATTAATTTATTCATGTATATGAGGAATACCTTATATTACCAGAACAGTTTATAGGTTGTGAAGCATACTGTTTCCTATATCACTTCATCTTCACAGACACTTGTGAGGTAGAAATCATAACCCCTCATTTTTCAAATGAGGAAACTGAGGCTCAGAGTTCAATGGCTTGTCCTGACCACACAGCCTGAAAATGGATGGAGGTCACAAAAACCCCTCTACCTCCTCAGTGGCCAATATGCTGATGCTTACTCTGTTCCCATTGGCAGGGCAATTAAATAACGATAGCATTTATAATTGCACTATAACAGGCAATGAAGGGAAGCTTTGGAGGGAATGTTGCCCTTCCAAACCTCTCTCTCTTTCTCTCTCTCACTTACTCTCTGTCTCTCTCTCCCTCCCTCCCACATAGCACAGTTGGCTTCCTGCCCCAAATGTACATGAAGTGCCCTTAAGTGTGAAGCAGATCTGAAGAAGAGGTGTGTTGGGTCTAGAGAAGCCTCAGTGTGCATACAATCATACAGCCCCATGCCTACTGCCACAATGTCTGAATTCCACCATCGGAAATTAAGGTCTTGGGTTAAGAATTTTACACTATCCCAATAACATTATCTCAAGATTCAAAAAACTGTTCTTCAAGGGCACATGTTTTTAGATATTATCAATCCCCTGAATGTATGAAAGGACTTTTTCAATTGCTTGTCAGCCCCAAAAGTTAGTTGGAGAAAGATTTAGAAGGCTGTGAGAGAAGGCTGTGGGTATTGGGAGGAAAGGAGAGTTCTAGACCTTAAAGCCCAGCCCCAGGAGACCATAGAGAACCACAGGGGGTGGCAGGAAGCCAGTGGATGCTGGGAGGTGGAGAGGCTCAGACAGGAGCTACAGAGGAGGATGGGCCTGTGTGGGGCCCACAGGCCCAATGTCATAAGAGAACAGAGCCCAGAGCATGTTGCCCTGAATTCATACTGAGGCTCAGTCACTCCTGCCTGAGTCATAGTCCTCTGTCTCCACATCTGTTTCCATACAGCTAAAATGAGGATAGTAAATCTGATGTTTTTGAAGGTTATGATGCGAATGAAATAAGATGCTATGTGTGGAAGTCATTTGAAAATCGTCAGATGGTTTACAAACCCATGTAGATATAGTTGAATGACAGGGGATTGCCAGAGAGCCTTAGCTCCTGATGGATGTGTGCATGTGTGTGTGTCTGTGTGAGGAGGAGGGAGAGAGAGAGAGACAGAGACAGAGACAGAGAATGAAACTTCCACAGGGACCTGCATGTCATTCATTCCACAGGGATTTACAGAAGCTGCCTCCTGGCCTGAGTACACCAAGATGTCTGATGCTGGGCAGTTAGGAGTGTAACTGCCTGCTGGTGTGAGCTTACACAAACACAGCATTGGGCCCTGCAGAAAATCCCCACAGCTCAGTGGAGTCACAGTCACAATAGTTCCCAAACCCTCATGCATTGTGCTCCATGTGCTCAGGTTTAAAAAATAGAGACATAACCTCTAAATTGCCTGTAATAGACCCAGATTAAAGTGCTTCAATTAAATACTTCAATCCTATCAGGATTGATAATATCTAAAACATGTGGCATTTAAGAATGATGTTTGAATTTTAAGATAACATTATTGGAAGAGCACAATATTTACAATGATCATTAAACTGTCACTCAAAAAGAAGACTCCACTTTGCAACCAAAATCAAAATCCAGGGTTAAATTTGGGTGGAGAGGGTGAGGAGCAAAGAGATCTGACCACCCCACCGAGAAACTGATGATGGGCACTGCTAGAGTCTGTACCTGTGTTATCGGTACCTGCACCTGTGGCTAAACAAAGAACAAGGACACGTGGTTTGAGGAAAAGGAAAGAGAAGTTTATTAATTTGCTGGCAAATGAGGAGGATGTCAGAGTCTCATCTTAAAGAACCATCATCCTCCCTTTAAGCAGAAATACAGCGCTTTTAAAGGGGGTTTTCAGCTTCGGGCTATTGCTGTTTAACTATGGTTGGTGGTCCTGGTCAACCTTATCTCCTGTGAAGATAAACCCGTGACCTTTGCCTGGATAATTCAATTGAGCCATCTCCTGTGGCTTACAACAGAGAACACTCCTCTGCCCCTCTGATTACTGGACTCAGGCAGGAATGCAGGTTTTAATTCCCAAAAGGGGGGGTTTAAGGAGACAATTTGTAATACATTTTTCCCATTTTCAGGCCCTTACTTCTGTTACACCTGCTGTACCCTCTGAACCAGCCCTACCAGCTAAAAACCAATGGTGATATTGTGATATAATAGGAAATAGATATTTAGACTTATCTCCAGTTCCTGGCACAGAGCTTCTAAAAGCCTTGTAATTTCCTGAGTGATAGGGATGATAGGAGCATCTTTTGTTATAACATTTGGTCTTAGTCCCCAGTTACTGACACAAGATCTTCTAAGACCCTTGGAATCTCTGGAATGATGAGGTCTTTTGTACACTAATGAGATGACTGGTGGCTGGGGGCTCCTTAATAGCTTCAGGACGGTAGCTGTTTGACAGAAAGACCAAGGTATGATTAGAGGGCTGGAACTTTCAACCCCACCTCCAACCTCCAAGGAAAGGAGAGGGGCTGGAGATGGAGCTGATCACCAATGATCAATGATTTAATCATAATGAAGCCTTAATCGAAACCCCTAAAGTTGGCCGGGTGCGGTGGCTCACGCCTGTAATCCCAGCACTCTGGGAGGCCGAGGCGGGCGGATTGTTTGAGCTCAGGAGTTCGAGACCAGCCTGAGCAAGAGCGAGACCTCGTCTCTACAAAAAATAGAAAGA
>NW_012147924.1:9048-10140 GCF_000956105.1 Propithecus coquereli
ACAGTCACTTCCTGATGGGCTTAGGAAACTTAAAATATATTGGAAAACTCCAGAAGGAAAGAATTCACCCAAATCTATAGGTATTGTAGGCAAAGACTGATGACAAGTTCTTAGGTTAGTTTCCTAGCCTCAAGAAGCTTTTAAAGGTATAATCTGAGATTTCTTACTAAAAGTTCTAACAAAGCGGACTTAGAAAAGCCTAGAGCTGCACTTATGTAAATAATCAGGCCAAGTTTAATGAGACTAGACTTCTTTTGTAAACAAATTAGTCTTACTTTGATTTTCTTTGATAAAAATGGGGATGATTGCAGAAAGAAAAATTCTGTTTCAATAATAAACTATAGTACACTCTTGTAGGTTGTCAAATTCTAGCCATGTTCACTGTCTTTGAGCCTTTTTTTTTTTACTTCTTTATAAACTGGATCCTGCCATTTTATGCATTTTGTCAGTAATGAACATTTCCAATTTTTCTCTCACCCCTCTGAATTGGCACCACTGAAAAGTAAAACCTGACTGCCCAGATCCCTACTGGGACTATCTAAAAAGTCCTGCATGCTGACTTCACAACATTATTCTGACAATTAAATGACAATTACGTGAAAGCATCTATTCCACAACCTGGTACATAAATAACAAAACAGTCTTATACATTAGTGAGGCTACTATACTAGATATATTCTTATACTGAGATAAAGAAATAACATAAAATATTGAAATAATTTTCCTTATCACTTTATATATTAACCACAGTTGGTTCGATAAAGAAATCTTTATACCTTTCCAGAAAAAAAATAAATAAATAAAATAAAAACTAAAAAGTCCTGCAAACTGAAGCTGGACCCTTCCATGCTGTGCTCTGAGAAATAACCATGACCATGACACCGCAAACCCAGAAATTCAGCGGATTGCCACTGCCTATTCTCACTCTGTCATCTAAAGATGCTTCAAGCCCAACATCTAAAAATCTCAACTGACTGCCCTCTGGACCAGAAAAACTAGGTTTCTGGTTTTTCTAACAATTAACCTTTGTTTTTCTTTTGTTTTGATAAAAAATACCCCCTCATAAATGCTTGATTGCTTGTACCATGTAGA
>NW_012147924.1:15196-18762 GCF_000956105.1 Propithecus coquereli
ACAATTTGACACCACTAAATTTGACAATGTAGATGAAACAGACAAATTCATTCAAAGAAAAATTCCCCAAGCTCACTCAAAAAAAAAAAAAAATAAGCAAATCGCTTCACTAGTGAATTCTACCAAATATTTAAGGGGAAAAAAAATACCACTTCTACCCAAACTCTTCCATAAAACTGAAGAGGAAAAAATACTTCCCAACTCATTCTATGAGGCCAGACTACCCTGAAACAAAAATCAGAGAAAGACAGCTACAGACTGAATGTTTGTCCCCCTCCCTAATTCATGTTGAAATCCTAACCCCCAATGTGATGGTATTAGGAGACAGATCACACCTTTGGATGACAATTAAGTGATGAATGGGATTACTGCCCTTATAAAAGAGGTTCCAGAGACCTCCTTCACTCCCTCTGCCTTATAAGGACACAGTGAGAAGGCACCATCTATGAACCAGGAAGCAGGCCCTCACCAGACACCGAATATGCCAATGCCTTACTTCCCAACCTCCCAAACTGTGAGAAATAAATGTCTGCTGCTTATAAGCCACTCAGTCTATGGTATTCAATTATAGCAGCCCAAATCGAGTAAGACAAAGACATTATAAAAAAAGAAAACTACAGATCAACACTCTTTGCAATAATAGACACAAAATTTTAAACAAAATATTAGCACATCAAATACGACAATATATTAAAATAATAATACATCATGACTAGCTGGGGTTCATTCCAGGAATGTAGGGCTGGTTTAACATTTGAAAATCAATCAATGTAATTCACTATATTAATAAACTAAAGGAAGCCAAGTGTCGTGGCTCGCACCCATAATCTCAACACTTTTGGAGGCCAAGCCTAGAGGATTACTTGAGGCCAGGTGTTCAAGACCAGGCTGGGCAACACAGTGAGACCCTGTCTCTAAAAAAAAAACATAAAAATCAGTGGGACATGGTGACACATGCCTGTAGCTCCACCACTTGGGAGGCTGAGGCGAGAGGATTGCTTGAGCCCAAGAGTTTGAGGCTACAATGAACTATGATTGTACCGCTGCACTCCAGCCTGGGTGAAAGAGCAAGACCCTATCTCTGAAAAAAAAAGACACAATTTAAAGAATGAAGTGACTATCCACAGATGAAGAGAAAATCTTTGCAAAGCATATATCTGATAAAGGACTTGTAATCCAGAATATATAAAGAACTCTTAAAACTCCATAAGGACAAAACAAGCAACCTAATTCTAAAAAATGAGCTAAGAATTTGAATGGACACTTCACCAAAGAAGATATTCAACTGGGAAATAAGCACATGAAAAGATGCTCAACAGCATTAGTCATCAGGGAAATGCAAATTAAAACCACAATGAGGTACTATGCTATAGGTACACATCCATTAGAATGGCTAAACTGGAATCCTTATACACCACTGGTGGTGGTAGGTAGATAGTGAGGGATTCCGGCTCTCCTAGGGACAAAGGTGGGCTCCGTCCTGATGCTGCCCACCCTTCATCCTGCCCCAAGCAACTGACACACTGGGAAAAAAGAGGAACACCCTGCCAACCTGCAGAAGAATGCAGGGAATCCCCCAGGCCACAGGCCAGGTAGCCCAGGCACAACAGAATTTGGAAAGTGACCTAGAGTAACCTAAGGCTAATTATCATGTCATTAACTGTCCATCAAAGTGGTTCAGTGGTGACATCTGAACCATGAAAAGGGCCCAATCCAAACACTATAAAACAAGACCCCAAACCATAACGAGAGCCCTTTTGTTATGACAGGGGGCCCATTCATCATCTGTGGCAAATGTATCTTGCTCTTGTTCTGTGAACATACATCTTGCTCTTGCTCTATAAACCTATCTTGCTCTTCCTGAATAAACTTGGTTCAAGCCTGCCCTGCCTTTGGGGAAGCCGGGCAAACCTCAACCAAAAACAAAACAAAAAACAAAAAACAAAAAAAAAAAAACAAGAACCCGAAAAGGGGAAACGAAAGGAAAAACAACTTGGGAAAATATTTGATAGTTTCTTAAAAAGTTAAATATAAGGATGTTGGTATTTTTTGACGGGAGTCTGCCAACCTCGTCATTTGCCAGCAAATTAAAAAACTTCTCTTTCCTTCTCCTCAAACCACTTGTCCTTGTTCTGATGTGGTCTTGGGGACAAGTGTCAAACTTTCAGTAACAGAATTTGGTGTCCCTGGGTGGGCTCGTTTTTGCCCCAGTGGAATGGCACCCCACAATTGCTAGAAGAGGCAGGGAGCAGCCCGAGGTCAAAGCCATGGGTCTTCAAGGGTAAGAGCAACTTCTTTTTGAGGTGAGAGAGCAAGGGACAGCCCCAGCAGCTGCCAGAGCCTATTTTAGCTAAGCGGAACTCCTCTATCTCCCTGAAGTAGATGTAGCTCACCACAACCTGAACTCAGTTGAGAAGGAAATGAATTTAAGAAGTGTTTGGATGCCAGGCCATTCACTGGGGAAATTCCCCAGCATGCACACCAAGATGCTGATTCTGCCCATATTGGGCAGGGGGAGGTTCAGAACTTCCTGGTGGTTTTGTTTGTTCTGAGATGCCTTTTGGGAGTGAAAGTCACAAGGTTGAGTGGAACTAGGGAATCTGGTTTGAATTCAGAGCTCATTTGCAGTTCCCAGGGAATGGGGGGACCAGGCCATCATTTGGGGAGGGTTTCCAAGGGAACAGTGGGATTAGGCCATCCCTTTGGGGAGGGTTTTGAACCTTCCAGCCCTGTGGGGAATTTGTTGGAGGCCTGGGAAATGGGGGGATTAGGCCACCTGTTTGGGAAGGGTTTTGAACCTTCTAGTTGGGGTGGTGTTTATCCCCTTTGGATTCCCATTTGTGAACCTTCCAACCCTATGGTAGGGCATTTGAGGCACCATCTGAGATGCCATTTGGAGTGGCATTTGTACCCTTTGGATTCCCATTTGTTTGACAGGCCCTGGCACTTTTGTGTTGAGGATCCCTATATTGTCTGTTTGTTATTTGTGAGTTTTGTTGCAACATAAGGAAGAACTTATAGCTACAAACCTATGTGTAAAGAGAATGGTGTTAATGTAATCCAATGTACATGCTGGAGTGTGAGAAGTGGCTAAGCGAAAATTCCCATTTGATTGATAGGCTGTGGCATTTTAAATTGTTTGTGTTGGGAATTCCCTGTATTGTTTGTGTTGTTTTCTAGGATGGCCAATTCTTGTGCACAAGTTTTTAATAAAGGGCAAATTATATCAAGAAAAATTCAGAGCTCAAATGGTCAACCTGCCACTATAGCGTTAAAATGTTGAGCCTCAAGCTCTCTGCTTGAGATAAACTCATTGTTTATGGTATATAAAATAATCTGTGTTTGTAAGATTTTTGATAAATGAGGTTCTCCCACCCCTGCTGGAACTCCATAGCCAGCTGGAGCAAGGCGCCAGGGAGGGCCACAGTCTGGGAACAGAACCGGCAGGAGGGAGAACCAGCATACACAGCCCACCACTGAGTGGCACATGGCAAGGGGGAAGGAACAGCTGCTGCTGCCACCATCTTGGTACCATAGGAAGGGCCAGGAGGGCACCGCCTGAACTA
>NW_012147924.1:18812-31921 GCF_000956105.1 Propithecus coquereli
GGAAAATGGGTTTGGGACTTCTGGGTGAAGGAGGCAAGTTATGGGAAGGGGAGGAAAGGAAATGATAAGTTAATGAGGGTTGTCCTGTTATGCAGACAAAAGTCTTATCTCAAGGAGTAACTCTCTTCCTGATATAGATAGACCTTTACAAATGGAAATTTCCTTTATAAATGTAAATTTCCTTTACAAAAGGAGGACTGTAAACTCTATTTTTAGGCAGTTAGTAAAGAGCTTTTCCTATGCCTGCTGGTTCTCAATTGCCTTTAGCTCAAAATAATCCGTATGCCAAAGAGACATATTTTAGGGTGGCATATTCTGGTACCCTTCAAAACTTTAATAACTGTGCAGGGCCAAATCCTGCAAGAGAGACTTCTCATGCTCAGGCAGCACTCTTTCTCTCTGGTTTCTCCCCCACCTGCAACAGTATTTTCATTTCAGAGGTTGACTCTCTTTGACATTGTTGGACATTAGGATTAAAATCTGGTAAAAAAATGAAGCTGTTTGGGAGAGATGCAGAATCCTTGGGGGACCCAAGCCAGAAGCCATGGGAGCTCAGGCCAGAAACCCCTGCAAATATCAGGATACTGGGGTTTCTTTCTTTTGCTGAGGAGCTTAGAAGATGAAACATGGAGACTGAATACTGTCAGCTTTTAGATTTCCCTAGTCCAGCTATCTCATTCAACAAATAAGGAAACTGAGGCATGTGTAATGTATAAATCTTGCCCAATGCCACATAACCAATTCAGTAGCCAAACTGAGGTACAGAACTGCTTTCAAGAAACCTCAAGGATTCTTTAAATTCTGCCCTCCTGTGGCCTATGTCCTCAAAGAAGATGCAAGTGAGTGCCCAAAAGAAATTTGACATCTTCAAACAAAGATGTGGTCATGCAGCCCCACATGAAGTGTCCTGGGCGGATGGGCAGGAGAAAAAGAAGGAGTCCTGGATCTGGCTCCACTATCTACCACCACAGGAAAGAAAAGCCACATCCCCATGTCAGTTCCTCTGAGGGCAACCTGTCTTCACAGGGATGTTGTCATATGAAGAAATGTAATACCGGTGCACCGCACAAAGGGAAGCGAAGCCAGAGCTACGGGCACTTTTTCTGCCGGCAGTGTCTCAGATTCATTCTTAAGGAACTGAGAACTTAATCTTCCAAAACGTCAAAAAGACCATCTTATGCCCCACCTCCTACCCCAGCTCCTGTAACACAAATGCCCAGCACGCCAGGCTTTGTGGGATACAATCCATACAGTCATCTCGTCTACAACTACAGCCTGGGAGGGAACCCAGGCACCAACAGCCAGGTCACGGCCTCCTCTGGTATTATGATTCCAAAAAACCCAAAGCCACCAGATAAGCTGCTGATGAGGTACAGCGGAAAGGTCTGGGACCAAGTAAAGGCTTCTAACCCTGACCTAAAGTTGTGGGAGATTGGCAAGATTATTGGTGGCATGTGGCAAGATCTCACTGATGAAGAGAAACAAGCATATTTAAACGAATACAAAGCAGAAAAGATCGAGTACAATGAATCTATGAAGGCCTAGCATAATTCCTCGGCGTACCTTGCTTACATAAATGCAAAAAGTCGTGCAGAAGCTGCTTTAGAGGAAGAAAGTCGACAGAGACAGTCTCGCATGGAGAAAGGAGAACCGTACATGAGCATTCAGCCTGCTGAAGATCCAGATGATCGTGATGATGGCTTCTCAATGAAGCATATAGCCAGTGCCCGTTTCCAGAGAAACCACCACCTCATCAGTGAAATCCTTAGCGGGAGCGTGGTGCCAAGGTCGGTCAGTTGTCACAACAGCTAGAATGCAGGTCCTCAAACGACAGGTCCAATCTTTAATGGTTCATCAGCGCAAACTAGAGGCTCAACTTCTTCAAATAGAGAAATCACATGAGGAAAAGAAGAGGAAATTCCTGGAAAGCACAGATTCATTTAACAATGAACTTAAAAGGTCGTCCGGTCTGAAGGTAGAAGCGGGTATGGAGGAAACTGCAGCTGAGATCGCGCAGGCAGAGGAGCAGGCCCGCAAAAGGCAGGAGGAAAGGGAAAAGGAGGCAGCAGAGCAAGCGAAGCGCAGGCAGAGCAGCATCGTTCCTGAGGAAGAGCACGCGGCAAATAAAGCCGAGGGAAAGAAAGACGACGAGAACATTCCAATGGAGACAGAGGAGACACACCTTGAAGAAACAACAGAAAGCCAACAGAATGGTGAAGAGGCACGCCAACTCCTGAGGACAAGGACAGTGGGCAGGAGGGGCCGACAGTATGGCAGAGGAAGGAACCAGTGATAGCAACACCGGCTCAGAGAGCGACAGTGCCACAGTGCAGGAGCCACCAACACATCGCCTACCAGAAGACGAGAAAAAGGAATAGATATTGCCTCATTTTATGTGTTCTAAATACTTTTTTAAATGAAAAAATGTTTTTTGGTTTTAATGGTGTTATGTGGTTTGTGTATTAATTTTTTTCTTGTCCATATTACAGCCCCAAAGGCTTTTGGACCATTGAGCATCATGAGCCTAATGGCACGGTCACCTTTCTTAAGCGTTATGAAGATGGCTTTTTTCTTTGGATCTTGTTTCTAACCCTCAACTGCTGAAAGCCTCAGAATTTAGAGTAATTGAGAAAACACCCACCTCTTTTAGAGCATTATCCTTTGATGCTGCAGAATCTACTCTTACACATGCCTTCCTACAGCTCACCTGGGTGCTTACCAAAGCCTTAGCTTTAAACCTCCCCAGTCCCCATCAACAGCTTCCTGAAAGTCTCCTCTCGTTTACTTCCGCAAAGGGTGGCTTCTTGAAAACGTAATCATGTATGAGTATGTATTTCTTTACTTACCCTTTTTCACTTTTAATCAATGTCAGGTATCAAGAGTCACGTTAAGGAGTTGAGTGTAGCCTGCAACTACTGCACTTGGATCGTACTGATCTAGAAATAGTCTCCATAGAGTAATTACTAACTTATGAGTAGTCAGTAAGGTGAACACGGCACATAAAAAAATTACTTTTTTACCAGGCTTTCCAAAGACAGAATAGATTACAAAGCTCAAGGAATTGAATATTATTGTAATGGACTAGATAACTTCAAAATGATTAGCCCATTCCAGAAGAAAAACAGCTGGGAATTATGTTCATCCACTTGAAATTGTTTTACAATAATTAAAACATTCAAAACCTCAAGGCTCAGGGTCCCATAGATCAGAGCCTACCTTTTTGATAAACTCTCAGTAAAGTCTTAGAGATTAGAAGCAAGATAGTTTGTGACATGTCTGCTTCCCAAAAACTAGAATAGATTTTTACTGAACAGTGGTATATCTGATGGTATATGTTTCTTAAAGGTCCAAATGTAATAAAAAAAGAAAGAAAAAAAAAAGAAATGTAATACCTGTAAATATTCCTGAATTATTGGATGTGCTCTGAAATAGAAAGCTTTATATTGGAGGAAAAAGCTTCAACTTGGACATTAATGGAATTGGGTCAAAAAATAAGTGTTACTATAGGAGGAGACAACCAATCATTATTTACAAATCGGGTACCTATTGTGTACCCACATCTGCATCATGCTGCACCCAGAGGGATGTAAGAAAAAGGGGGGACCTCAACCCTATTTCCTGATTTAAGGGAGCCCGTACTTCACCTAGATTAAGAAGATGAAAGAGTCTAGGGTTTTGGGAATCATAAGAAGGGCTAAGCTGTTCAATTCACACTCCAAGTGCTAAGATAATCAGAGAAAGACAGAAGACCAGAGTGACTGCAGAACTAATCCATGACAAGTTAAGGTAACTGGCCGTAGAGCCCCTCTTTAGGGGTGACTCAAGGATGAGGTGAGAGTTGACAAGGAATTGCCAGATGGAACAGCACAAATGACTGACATCAGGAATGAGAGAGGTGATATCACTACTGATTCTATTAAAAGGATAATTAAAGGATTATGAAGACATTAAAAGGGTAATTAAGGGAGTATTATAAACAATTTGACACCACTAAATTTGACAATGTAGATGAAACAGACAAATTCATTCAAAGAAAAATTCCCCAAGCCAATGTAGATGAAACAGACAAATTCATTCAAAGAAAAATTCCCCAAGCTCACTCAAAAAAAAAAAAAAATAAGCAAATCGCTTCACTAGTGAATTCTACCAAATATTTAAGGGGAAAAAAAATACCACTTCTACCCAAACTCTTCCATAAAACTGAAGAGGAAAAAATACTTCCCAACTCATTCTATGAGGCCAGACTACCCTGAAACAAAAATCAGAGAAAGACAGCTACAGACTGAATGTTGGTCCCCTCCCCAATTCATGTTGAAATCCTAACCCCCAATGTGATGGTATTAGGAGACAGATCACACCTTTGGATGACAGTTAGGTGATGAATGGGATTACTGCCCTTATAAAAGAGGTTCCAGAGACTTCCTTCACTCCCTCTGCCTTATAAGGACACAGTGAGAAGGCACCATCTATGAACCAGGAAGCAGGCCCTCACCAGACACCGAATATGCCAATGCCTTACTTCCCAACCTCCCAAACTGTGAGAAATAAATGTCTGTTGCTTATAAGCCACCCAGTCTACGGTATTCAATTATAGCAGCCCAAATCGAGTAAGACAAAGACATTATAAAAAAAGAAAACTACAGATCAACACTCTTTGCAATAATAGACACAAAATTTTAAACAAGATATTAGCACATCAAATACAACAATATATTAAAATAATAATACATCATGACTAGCTGGGGTTCATTCCAGGAATGTAGGGCTGGTTTAACATTTGAAAATCAATCAATGTAATTCACTATATTAATAAACTAAAGGAAGCCAAGTGTCGTGGCTCGCACCCATAATCTCAACACTTTTGGAGGCCAAGCCTAGAGGATTACTTGAGGCCAGGAGTTCAAGACCAGGCTGGGCAACACAGTGAGACCCTGTCTCTAAAAAAAAAAATATAAAAATCAGCGGGACATGGTGACACATGCCTGTAGCTCCACCACTTGGGAGGCTGAGGCGAGAGGATTGCTTGAGCCCAAGAGTTTGAGGCTACAATGAACTATGATTGTACCGCTGCACTCCAGCCTGGGTGACAGAGCAAGACCCTATCTCTGAAAAAAAAGACACAATTAAAAGAATGAAGTGACCATCCACAGATGAAGACAAAATCTTTGCAAAGCATATATCTGATAAAGGACTTATAATCCAGAATATATAAAGAACTCTTAAACTCAATAAGGACAAAACAAGCAACCTAATTCTAAAAAATGATCTAAGAATTTGAATGGACACTTCACCAAAGAAGATATTCAACTGGGAAATAAGCACATGAAAAGATGCTCAACAACATTAGTCATCAGGGAAATGCAAACTAAAACCATAATGAAGTACCATGCTATAGGTACACATCCATTAGAATGGCTAAACTGGAATCCTTATACACCACTGGTGGTGGTAGGTAGATAGTGAGGGATTCCGGCTCTCCTAGGGACAAAGGTGGGCTCCGTCCTGATGCTGCCCACCCTTCATCCTGCCCCAAGCAGCTGACACACTGGGAAGAAAGAGGAACACCCTGCCAACCTGCAGAAGAATGCAGGGAATCCCCCAGGCCACAGGCCAGGTAGCCCAGGCACAACAGAATTTGGAAAGTGACCTAGAGTAACCTAAGGCTAATTATCATGTCATTAACTGTCCATCAAAGTGGTTCAGTGGTGACATCTGAACCATGAAGAGGGCCCAATCCAGACACTATAAAACAAGACCCCAAACCATAACGAGAGCCCTTTTGTTATGACAGGGGGCCCATTCATCATGTGTGGCAAATGTATCTTGCTCTTGTTCTGTGAACATATATCTTGCTCTTTCTCTATAAACCTATCTTGCTCTTCCTGAATAACTTTGTTTCATGCTTGCCTTGCTTTTGGTGAGTCTGGTCAATCTTCAGCCAAGAGCACACCAAGAACCAAGAACCAAGAACAGACAACTACGACCCCGACAGTGGGAACGTAAGGTACAATCACTTTGGGAAATTATTTGGTAGTTTCTTAAAAAGTTAAATATAAGGATGTTGGTATTTTTTGACGGGAGTCTGCCAACCTCGTCATTTGCCAGCAAATTAAAAAACTTCTCTTTCCTTCTCCTCAAACCACTTGTCCTTGTTCTGATGTGGTCTTGGGGACAAGTGTCAAACTTTCAGTAACAGAATTTGGTGTCCCTGGGTGGGCTCGTTTTTGCCCCAGTGGAATGGCACCCCACAATTGCTAGAAGAGGCAGGGAGCAGCCCTAGGTCAAAGCCATGGGTCTTCAAGGGTAAGAGAAACTTCTTTTTGAGGTGAGAGAGCAAGGGACAGCCCCAGCAGCTGCCAGAGCCTATTTTAGCTAAGCGGAACTCCTCTATCTCCCTGAAGTAGGTGTAGCTCACCGCAACCTGAACTGAGTTGAGAAGGAAATGAATTTAAGAAGTGTTTGGATGCCAGGCCATTCACTGGGGAAATTCCCCAGCATGCACACCAAGATGCTGATTCTGCCCATATTGGGCAGGGGGAGGTTCAGAACTTCCTGGTGGTTTTGTTTGTTCTGAGATGCCTTTTGGGAGTGAAAGTCACAAGGTTGAGTGGAACTAGGGAATCTGGTTTGAATTCAGAGCTCATTTGCAGTTCCCAGGGAATGGGGGGACCAGGCCATCATTTGGGGAGGGTTTCCAAGGGAACAGTGGGATTAGGCCATCCCTTTGGGGAGGGTTTTGAACCTTCCAGCCCTGTGGGGAATTTGTTGGAGGCCTGGGAAATGGGGGGATTAGGCCACCTGTTTGGGAAGGGTTTTGAACCTTCTAGTCGGGGTGGTGTTTATCCCCTTTGGATTCCCATTTGTGAACCTTCCAACCCTATGGTAGGGCATTTGAGGCACCATCTGAGATGCCATTTGGAGTGGCATTTGTACCCTTTGGATTCCCATTTGTTTGACAGGCCCTGGCACTTTTGTGTTGAGGATCCCTATATTGTCTGTTTGTTATTTGTGAGTTTTGTTGCAACATAAGGAAGAACTTATAGCTACAAACCTATGTGTAAAGAGAATGGTGTTAATGTAATCCAATGTACATGCTGGAGTGTGAGAAGTGGCTAAGCGAAAATTCCCATTTGATTGATAGGCCGTGGCATTTTAAATTGTTTGTGTTGGGAATTCCCTGTATTGTTTGTGTTGTTTTCTAGCATGGCCAATTCTTGTGCACGAGTTTTTAATAAAGGGCAAATTATATCAAGAAAAATTCAGAGCTCAAATGGTCAACCTGCCACTATAGCGTTAAAATGTTGAGCCTCAAGCTCTCTGCTTGAGATAAACTCATTGTTTATGGTATATAAAATAATCTGTGTTTGTAAGATTTTTGATAAATGAGGTTCTCCCACCCCTGCTGGAACTCCATAGCCAGCTGGAGCAAGGCGCCAGGGAGGGCCACAGTCTGGGAACAGAACCGGCAGGAGGGAGAACCAGCATACACAGCCCACCACTGAGTGGCACATGGCAAGGGGGAAGGAACAGCTGCTGCTGCCACCATCTTGGTACCATAGGAAGGGCCAGGAGGGCACCGCCTGAACTAACTCTTCAGTCCGACGCCAGTAAATTATGACTCGGGGTTCGGAATGGTCTCTCCCGGCAGCAAACTCAATTTGGGCCAGAGGGAACCCATTGCTGGTGTGGGCAATTTGCAGCAATATCAGATAGGGGGGCTTGAATGTGCAAGAACAGGTGAAGGGTCCTTTGCGACCGTCTAAGGGAGTGGGTGAAAAAGCTGCCTCAGACTGCCTTTTTGTAAAGAAGGACCTTGAAAGGAACATTGCCCAAAATGGCAAAGGACTCTGGGGGGCAGGAAGCCTCCAGGAGAGTAAATAGTTTTTTTAAGTCCAGGACTCAAATGGTAAAGGAGGGGGCCCTAAGCACCCTGCCTCCAAATACCCCCACGGGAGCCCTGGGCAAAACTAACAGTGGGGATTCAACTGGCACTAGCCACATGGACAGAAGTGGTCTTGGGGGGGCCCTTCCCCTGGCCACCACCCTGATCCCTGGCACAACCCATGCCTGGTGCCCTGCAAGCCAGGCAGGGGATGGTTGGGGAGGGGCCAGGTGGCAGTGAGGCAGCTGTAAAGAAGCAGTGGCTAAGAAACTCATCACAGCACGCCCAGGAGGCGGACCTGGGTGAGCAGCAGGAGCACCGGGGGTTGTTTCAGAAGCAGCAGAATCTCACCTCTGGGGAGGGTGCTGCCAAGCTCCTGCTAGATGAATACCAGGGTGCAGCGAAGTAAATAGGAGACTTCCATTGCACTTCGAAGTGCAGGCCTCTGCAAGCCTGCACATCATTCAGTCCAGGCAAAGAGGATGAGCAGGTAGAGAACGGCGGGCTGGTGATGGTTGCCATGGACAGACAGCTACAGAGACAGCTCAGCAGCTCCTCCTCCTACAGCAAGGACGTCAACAGGCACCCCATTGTCAATAGGACCCAGGAACACACTCCGCAGAGCCCTGGGCATTTCACAAGAGTGATAATGGACCCTCCTTTGTAGTGGATGTAACCCGACAGGTAAGCAAAGCCCTATACCTAGAATAGAAATTACATACATCCTGAAATTGACACCAAAAAACCATCTAAAGTGAGGTAGGGTGTTGCTGCTTGCCCTCCTCTAGATAAGGGTAGCCTTTCAGAAGCAGGGTTAAGTTAAGCCCCTAAAAAAATAGTTTTTGAGAGACCCTTCCTAGCACCCCGAGGTAAGTATGGTAATATAACCATAAGTAAAAGAGAATAATAAAACAATATGTCAAACGAGTGGGTCAGGTGCTAGCCACTATACATGAGTTTGCCTCTGTCAGGTCCCCGCCCAGGTTGGAAGCAGAGAAGTGGAATTACCCTATGAAGTGCCTCTAACAACTCAGACCTCATTAAAATTGTCAGAAGTGAAACCTTGCATCCATCTACCTAAGTAAGATGTGTAGCCCCAGTGCAGGAGCTAGCCTTCGGCGATCTAAAGTATCTGTTTGCGAAAAGGGAAAACAAATGAAAATGTTAATATTTTCGCTAATGTTTTTTGGTTCCGTCTATAGGATAGAGGGACAACTCCTCAGTGAGGATTTCCTGGGGCTATCGCCTCTTCTGTTGATTTGTCTTGCTGCTGGGTTGTTATCCTAAACCTCATTTGGTATAAGTATTTCTGTACATGATTTCTGAATTTGCAGAAGCCGGTCTCTCAGATCACCGACGGGGTACAACTAATAGCTCTGCCTTCAGAGGTCCCATGTTTCTTTTCTAATCCAGCCCTGTATCAAACATTATGTGCAAGGTGACAGGAAGGACCCAGAGTCCTTCTGGTGTCTTAGATACCAAGTGGGGTAAAATCTCTCTTATCAGGTATCCTCCATCTCACCTTGTCAATCCTCATGGTTGTACTTGTTGCTTACATCCTTTTTCACCTGGTAATCTGTTGTAAATCTATTGCCAAAACTTTGTAATGACATAAATAAGTGTAAACCTTCCATCTAAAACATCACCACAATTCAGCAGGAAGTAGCTTGGTGACTATGTCACCCCTCCTCCCATAGATACGGAAGGGTAAAAATTGACAGTGGGCAATATGTAGCAGAGAAAATGGCCTGAGATGGGTAAAAATGTTTTCTGTCTCCTCAAAACCCCCTCACCCTTTTTGAGAACGAAAACCTACATCCATGCCTCAGGACAGTGGTCAGGAGGGGCAGGAGAGTGTCTTTTGTTCTTTGTGCCACAGGAGATGGCTCAAGGAAATTGCCCAGGTGGAGGTCACAAGATTGTCTTAGCCAAAAATGGGATTATGGGATGAATCAGAACCTTTAAAAGCTCTGTACTTCTGCTCAGAGGCAGGACATTGGTACTTTGAGACGGGAATCTGTCAACCTCCTTATTTGCCGGCAAATTAATAAACTTCTCTTTCCTTCTTCTCAAAAAAAAGTTAAATATGTACATATGATCCAGCCATTCCACTCCTAGGTATTTACTCCAAATACCTGTACACGAATGTTAATAGCATTTTATTTGTAATAGCCCAAATCTATAATAGAAACAACTCAAATGTCCATCAACAAGTAAATGGATAAACAAATTGTGTTATATTTATACAATAAAATGCTACTCAGCTGTGAAAAGAAACGAATTATTGATACATGCAACAACTTAGATGAATCTTAAAATAATATGCTGGGTGAACAAAGACAGACAAAAAAGAATGCATGTTGTATGATTCCATTTATATAAATTCTAGAAAATGCAAACTATACTTACAGAAAGAAGTTCTGTGATTGCCTGGGGAGGTGGTAGCAGGGAGGGCCTGTAGGGGGATTACAGAGAGGCACGAGGACACTTTCAGGAGCGACGAATATGTTCACTATATTGATTGTGGTGATGGTTTCATGGTATATACATATGTCAAAACTCATCAAATTGTACAGTTTAAATATGTGCAATTTATTGTATGTCAATAAATGCACCTCAATTAAGCTGCAAAAAGTGTAAAGGACGCAGTTACTACCCTCAAAGAACACACTATGTTCTTAGGGAAATATTACTCATGGAGGAGATGAAGCTCGTGCTAAAACTTGATGGATGAGGAGCATTTGCACAGATACGGAGAATTTGTGTAAGGGATGGAGTGGTGCTATTCCTAGTGAGTGACAGGAAGAACATGAAAAACTTAGGTGACGACAAATGCAAAAAGTGTTCAAAGAATTAGACATATGGTAAGGAAGGATTTATGAAGGACTATTCTACGGTCAAGACTCCACATAGGATTTTTGAGAAGATAAAGGAGCTATACAAGAAATTTCTCTAGATTTCCAGAAAGATTACTTTCTTACTAAGGAGAAGTAAGGTCCATCTGAGGGTCTTCCTTAGCCACCATTTTTGCCTTGGGAAATAGAGAGAAGTTTTCTGATAAAAATAGTAAGTTGTAGGCACTAGAAAGGAGGCTTAGCTTCAATTGTATTGCTAAAGCTTAAGAAAAGGAAACAAGGAAACTGTGGGTGGCATGGGCAGCAATTGTATTCAGCTCTTCAAAGCTCCTGGAAGGCAGTAGCCAGTTCCTAACTAAAAACAAGTGCCCAATTCCAAGGACAAGAATGCAAAGCATAAGGGGGAAGAGACTAGCTGGTCGGCATCAAAGGGGGGACAATCTGCCTTAGAGATGTTAAGAAAATGTATCCAAAAACTTGGAAATAAGGCAAATGGAGGGCAGAATGCCTTTCTAATGTCATATTGGAACAGAACGAGCTTGCCCACGGACTATTGAATTCTGTAGGGAAATGTGCCTTTGTTTGACAATCTACTATTGATGGAAAACCCAGACTGTGAAGTTTCATATTAACTTTCAGATGTTTGTCCAGCAGAGAAATGAATTATTTCTGTCCTACCAAAAGATAACCCCAAAGGATATGGTTTTATTACCCTGTGAGCCATTAACCAGTTTTGCATTTAACCTAACAATGTTAATGTAAAATTCTTGTTTATGAAGGATTATATAAATCCAATTCCTCCAATGCTCTTTAAACCACTGTTACCATACTGCTGGTTCCTCAATAATAAGTTGAATAAAATAGCAGACACTTTGAGATAAACATAGAGATGCACTACCCAGGATCCCTTTCAAGGAAGAACTCAACTGCGCAGCTGCAGAGGCTTCCACTTTAGCCTTGCCCACTATCACAGCTCTTAGCCCACAGGCCAAGGAACAAATGCAGGAGTTGTGCCAAGTGCTGATTATGTCAGTCCCAATTCAAAGACCAGCAAAGTGATTATTGGTTGGGACCGCAGACCCAATGCTGCACTATAAGCTACATAAAGTCCCACTGTAAGCTGGATTTGGGGCAGGACTCCATTTATCACCTGACCCATGTACACCCCCCCTCGAACGGTGGTGCCACAATGACACTTCAGGTGTCTAGACATCAGTGTCAACTCAGATCCTGTGTCCAACAGTCCTTGAAAAGTCTAAATGTTTCCCTTTCCCTAGTGCAATTGTCCAAGACCAGCTGCAATGGGGGAGGCTGTGGTTCCTCCCACTAATCTCCCTCTTTAAGTTACCTGTTAGGAACAGCAACCTACAGGAGCAGTTCCCCAGTCATAGGTGGAGGGGTAGACTGTGCAGACACAAACATGTGCCACCCAGGCCCCCTTCAAGCTCCTTCAGGGTCTGCCTCAGCTTCAGAGAGCCACCTGGCCTAAGGTCACACACTTCCCAGGACAGCCCACAAGCAGTGACTGAGTGAGGCTGTAGGGGGATAAAGGCCTGGCCATCTTGGCTCAACACAAGACTCAGATAGGCAATACTTCCTGCAATGGACTGAATGTTTGTGTCCCCCTCAAATTCATATGTTCAAACCCTAATCCCAATGTGATGGCATTAGAGGGTGGGGGCTGTGCGAGGTAATGAGCTCCTAAAGGCTCTGCTAATGGAATCAGTGCCCTTATGAGAGGCCAGAGAGCTAACTAACTCTTTCCACCATGTCAGGACACAACGTGAAGTCAGCATGTCTGCAACCGGAAGAGGGCCCTCACCAGTACCCATCCATGCTGGCACCCTGATCTCGGACTTCCAGCCTCCAAAACAGAGAGAAATAAAGACTTGTTTAAGCCTCCCAGTCTATGGGAATGCGTTCTAGCCGCCCGAGCTAAGACATATACAGCAGAGTTCCTGCCCAGGTCGGCTGGCCAGAGCTCTGCTGGGCTCTCCACTGCGGATCCACTTCTTCCTCTGCCCCATCCCACTTCTGTCCCCTTCCTTTCACAGGTGCAGGTCCTTAACAAACATCTTGCCCTCAAACTGTTTCCAGAGAATACACCAGGTGGCACATGTGCTCACTCTACATTTGTATTAGAGTCATGTTTGTAACTTTTTGAAAACTGTACTTTAACAGAGATTTCACAGGCAGTATAGGAATGTCACAAGGGCAAGCCCCTGGCTAGGACAGAGAGTCAGTTCTTTGTTAAAACCTGTGTGAGGTTAATTGATGTTTTTACTATTATCTCAGCAAAGCTGCTGTTTTCTGGGTACCTAGCCTTGGGAACATGTTGAGGCTCTCTGCCAGAGACAAGGAGCTACACACAC
>NW_012147924.1:32536-34684 GCF_000956105.1 Propithecus coquereli
CCTGGAGAAATTGGCTTCCGGTAAATGTCAGCATCCTGATTAAAAGAAACAAGAAGCATTCAGAACTCTTGGCAAAAAGAAAAGAAAATTGAATAATGAATAAGAGAAAATTGAATAATGAAAGAAAAGAAAATTGAATAATGAAATAATTGAAAATTGAATAATGAAAAGAAAATTGAATAATGCACATGGAGGCCTTTCTCTGTGATGAGCAAGACTGACACAGCCAGAGAACTATAGTAAAAGTTATCTGGAAGAATACTGTTCTCCATGGCTTATCGATTTGATTAAGATTTTGGTTCACTTGTGTATGCTTACATTCACTTTTGGGGTTTGCTCTTCTTCTCCCGTACTTTTACATCTCCTTTTATTTTTCTGACTATTTAGCTTTTCCCACTTTCCTATGCATGGCAAGAGGAAATGTTGTAAATAAAAGCCACAAATGCAAGAATGTTTGTTGTTGCCTTTAGATAAACATTTATGTTGTGTTTTAAAACTAGATTGCAATACGGTTTCAAGATATTAAACCTGGCTCCAGGTCCTTAACGTATTTCTGGAATTAACAACAAAAACATGGGAAAATATTTCATTGCAAAAGCACTAATTGCTGGAAACTGGACTCATGTAAAGGAGCCCTGCTCTGTGGGCCAGGGTCAGGGGTCCTCCACCAGGGCAGGATTTTTGCTTAATAAAGTGACTTCCGTGACGTTTCCTGAAATCCCAAATCCGACGGTGCAATTTTAGCAATGGGAGAGAACAAATGAATGAACGAATGCACTGCAAGAATGACTGACTGGAGGCAGGGGCAAGAGCTCCACTGTGACTGAGTTTAGGAGTAAATGGGGGGGGGGGCTGGCGGGGTGGCTCACGCCAGTAATCCTAGCACTCTGGGAAGCCGAGGCGGGAGGATGGCTTGAGCTCAGGAGTTTGAGACCAGCCTGAGCAAGAGCGAAATCCCTGCCTCTACAAAGAATAGAAAAATTAGCCGGGCGTGGTGGCGCACGCCTGTAGTCTCAGGTACCCGGGAGGCTGAGGCAGGAGGATGGCTTCAGCCCAGGAGTTTGAGGTTGCTGTGAGCTAGGCTGACGCCACAGCACTCTACCCGGGCAACAGAGTGAGCCTCTGTCCCCCCCGCAAAAAAAAAGTAGATGGGGCACACAAGACTGCCAGGGCTCACACGAGGTCTACCCTCATCACCCATGCACTAAAACGGTGGCTACGAGACAGTGATCGCTGTGAATTCTGCTACAAGAGTCACCGTCTTCCGCCCCTTTGACAAGTGAACACACTGAGGCACCGAGACGGGATTCGAACCTCTCTGTTCTCCATCCCGAAAGCCCCTCCACCACAGCCGGGAACTCTGACCCAGCAGCCATTGCACCTGCGCTGAACCAGTGACCAATTGGAGCTCAGTGCGCGACGGAGCGGGAGGAGGGTTACGGCCCTTTTGCGCGCAGAAAATGCACGGAAGCTCACATTGACCAATCAGATCCCAGAACGAGCCTTGCGGCCTCCTCCCCTCTGCTAGGATCCAATCGGGTGCACGCGCAAACCATTGTTTTAAAGTCCAAAAGCCAAGCGGGGTAGAGCTCAAGCACGCTGCGACTGGAGCCTAGGGAGAGGTGGAGTCCTCTCTGCTAGTAGGTGCCTGCCTCGGATGGGAACCGGGAGGATGGGTCTGGGCTACGGACGGTCAAGGTAGTGCGGCTTGTGCTGAAACCCCCTGCACAGGGTGGAAGCGGCCACCTGATCCAAAATAGCCGCCCCCTACCCAGTGGTACCTCCCAGAGCCGACTGTTCCTCTCTGCCTCCCGCAGTGGTATAATCTGGGAGGATGGTGCCATCCTTGATTCTTCATCCCTGCGTCCCGCAGGCCCCCTAGTGGTGCGATCTAGGAAGCTTCGATGCAAATACCTTGTAAACCGTTCCTTCTCTGCCTCCCCACTCCCCAGTGGACCCTTCTATCCCATCTTCCCTCGCTTCACACCCGTGACCCCAGATGGACTGTCCCAGGCCCTGACCCTGAAGATTATGCAGAGAGCAAAGGCCAAGGCGTCCATCCACCTGTCTCAAAGCCCCTGCCCCAGGAGTGAGCTGAGAGAGGATGCCGCTTATTGGACAGCAATGTGGCAGCATCTATCGAGATAA
>NW_012147925.1:0-318 GCF_000956105.1 Propithecus coquereli
TTTTGATTTTTTAATAATGGCTATTCTGATAGTGGTATCGCATTGTGGTTTTAACGTGCATTTCCCTGGTGATTTTGACGTTGAGCATTTTTCATATGTTTATTGGCCATTTGTCTATATTCTTTTGGAAAAACTCTGTTCATGTGTTTTGTCCACTTTTTAATGGGATTATTTGTTTTTTTTCTTGCTGATTTGTTTGAGTTCTTTGCAGATTCTGGATATTAGTGTTTTGTCAGATGCATAGTTGGTGAATATTTTCTCCCATTCTGCAGGTTGTTTATTTACTCTGTTGATTATTTCCCTGCCTGAGCAGAAACT
>NW_012147925.1:2508-2820 GCF_000956105.1 Propithecus coquereli
CTTTAAGAAATTGCCAAAAGTATTTTCCGGAGTGGCTGTACAATGTTATATTTTCACCAGCAAAGTATGAGAGATCCAGTTTTTCCACACTCTTGTCAGCATTTGATATTTTAACTTTGGAAAAAAAATTAGCTGTTTTAATAGGTACATAATGATAACATATTGTGGTCTTAATTTTCAATTCTGTAGTGATGTTAAACATATTTTTATATGCTTGTTGGCTATCCGTATATCCCTTCTAGTGAAGGTCTCTTCATGACTTCGTCTATTTAAAATTTGAATTATTTTTACTACTGAGTTTGAGATTTCTTT
>NW_012147925.1:2870-3276 GCF_000956105.1 Propithecus coquereli
TAATTAATTTGATATAATTTTTAATAAGATGTGATATTTATGTCAACCTTCATTTTTTTAAAAAAATTATGGATGTCCACTAGCTGTAGCATCATTTGTTGAAAAGGCTATCCTTCCTCCATTAAATTCCTTTAGAAACTTTGTAAAAATTCAGTTGGACATATTTATGTTATTTCTGGGTTATTTATTCTGCACCATTTATCTATGTCCCTCCACCAAGATTCAGCAGTGAAAACATTTAGGCATTATGTTCCTTAGGAAGAAGCAATATTTGATTATCCATCAAAGATTTAAGCCTCTTCACACCTTTGCACCTTTGAACATGTGCCCTCATCCTGTTTCCTGGAACACATTCCTCCTCCCTTGACTCAAAATCAATCTCAAATGTTAGCTCCTTCATGAAGCC
>NW_012147925.1:6281-6792 GCF_000956105.1 Propithecus coquereli
CAATCATCAGAGACTCATAGGAATTCACCTCTAGGGACTGAAACATTAGCTATTCCAGCAAGAAATACACGGACAAGTGTCCTTAGGCAATGACTCGTTTCAAACTGTGGCGGATTATATTGCCGGCATTAATCAGGCCCGTGTCTTGACGATGCCTTGTGCACTGCTTAAGGCCACAAGGCTTTATTTAGAAAATATATGTGTGCATTTAGTTGGCAGATTTATTTATTTTTACTTATCTCAGATACTTATAACTAAAGGGACATAGTCTCTTAGCAGAATTGTTTTACTATTTTAGCAGGATTTTAGTAGCGATTTTCCAAAAAAAAAAAAAAAAACACACATGCTTTTATGATTCCCAAGCATTCAGCAAAATTAGCTTTGTAATCTTGTCCAACTTTATGAATAAACTTTGGATTCAAAATCAATCTAGACATTTCTCAGGTGAGACACTCTGATAATATTTACCAGGAACCTTCACCTGGTCACGAATATTGCACAGGAAGCACAT
>NW_012147925.1:9178-9487 GCF_000956105.1 Propithecus coquereli
TCTTTTGCTTATTTATAATTAAACTATTTATTCTTTTCCTGTTGAGTTCTGAGAGTTCTTTAGGTAATCTGGATACTATCCTTTTGTTGGATTGCAGTTCAAAAATATTTTCTTCCAGTTTTTAGCTTGTCTTTTCTTTCTCTTAACATAGTCTTTCTCAGAGTAAAAAAATTTTTTTTTTAATTTTGATGAAATCCAGTTAATAAGTTTTTCCTTTATGGACCGTGTCTTTGTGTCAAAGAGTAACTTTATATTGGAGGAATCTGACAAACATGACCTCAGCCAGTTTATCAGGGTCAGCATCAATAC
>NW_012147925.1:9537-9870 GCF_000956105.1 Propithecus coquereli
AGGAGTCCCGTCAGTCATCAGGCAGAGAAGAGGGAGCTGTACAGGCTGAAGCGAGTTTTCCTAACTACCAAGGAGAAATCCGATTGCTGCTACCTCATAGAAAGATCGAGAACTCTGTCTAGAACCCAAGGGTTCCTCCAGGACAACTCTTGGATTTTCAATGTACAATAAAAACATTCAATGGCAGTTACCAAATGGATGTAGATTTTGGGATTCCTTAACAGGTAAAATATGCCGGCAAGCAAAGGGATCATGGAATTGATGGTGCGGGCAGGGATTTTAAGAGACCATTTGTGGCCTCATAACCAGTTTCAGCTATGACGATTGTAGCAG
>NW_012147925.1:9920-10349 GCF_000956105.1 Propithecus coquereli
TTTATGGACCGTGTCTTTGTGTCAAAGAGTAACTTTATATTGGAGGAATCTGACAAACATGACCTCAGCCAGTTTATCAGGGTCAGCATCAATACCGATAAGGTGTGTTGACTGTATGTAACCTTGATATGATGTGATAAAAATTATACTTTATCACAGTGGTCCTCTGCCCAAAAAACATAACCCAGCCTCATAATGAGAAAAAAATCAGAAAAATCCCATTTGGGGGACATTCTACAAAATACACCGTCAGGGTCATTCAACAAGAAAAGTTTAACAAACTGTCGCAGGCTGGCGGTGCCTAAGCGTAGGATCACTAAATGTAATATGCCTCCCATCCTAGTACTAACCAGGCCCGACCCTGCTTAGCTTCCGAGATCAGACGAGTGCGTTCAGGGTGGTATGGCCGTATCCTAGACAAGACTGTGG
>NW_012147926.1:0-389 GCF_000956105.1 Propithecus coquereli
CTGTGTTAGGAGATTTGTAGTAAAAAATAAAAAGAAAGCATAGACCATGATAGGATGTGATGCTTGCTTATCCTTATGATTCTTTATATATTTAACATAAGAAAGTGAAATGAGGCACATGGAAAACAAATATTGCAAATGTGGAAAGGTTTTAAGAAGAACATTTAGAATAATAAGTGATCTTTATCAAAGAATCTATCCTAGATGCTCTATTTTAACATAACTTAAAAAGAGAACGGAATATAAAGAAGTAAAGAAAAGCAGGTGTTTTATGAACTGAGAGAAAAAAATATACAGGGGGAAAAGGAGTACTTGTAGACAAATTAATTGATCAGATACAGAGTTGTGTTAGGAAATAGAGAATTAATGGAGTTCCCTTTTCTGGAATG
>NW_012147926.1:2254-2563 GCF_000956105.1 Propithecus coquereli
GACTGCTCTTTTTCAATGTCATAGGCGATACTTCCTGAAATATCTTTCCCGCTCTTTTCCCCTAGGATGTCTCTTCGTTGTATCTGATCTAGAACTAAATGATGTGAGATGTCTCCCAAAAAAATCAGAATTTTTGTATATTTGAATTACCTTGCATAGACCTTAAAGAAAAGTTTTCACTGTTAAATTCATTTAGCCTATATATACTGACCATCTGTGTTAGGAGATTTGTAGTAAAAAATAAAAAGAAAGCATAGACCATGATAGGATGTGATGCTTGCTTATCCTTATGATTCTTTATATATTTAA
>NW_012147926.1:4163-7176 GCF_000956105.1 Propithecus coquereli
TCACTTCAACATGGGCTTGATGCTAATTAACAACATTATGTTTCCTTCCTTTCTTTTAGCTAAAGTCATCAGAGGTACTAGGTGCATACCAAGTCAGTCATACACAATAATATCGTTTGTTTTTGAACGACAATTTACTCCAGCTTTAAAGAAGAACATATTGTTAATGGGCTTTGCCAATACTGCTTTCAGATGTCATTAGGTTTACATGGGTAATGGCAACATGGATAATGGCAGAGTATATTGGGAGTAAAATAGCAAATCAAGAGTGTGTCATTATTTCTCCACATTCATGTTTCTAACTTAATTTTTTCCTTTACCATAACAACAAATTGACAATGCATTAATTTAAACGTTCGATTTAAAACCTGCCTTGGAGTTAATGCATTTAAATTGGTAAAAGCAAAGATAACAGCAGGCTAAAAGCTTTGTGTAAATTGAAATGCTATCAACCCAATTTAAATAATTTTGGTTCTACCATGATTTGTCTTCCTTGTACTAGAATAAGACTTATCTATCTCAACTGTTGCAGGTTTTAAAAGTTTGATAGCTCTCTTTTTTTTTTCCCCTCATTTTGAAGGTTACTTTTTTTTTTTTCCTTTTCTTAATTATGGGTACATAATAGTTGTATATATTTATAGGGTGCATGTGATGTTTTGATAAAAGTATACAATGTAAATTAATAAAATCAGGGTAATTGGGGTATCCATCATCTCAGGCATTTATCATTTCTTTTGTTAGGAACATTCCAATTCCACTCTTTCAGTTATTTTAAAGTATATCCTAACTTATTGTTGATTACAGCCACTTTGTTGTGTTATCTGAAATATGCTCCAAAATGAAAAAAATAATATTCTTTTTGAATCAGAAATCCAAGTTATGCTTTCAAAGTTTCAAATCATTATTATATTTGAGAACACTGCTGATATAATGATTTACACTATGAAAGAGGTTTATGAAAAATGTATAACGTACAAATATATATGCAAATAACTAAATTTATTATAAGAACAAAATCTATTTTATAAACAGTATAATCTTAGTAAAACACAAAGTGTGAAACTTTATGGTTGTAGGTATATGTTTTTTTATTCCAAAGTGAACACGAGGAAAATCAGTTGGAAAAACCACTTGACCTGAAATAACCTCTCACATTTTAACTCAAGCTCATATTAAAGGAGAGCTCCAAAGACTGATGCTTCCTCTACACTGTTAAAATAGTTAATTATGATACCTAGTCCTGAGAACAAGCAATTCTGGTAAGTTATATTATTGTAAAGAAATACTAACCAGAGAGCCAAGCTCATTTAGGGCTACATGACAGCAGTTTTATCTGCAAACTTAAAGATCATTTAGTTAAATACCTTCAAATATAGGACAAGAATCTAAGCTTTCTGGCTTCTAGATCACTGTTCTTTTCACCCCTGTTAGTATTAACAATTTTCTTCTCTTTTTTTTTTTTTTTTTGGCTCCTGTCTTACTGTTTTGACTACATACCAACTCTATTTCTCATATGCATCCTCCACCTCAATCACTTATCACTTCCTTACTGCTCTCTATCAAAATGTACTCCCAGGAAAGAGAGTACATTGTATTTCTGTAAAAATACTAATTTTGCTTCTGAAATATTTGCTTTAGAGAAAAATATTCAAATTAAAGAGAACTTCTGATTACCAGTAAGATAGAGTAAATATTTGAGAACTTTGAAAAAAAAAAAATAATAGCGGGTGGATTGAGGCTGATCAGAAAGCATGGTAGTGCCTGGGCAAAAGCAATATCTGCCAACGGACCCTAGGGCACAGAGGAGACCCTAAAAGAAGCCCTCTAGTTTTGGCTTGAGGAGCAGGAAAGGAAATTTCTAATTCTCAGGGAGAATGCAGAGCCTTTTATTTTTCTTTCTTTCTTTTTTTTTTCTCTCTCTCTCTTTTCTCTTACACTCTAGCTCCAAAGCAATCCTATGGGAAAGGTGCAGTGCCACTGGTGTCTACAGGTGTCTGTTTGTCCAAATTTTCTTTTTATCAGGACGTCAGTAAGATTGAATGAGCCCAACCTAACAGCTTCATTTTAACTCGATCACCTCTTCAAAGGCCCTATCTCCAAGGGGCTTCAATATATGAATTTTCTGGGGACACAGTTTATCCCATAGCAACCACATTTTACCAATTCTAAAAAATATGAATAGTCCAATAACGATAAAAGAAATGGAATTTTTAATTAAAATTCTTCTGAATAAATAAATCTCCAGGCCCAGAGATGAATTGTATTAAAGATTTGGAAAAGAAATACCAAGAATTTAACAAAATCTCTTCTGGAAAGTAGAAACAGAGAGAATACTTTCTAATTAAAATTATAAGGCCAGAATTACCCTATACTAAAACAAGAAAATATTATCAAAAAAAAAAGAAAGAAAAGGAAAATTATAGGTAGGTCATCTTACTGAACACAGATGTCAAAATCCTCAACAAAATATTAGCAAATCAAAGCCAGCAATATGCATAGAAATAATAATATGCCACCACTAAATGTTTTATTCAAACAATGCAAAACTAGTTCAATGTTAGAAAAAACAATCAATGTAATCAACCATATCAACAGTTCAAAGATGAAAATCCGTATGATCATAATAATCAAAATGAAAAGAATGACAAAATTAAACACATATTGCTGTTAAAAACTCCCAGAAATTTAGCAAACTAGAGAAATTCCTGAATCTGATAATGGGTATTTGATAAACAAACAAAAACTATAGCTAACACCATACTTAATGGTGAGAGAGACTGAATGTTTTGTCCTTAAGATTCGGAACAAGGTGACAACATCCATACTCTCTTGTTGCTGTTCAATATCATAATGGACATTGAAATAATGTAATAACTCAAGGGGGGAAGAAAAAGACACACAGATTTCAAAGGAAGAAACTAAACCTTTACCTATTTGCAGACAATCTTGCCTGCTTAGAAAAATTTAGAGAATCCACAGAAAAGCTCCTAGGACTCATAAGTTATTTTAGCAA
>NW_012147926.1:7513-7880 GCF_000956105.1 Propithecus coquereli
CCTGAATCTGATAATGGGTATTTGATAAACAAACAAAAACTATAGCTAACACCATACTTAATGGTGAGAGAGACTGAATGTTTTGTCCTTAAGATCTGGAACAAGGCGACAACATCCATACTCTCTTGTTGCTATTCAATATCATAATGGACATTCAAATAATGTAATAACTCAAGGGGGAAAGAAAAAGACACACAGATTTCAAAGGAAGAAACTAAACCTCTACCTATTTGCAGACAATCTTGCCTGCTTAGAAAAATTTAGAGAATCTGCAGAAAAGCTCCTAGGACTCATAAGTTATTTTAGCAATGTTACAGTATGTAAAGTCATCCCACCAAAAAATTATATTTTTATATAGTAACAATGA
>NW_012147926.1:8128-8442 GCF_000956105.1 Propithecus coquereli
AGACCAACAGAGACGTGGCCAATTTATTTTTGACATAGTTGCAAAAGCATCAATGTAGAAAGGATAATCTCTTCAACAAATTAGGTTGTAACAATTGGACATCCTTGTGCAAATAAAAGAACCATAACTTTAAACAGATTAACCAACATATTTTATGCAAATATTAACTAACATGGTCATATATCTAAATATAAACTCTAAAACTTGTAGAAGAGAATCTTTGTGATCTAATGTTAGGCAAGAAATTTTTAAACACTATCCCCAAAGTATAATGTATAAGAGAATAAATTGAAAAAGTTCACTTCATTAAAATT
>NW_012147926.1:9115-9457 GCF_000956105.1 Propithecus coquereli
GTTTGTCATATTTCTATTCATAATCCATGTAACTGGGAACAGCTGATATGTCTTCAACAGGTGAGTAGCTAAATGAATTATATTTCAATGCAGTGTAATACTATTCAGTAACAGAAAGGAACACATTACTGATACATATAATAACTTAAGTGAATCTTAAAGGCTATATGCCAAACGGAAGAAGCCAGTCTCCCAAGGTTGCATGTCATATGATTTCATTGATAAAGCAATCTTGAACAGGCAAAATGATAGTGCTGGAGCACAGATCAATGGGTGTCAGGGTAAGGGTTAGGAAAATGTGCCAATATAATGGAATAGCACAAGGGAGTTTTTGCATTGGGG
>NW_012147926.1:10620-11421 GCF_000956105.1 Propithecus coquereli
GTGACCCCTCAGAGGAATCTACAATAGCTATTAGTATTATATACAGGAATTACTAGATTATTAGTTCCTGTCTCAACACCACATTTTCAACAGAAAAAATAATGCCAAATATGCACTTACAGTAATAGATTTAGGAAGTTTGCAATATAATTTTAAAAACTGATAGCAATATTGTATTTATAAGATTGTTGTCAGAAGTAAATTCATTACCAGATGTAAAATGTGTCATGCAGTGTACAAAGCATTGTATTGTTACTATGGTCTGAATGTTAAGTTCAGAATCAAATGTTGAAATCCTAGTTCCCAATGTGATGGTTTCAGGAGGTGGGACCTTTGGGGAGGTGATTAGGCCATGAAGAAAGACCCCTGCTGAATGGGATTAATGCCCTTAGAAAACAAAAAGTTTTATAAAAAGTTTGTTTGCTTCTTCCACCATGTGAGGACACAGCAAGAAGGTGCCATTTATGAACTAGGAAATGACCCTCACCAGACGTCAAATCTACCTAAATCTTGGTCTTAATTTACTGAGTTAAAGTAAAGCCTGTTTTTAGTGTGCTTTCTGTTAAATAGTGTTTACACATAATAATAAAAGAAACAGGTATCTTTAAGCTGTTATGGGGGAACTATGATTCATATGGAGAAGGGAGACATAAAAGTCAGATATCTGCAGAGACTGAACATAAAACAATTAGTTATTTGAGCATTGATTCATTCATACAACGATTAATAATTTCCTTCAATGAGCTAGATTTATGGGAGACACTAGGAATGAAATAATAAATAAGGTAGCTACCTATCTCT
>NW_012147927.1:0-569 GCF_000956105.1 Propithecus coquereli
GCAGGGTTTTGGAAGCCCGAAGGGAAAATGAGAGGCAGCATGAAGAAAAAGATGGGGCACAATGGAGCAAATGGAGACAGGAGTCTGAGTACACGCAGTGATTACATCCCTTTCATCCCAGTTTTTATGAAGGCCAGTCCTGAGTGTAGCACTGATCCCCAGATAGCCAGAGAACTCTTAATGGTCTCACACTGGGAAGGTAATCGAACTTTTTCCAGTTAGAACATGTCTTAGATTTACTACCACACTATAAGAAGAGACTTCTTTCTCCCTCCTTTTAGTTTAAATTTGTTGACAATGTTAGGGATTTGTTGTGGGAGCCCTTGGAAGGATTTTTTTCCAGAATATTATGGGGGTACAAACGCTTTGGTTACATATGTTGCCTTTGCATCACCCGAGTCAGAGCTACAAGCATGAACATCCCCCAGACAGCGCACAGCACACCCATTACGTGTGAATTTACCCATCCCCTTCTCCCTCCTCCCACCTGCCCAAAACCCTATGAATGTTATCTATGTGTAGGTTTTTTAAGAGGAAATTTTTATTTATGGACAGTGATGGGAAAATCA
>NW_012147927.1:5742-8715 GCF_000956105.1 Propithecus coquereli
ATCTGCAGTTGGCAAGCTAGAGATACAGGAGAGCTGATAGAACAGTTCCAGTTCAGAGGCCTAAAGATTCAATACGCATGAAAAGCTCATGTTTTGGTTCAAGTATCAAGGCAAGAAAGATATGGCATTCCACCTCAAAACAGACAAGGCAGGAGTTCTCTCTTACATATAGCAGTCAGCCTCTTTGTTTTATCAGGACTTCAACTGATTGGAAGAGGTCCAGCCCACAACCTACTTTACTCAGTCTACCAATTCAACTGTTAATCTCATCTATGATTGTATTTGATCCAGAATAATATTTGACCAAATGTCTGAGCACCCTGTGGTTCAGTCACATTGACACACAAAATTAACCATCACAATATTCTCTGTAGAAATGTAGAAAGTTTCACTTTCTTTAGTTATTTCAATCAGTAGAACTCTCACACAGTCACACTGAAATCTAACACTGGCCATTAATTGATCCCTTGCTAAGAATTAGAGCTGCACCAGCATCTAAAGGTGTAGTTTGTTTGTGAAAAATTGGGGTAAGGCCTTCTTCATTTCTCAATCTGGTTATTGTGGTACCCTCATTGTCTGAGCTGTTGTGAAAACTGGAATACCTTGAAGCAGAGCTATCATGAAGATAGGAAGCTTGATCTTGTACTGAATGTATGTAGAAGAGAATCTGAAGTGGATCTATACCTAAGGATATAAGGTTTTGTCTTCCAGATGCTTCACCTGGCAACTTGTCTTTGAGGGCCTGTATAAGTATGGACTCAGAACATCATACCTATTCCACTCAGGTGTTGTATAGCCCTGCCTCTATTCACCACCAGCTTGGGATCATTACTTCCTTGTGCCAAGAAAAATCAGCTAACATTGCAGAAGAGACCTTACAAGCAAGAAGGGATTCAACAGCACATCAAATAGATAATTTATCATGATCAAGTGGGTTTCATCCCATTGCAAGGATGATTCAACATAAGCAAATCAACAAATGCGATTCACCACATCAACAGAAGCAAAAACAAAGACCATATGATCATCTCAATAGATGCAGAAAAAGCATTCGATAAAACCAGCACATTTTCATGATAAAAACCCTCAACAAACTAGCCATAGAAGGTATATACCTCAAAATTATAAAAGCCATATATAACAAACCCACAGCCAACATAATACTGAATGTGGAAAAGTTGAAAGCATTCCTGCTAAAAACTAGAGCAAGACAAGGATGACCACTATCACCACTTCCATTCAACAAAATACTGGAAATCCTGGTCAGAATGATCAGGCAAGAGAAAGAAATAAAAGTCATCCAAATCAGGAAAGAGGAGGTCAAACTATCCCCGTTTGCTAACAATATGTTTGTGTATCTAGAAAACCCTAAAGACTCCAGGTAAAGATTCCCAGTGATGAATAAATTTAGTAAAGTCTCAGGTTACAAGATTAATGTACACAAATCAGTAGCATTTCTATATACTAATAATAGTCAAGATGAGAATCAAATCAAAGTTTTGATGTCATTTATAATAGGTACAAAGAAAATAAAATACCTAGTTATATATTTAATCAAAGAAGTGAAAGGAGAACTATGAAACACTGAGGAAAGAAATCATAGATGATACAAACAATTGGATAAACATCCCATGCTCATGAATTTGTAGAAACGACATTGTCAAAATGTCCATATTACCCAAAGTAATTTACAGATTCAATGTAATCCCCATCAAAATACCAACATCATATTTCAGAGATCTGGAAAAAATAACTCTTTGTTTCATTTGGAACCAAAAAAGGCTCCAAATAGCCAAAGCAATCTTAAGCACAAAGAACAAATCTGGAGGCATCCCATTACCTGACTTCAAATTGTACTACAAGGCTATAGTAACCAAAACAGCATGGTAATGGTATAAAAGTAGAGACATATATCAATGGAACAGAATAGACAACCATCTAACTATAATCAACCGGTTTTCAACAAAGCAGATAATCACATATGCTGGGGAAAGGAAGCCATATTCAATAAATGGTGTTGGAACAACTCGATAGCCACATTCAGAAGTATGAAAAGACCACTATCTCTGGCCATATAAAAAATTAATTGAAGATGGATAAAAGACTTAACTGTAAAGCATCAAACTATAAAAATTCTAGAAGAAAATATAAGAAACACTCTTCTAGACATTGACCTGGATAAAGAATTTATAAGAAAGACCACAAAGGCAAATACAGCAACAAGAAAAATAAAGAAATGGGACATAAAAAGCTTCTGCACAGTAAAGGAAGTAATCAATGCAATGATTAGACAACCTATAGAATGGGAGAAAATATTTGAAAACTATACATCTGAAAAAGGGCTAATATCCAGAATTGACAAAGAATTAAAACAGATCAGCAAGAAAAAAGCAAACAACCCCATCAAAAAGTGAGCAAAAGTCATGAGCAGAAGTCGTTCAAAAGAAGATAGACAAATGGCCAAGAAGTGTCTGAAAAAAATCCTCAATATCACTAATCATCAGGGCAATATCAACTTACCTCTGTCAGAATGGCCATTATCAAAAAGTCAAAAAATAATAGGTGCTGGTGTCGATGCAGAGAGAAAGGAATGCTTATACACTGTTGGTGAGACTGAAAATTAGCACTTTCATGGAAAATAGTATGGAAATTGCTCAAAGAAATAAAAGTTGACTTACCATCTGATCCAGCAATCCCATGACTGGGCACAAAGATATATAAAGGACATTGGAAACTAAGAAGGGGTGAGGGTGGAAAGGGGGGTGAGTGATAACACTGATTTATACGGTACAGTGAACACTATTCTGGTGATGGACACACTAAAGTTCCTGACTTATGCATTATATAAGATATTCATATAACAAAAATCTTTTTACCCCCTTAATATTTTTTTTTTTATTTCAGCATATTATGGGGGTACAGATGTTTAGGTTACAGTGAACACTATTCTGGTGATGGACACACTAAAGGTCC
>NW_012147927.1:20325-23041 GCF_000956105.1 Propithecus coquereli
TCCCAGGTATCACTTTTGTGGCTGTGTTAGCCTGGGATTGGGCTAATGCAGCTCACAGTCACCGTGGGCTGTTGTCTGGGAATCTCAGTGCTCCAGGTGGGCTCTCATTTCCCATAAGGCTAGCCCAGCTTCCTTATGTATTGGTCACAGGACAGTGTTCAAGAGTGTGAAGGTGAAAGCCGCAAGTCCTCTTAAGACTTAGCTTTGCAAGTCTCCTAACACCAACTTCAGACAAAATCTTCTAGTTAACCCACGTCATAACGCCAGATAGTTTCAAGGTTTAGCAAGTGGACTCTACTCCTTAAAGAAAGGATTGGCAAAGTCACACGGAAGATGGGGATGCGTACCAGCATGGGAAGAAAATATGTCCATATTTAGTGATCTGTCATATACACCAAAGGTAACTCCATCAGATTTCAGGGTTCAGGAAAACTAAGTCCTCCTGATTTATGCTCATTATATCTTAGATCTCTCCTAGATTGTTAAACCTAGATGTTTCTGTCACATTCTATTCATCAGACAACACTGGTATTCAGTCATTGACCATCCATGACCCATCTGGTGGTCAGCAAGTCCATAAACTACATTTGCAAAGACTCAGCTTTTAATTTAGTAATGAACTTATTTACTTATTTTATTTTAGACTCTTGGCACATCAGTTAGCCTTGGGATTGAAAGAGTAAGCACAAACATAATTTATTGCTTTGTCAAGATCATCAAACACCACATTGTTGTGCTCAGATCCCCTAATGTAGACTCATGAATTCACAAATCTGACAATTATTTACTGAGGCTATTTGCTAGTCAAGTTGGTTGTCCTTTACCTGGAGATTTTAAGGTGAATAATACCAGAATCTGAAACAAAGGTATTAATAAAGTACTATGGGAAATAACGTTACCAATGCCAGAGGTTACCCAGAGGGTTAGATGTAGGCAACATTTCTTGGGAGCTTACTGTGTGAACTAGCTTATGTGAAGTCTATAACCACCCTGTCAGTTAAGCACTAAGGCTATGTGTTTGTAATTTTTTTTCTTTACAGTTTAGCAAGCCTAAGCTAAGCTCACAGACATTAAATAACTTTCTGAAGAACACACATAGCTAGTAAAGGCTGCACTCACTATTCAAAACCAGAAGATCTGACTGCAAACGCCTCATTTCATACAAACCTTTATAATCTATTCATAAGTTGATATCTATTGCATTAGTTATCTGTCGCTACATAACAAATGACTGCAAACGTAACAGCTTGGAACAACACAGGTGTATTGTCTTGTAGATTTTGTGGGTAAAGAGTTCAGACATAGTTTAACTAGCTCCTCTGCTTCAGGGTCTCACCAGCTTGCACTCAAGGCATTGGCCAGCCTGGGTACTCATCTGGATGTTTTCCTGAAGAATTCCCTTTCAAGATCATTCAGGTTGTTGGCAGATTTCATTTCCTTGTGGCTGTAGAACTGAGAGCTTCAGTTTCTTGCCATGAGCTGGACCTGGCCACCATCCCCAGCTCCTAAAGGCTGCCAGAGTTACCTCCTACATGGCCCTCTTTATAGGCAGTTCACAACATGGCAACTTGCTACTTCAAAGCAAGCAGGAGAGCAAGAGTGAGTCAGCTAGCAAGAAGATTCTTACATAATATAACATAATCACAGAAATCACAGACATGAACTCCCATCACCTTTGCCACATTCTATTCTAGGAGCAAGAAACAGGGTGCCTGCAATCAAGTGAAGGGAATTATATAAGATATAAAACTCAGGATATGTTCATGGGCCTGCCACAAAGTCTGTCCAGCACATTGGTGGCAGGCATTAGCATTGAATGGGAGTTCAAGTCATGGCATTGTAAGCTGATGAATTTTTAGGTGCCACAGGAAATGCACACACACGCACATACACACACACACACACCAACACACCCTTATATTATATGCATACACACTCTTTCTAAGCTTCATGAAAACTTTTGAAAAAATATTTTAGTCCTGGTATCAAACTGTGGACTTTTAATCCAAAAGGAAATGGCCTCTATCTTCACTATCTCTTAGCAGAAATTTAGTGGAGGAGAAGGAATGGCTGCTAAGTAAAAGACAAGCAATTATGTTTTCCTGAAGACTGAAAAGCAAAAGACACACCTTTTGTCAAAGACATTTGCAAGCCACAGAATAATCCAAAACAAATACTCAGTAAATGGCCCCTGATAGAATTCTATCAGGAAGGCAGCCCTGCAACCCATCAAAAGGTTAATTAGTTGGGCATGTTCCAGAGAATAGAAAACCAAGATGAAGACATCTTGATGGACATCTCCAGGATTTCTACCACTCACCAGGGATCTTTCTGGTCTTTGCATCTTTTTTTTTTTTTCACCTAATAATAGAAGTCTACTTTTTGGAGGTAAGAAAAGCTGTCGTTTGTAGTGATTAGGTCACACCAACACTAGGCTGCTTAGGAATAATAAAAAATACGATGAGACTATCAGGAAAGAATAAGATCACTCAGTGATGTGCCCAAACACTGCTTCTGGAGCATAGAAAAGTCGATATTGCAGCCAATCACATTGTCCTGGAATGTGGACTTTGGAGTCAGGCAGATCTGAGTGGAAAAACTTGGTTTGCCACATTCTAGCTGTTTGAGCATAACCCTATGATGTAATCTCTAATAAAAACTCTACAAATTGTAAACAAGAAAAGTCTGACAACTAAAGGTGGATTAAGCAAAAAAT
>NW_012147927.1:25456-26009 GCF_000956105.1 Propithecus coquereli
AATATGGGGAGGTCAATGTTTATTGCTCCATTTGTCAAATGAAAAAAACGAGATTCAAAAAAAAAGTTAAATAGTATTCCTCCAAGATCACTCAGAAGTCAGGAACTTAATGACTGGGAGAGAACTCAGGGCCTTGATTCTGAGGACACTGTTCTCCCCATTTCCCCTTCGCCAGACAAAAGGGATGTTCGCAAGGTACCACTCATAAGAGCTAAACAATTTTAAGGCAAGTGGCAGAAAGAGAAAACCATCCTACCCACATGGATACTGACCTAAGGTTTGAAATGATTGAACGTACAAAGTGATTCCAGATTGTTTTAAACAATGAACCATACAGGTTAAGAGATATTGGACATCAGTGGGACACAGCCCTAACACTGTATGGGTGACAAATATCCCATTCCATTTATCATCTCTGACAGAAAGAGAACACTGGAATTGGTGAACCATAAATCAAATATAGTGTGGCTATGCTGAGATTTAGGGAGCAGCAGAGGCAACAAATATATTTGTCTCACTAACATGAGGTTAGAGGTACAGGGTAAGAAGGAGG
>NW_012147927.1:27309-27914 GCF_000956105.1 Propithecus coquereli
AAAAAATCAAGTCAACAGTCCTACAGATTATATGATTGCATCCTAAGTGTTGATGCCCATGGGGGATAGGGAGATCTGAGCCTGGGGCTTCCCACCACTGGGTATCTATCCAGAGAAAAAGAAGTCATTATATCAAAAAGACACCTGAACTCAAATGTATATTGCAACACAATTCACAGTTGTAAAGGTATGGAATCAACCTAAGTGTCCATCAATTCACGAGTGGGTAAAAAAAATGTGAGAGATACACACACACACACACCATGGAGTACTACAGAGGTATGAAAAGGAATGAAATGATGTCTTTTGCAGCAATTTGTATGGAACTGGAGACCATTATCCCAAGTGAAGTATCTCAGGAATGGAAAAACAAACACCAAGTGTTCTCACTAATAACTTGGGGCTAAATCGTGATTACACACGAGTATGAAGAGATGTAAAGAAGACTGGAAACCAAGAAGGGGAGAATGGGAGAGGTGTGAGTGATAAAACTTACCTGTCAGGTATAACGAACGTTATCTGGTGACAGGCACACTGAAAGCCCTAACTTTAGCATTATGTAAGGTATCCATGTAACAAAAACATTTGTATCCCCTTAATATTCT
>NW_012147927.1:27964-31101 GCF_000956105.1 Propithecus coquereli
GAATTACATATGTTATTCTCTTTTTAAATCATTTTCTCTGCCATTATTTTAGATACTCGTTATAAGTTACTTCCAAGGATTCTCATCAAAATGTTATCAGACACTGCTATAAATTCTACAGATAAGTAAGGTAGTATTAAGCTCCATTTCCACATGAGGAAATTCAAAATTGGATGTTAAGTGACAAAACCTGTGTTAGAAATCATATGTCTTTACTTTTTTTCTATACCTCCTTACATGGCAACACACAGCATCCACGTGTGAAATACAGGAAACTTTCTGGTGAAATGAAACAACTTGAGACTTCTATTTCATACACATTTTGAAAAGTAAGTGGTTAGAAATCTTGCGTGTCACCATTTCTTGATGTTCAACCCCGACAATAAACTAAATTTAGTGGTGATTGGTAGTTGTCTATCTAAGACCTAAAAAATATTTGAGGAGTGACTCGATATTGCAGAGTACAGTTGAAAGCAAAATTCAAAAACAACAAGGTTAGTAAGGATATTTTACCACCATAATTTTTAAAAGCAAAAGTTTACTAAAATTACAATCTTTCAAATTATCAAGCTATTTTAAACTAATGGTTTATTTAAGATGTTAAAAAATCATAATTTAAATGTATCTGTAATGTTTATTTTTATAAAATTTACTATGTACTTATTTATTTTTAAGCACAATGAAGATAATATTCATTTATTGAGTAAATGCTTATTAAGCATCTTCTATTGCACTTTCATGGTCTGGGTCATCAGATCCAGGATGTGAAGTCACGTATGCATGTGACTAAGTATTTGTATCTATTTTCTTCTAGATAAGCTTTGACACTGATGGAAGGCTACTCCAGAAGGCAGAAAACTATGACATATTTGCAATTAATGTGATAGGACAGATTTTTAATTGTGTCATAGAAATAAATAAAATCTAAAAAAAAAGAAATGAAAAATCAAGAAATGTGGTGGGTTTTTTTTTCTCAAACAAAACAAGACAAAATAAAACTTCAATGCTGACTCTAGGTGGTTGAGAACAAATTTATAGACAATATTGATGCTTGTCCTTCATTTAATGAAAAACAAAAATCAATAATATAGCACTGGTCAACTTGGAACCTGAGTGTGAAATAGTACAACCTCATGAAGTATTAAAACATATGTAGAAGTGTGGAAAATGAATAACACGTTTTAATTGTAGCTTTTAGCTTGGAACTGATAAGATATATTTTTCTCCCACAAGGAAAGGCTTTCATTTCATACCTGTTTTGTGGAGCTGGCAATAATTCTAAGGGAGATTGTTGCAAAGACTGTGACTTACTTTGTCAATTTCATAACTGCTCTTAGATCTGAGGAGCAGAAGTTCAAGGCTCCTTTTAGAGCTCACCGGTTTGGTGTTGATTTTCTAATTTATTTATTCATAAGCTGTAACTTTCCATTTATAAGTGATATTTGCCATGGCCTAAAGCACACTTTTGTTTCTGAAGGACAGCTCCGGATGTGGATGTTTTGAGGGAAAGGGATTTTTAGTTAATATATTAAAACTAAAACCATTTACTTTGAGTATTTTGTTTATTTATATCCCATTTAAAACTTCCACTGCAGTTGGTACACACTGGGCCAGTGGTTCTCACTTATATGTGTGCCGTGATCCACCTGGGAATTTCGTTCAAAAAGCAATTTCCCAGGCCCCAACTCCAGACCTTCTTTTTCAATGAGTCTGAAATCAGGTCCAGGAATCTCAAATTCAGCATCCAAAGTGAGTCTGCTGGGCTGGAAAACACATGATGAGTAATAACACATTAATCAAAACTCTCTGACTGATTTATTAATATTCTGTGCATGACTTGTTGGTCAATTCTTACTCCTTTCTTCCACTGACCCGAACTCCCATTTTAACCCCCTAAACCTGCTCTTAGTCCATTTGGGATAGTTAAGCTGGGAACTACTCTAAGAGACCCCCTATAAGAATAAAAACACCTGTCTCTGGTTCTCCTAGTAGTGAAGTGACAGTGATAGAACAAGTAACAGACACAGACTTAGAAAAAGAAACATGATGATCTTGTTTCGTCATCCCAACAACTTGAGAAGGTCTGTGTTACAGCCTCTCACAAACGCCCTTTAACAGTTGGGAAAACTAGTGTTAATGAAGTCAAGGAGCTGCACTGATGTCAAACAGAGGAGTGGAAGACATGGGAAGAGTATAAGGTTTGGATCCTATTATATGTGGTGGTTTCTCTAGAAATCAATGATCACTGAGCAGCTGACTATGCCAAATCACATGCCCTTGGGGAAAAAATAACAAAAGAAAAAAAGAAAAAAAGAAACAAAAAATTAGTTTTTGTCACCAAAGACAATGGAAAAGCCATTCTGATTTAAGGCATGAAGACATCAAGGTGAAAACATGAGGTCTAGTTTTTCCTTTACCCACAGTCAGGGTATGTGGGAGACAGGTACGTGTGTGTGTGTGTGTGTGTGTGCGCACGCTTGTGTGTAAGCGACTACCAGAAAAGGAAATTAGAGTCTTCTCTATGCAGAGAACAGCTGAGTCAGTGCTGATCAAAGGCTGACATCAAACACATGGCCTTGAAAATGAGACCTGCTCTCTGTAAACCCCTTTTCCACAGGAGGAAGCTTCATTACGAGTTTGTCAGGCCATGTGTGTTAGCTGCATGTTGTTCTAATTTCTAAGGCTCAGTCACTTTCCAAACATCCTTCCCTTGCCATCTCACATTTAATTTGCAATTTAACGCTATGGGGTCTGCCAAATATGGGGTCTTCCGTGGCCTCAGTCACATGGAAAAATGTAAAGCATTTCATGTAGGAAACTTACTCCTAAAATACAAGTAGCATTAAGCCATCAGAATGAAAGAGAGTCACATTTCATAAATTTAAAGTTTAATCTATATGTAAATTGAGCCAACATTCTTAAAAGAATCATAATTCATGAATATTGATGTTTACGCTGCTTGGAATTTTTTTTATTAGGTTAAGTAATGATCTAAATACAAACAACATTCCTGTATTTTACAAAAGCAGCTGTTTGGTTGTCTGAAAAGATACAGAAGAGCGACTGATCTCTTACTTTCAGACAGATGACACCACTGAAACCTTTCCTGAGCTATCAAAGAGCTGTGATACCAAACA
>NW_012147928.1:0-857 GCF_000956105.1 Propithecus coquereli
GTACTCTAAATATACAAACTGCTTTAGAGTTTCTTGACCACATTATAGCATTTTTCACCTCTGTGTCTTTGTTCATCATTATTCTTCTTCCCAGAAAGTTTCTTTTTCCATTTTTTGTTGGAAAATTTCTAAGATTGAAGGTACAACTCTGGTGATATACCTTCGAGTTCATAGTCCTTGTACACCTGGAAATGGCTCTGTGTCTACTGCTATGAATATACTCATAACATCACCTGAACATGGTTTCTTGGCATATCTACTTCTCTCATATAGCAAGTCTGATTTCTTTATTTATTTACATATCTCTGGGAAGAAGTATGGAGCCTGCATGAAAACAGGAATTCAGATATTTGCTGAACATTATGGAAATCAATGATTTCCATAGAATGTGTTGCATCCTTCTTTATGCATGCTTATTATTTTCACTATTATTTATACAATGAGATATATATGTTTCATATCTATCACAAAGTTTTGCCCAAGTGAGTGTATTAGTGATGCTGAAGATTGTCATTTAGTCATCAGTTGACTATGATCTGGTTACAATAGTCTCTTAGGTTCTGTTTCATCTAACAAAAAGGAAAACAGATGTATTTCACGGTAGTTATTTCATTGCCAAGGCCCATGGCCCCTCAATATAGAATGAAGTGAAGAAGCTTCTCACCAGAGTCATTTTAGGATGGGACAACAGAAGGACATTAGGAACTTGTTTCAAAACCCTGCAGCAACTCCTGAGATGGAGGTTCTATTTTTACCTTCAGTCATGGACTAATAAATGCAATTGAACTCAATAACATGCTATTTTCATGAAAATAATATTTTCTATAATAAATAGAAGCACCTCTTTGTAATATTGT
>NW_012147928.1:2762-3752 GCF_000956105.1 Propithecus coquereli
TTTACTTTGTGGTGAGACTCATTTTACTGTGGTGACATCACACTTAAGATTGTTAGAAATCTTTTTGTCTATTTAACATAAGTCTAATAAGCATGTTTTTAAGATTCTTAGAAGCCCAAATATTGAGTTACAGTCTCAATATTGGTTCTTCAAGTCATACTATCGAGATCTTAAACTTCAGTCAATGTTTTATTGGGAGTGGTCTGGAGTTGATCTCTGCCTTGAAGCCATTTCTTATATAAGAAGTTTCTTAAAGAAGAGACTAGAGATGAGAAAAGTTTTAACTTGATCCCAGTAATTCCTGACTCCCTTATATTTTCTCTGAATTCTGCTTTAAACTGAGCAGTTTCTTCTATTTTGCACCACTGTCTTTAACCATACCTTCTCATGTGTGCCTAAAATTACTAGTCATGCCTCATTTAATGATGGGGATACATTCCAAGAATTGTGTCATTAGGTGATTTTTTTGTTGTGCCAACATCATAGAGTATACTTACACAAATCTAAGTCATACAGCCTACTATACACACCTTGGCTATATGGTAAAGAATATTGCTCCTAGGCTACAAGCCTGTACAGCAGGTTACTGTACTGAGTACTGTAGGCACACGTAACACAATGGAAAGTATTTGTGTTTCTAAACACATCTAAACATAAAGAAGGTACAGTACATATATGGTATAAAAGATAAAAAATGGTGTACCTATATAGAGTATTTACCATGAATGAAGCTTGCAGGACTGGATTGCTCTGCGTGAGTCAGTGCATGAGTGGTAAGTGAATATGAAGGCCTAGAACAATATTGTATACTACTGTAGACTTTATAAACACTACACTTACTCTACATTAAATTTATGAAAAAAAATCTCAATAATAAATTAACCTTAGCTTACTGTAAATTTATTTTATAATTTTTTATTTTTAGCCCCTTTCAATTGAACACACTTTAATTTCTGCAAGAAGGAAGATAAAACTGAAAAAATTATATAA
>NW_012147928.1:5743-6599 GCF_000956105.1 Propithecus coquereli
AGAATTTATTTATAGAAGGAACTCAGGCTCATTAATCTGTTTTAAAGGAAAGCTAGAGTTCTTGTTCTGAAACTTTGCTTTCAAATTAAGCCTGGTATTTTTACTTAGATCATATTTTATATATTTGTGTGACTTTTGGCAGAAATTTATAGCGACTATAGAAGAGCATACTAAATAAAAATAGAAAATAAAACAAAACAAAAAACTGGTACTACACTGTTGTTTGAACTTTAGGGTACATAAACTATAAGCAATGGCAGGTTTATGCCAGTAAGTGGGTATAATATGCATCTTGTGGTTAGAATTTCTGCATTTGTATATGGCTGGAAGCAGAATTATGCAAATAACTGAAGTCTCAATTCTTTTCTTGATAACACATGAATTGAGCTGGAATATGCATAAAGGTTTTCTCCCAGTCATAGTCCCTGCTGTGTGCCCTTCTCTCGTACAGAAAGCACAGAAGGAAGTCAAAAGCTAAAAGAGAGTGCAATTGTATTTTATAAATGATAATTAGCATCATCTGTATCATGAAAGTTATATATTTTGGAATTTAAGGGCTACTATGAGCTAATAATATGAGGGGAAAATTAAACCCTGTTTAGGTATGCAAATTTTGGGTACTGCCATGAGCTTGAACAGATGTTTGAAAATTTAGCTGAGTGTGTTTCTTCATTCTAAATATGTTTATATAATGTATTGTATGCTATTTTCTCAAGCACATTTGCATGGAAATGTATGTATGGGCCTGATTCTGCCATCTTTAATCATGCAAAACTGCTACTGGCTTCTGCTGGAATTATGCACGTGTCAGTTTTGGCAGAACCTGGCCCATCGAGAAGGTCGTGCAATCACTGGC
>NW_012147928.1:11388-12119 GCF_000956105.1 Propithecus coquereli
AAAAACAAAAAAACTGCTAAAAATGTTTCCCTGTCCAAATTGACTAGTCAAGCAAACCACACCAGCAAAATATAGATTTGTTACTAAAAATTCAAGGCCACTTGGAGATTTTGTTTTTGTTATACAATTCATCCAGTTTTAATTAAAATGTAAACATTTGAATGTATAAGCCTAAACTCATTTAAAACTAAAAAAGAAAGATAAAAAGAAGCTTTTAAAAATCAAACAGCTGTGGAAACTGCTTTATCCCAAATTTGGATCCACAGCCTTCCCAAGACTAACTAACAGGGCAAATAAAATTTAGCCAGCTGAACAGGTCCCAAATTGTCAGAAATATAATTTGGAACCAACTGTCTATTACAAACTGCTGAATTTGTGATACTGTGTGTTACTGTGTCATGATTAAATTCTAAAACAAGAACTGTAAAATCTTTGTGTATGTATATGTGTTTAGGTATGTTGATGCATATGTGCATTTAGTATGTTATATGTTGTGTCTACATAGTAAAATCTGGAGTAGTCAGCCAGAAATCCTTTAAGGAATTCTATTCAGATTGGCTTAGATAAATGAGTGATCAAATAAAATATATAGTAATTAACCTAAGTGTCTTCTAGTTCACATGACTTAAGTAAATCTTTAAGAAATAAGCTGGTTTTAACTTGTTGCTAAAATAAAAATAGAAATGTCTCCAAAATTGTCAGCATACGTTTATATGTTTACTGGTGAGAAA
>NW_012147928.1:13804-14055 GCF_000956105.1 Propithecus coquereli
ATAAAAAGAAGCTTTTAAAATTAAACAGCTGTGGAAACTGCTTTACCCCAAATTTGGATCCACAGCCTTCACAAGACTAACTAACAGGGCAAATAAAATTTAGCCAGCTGAACAGGTCCCAAATTGTCAGAAATATAATTTGGAACCAACTGTCTTTTACAAACTGCTGAATTTGTGATACTGTGTGTTACTGTGTCATGATTAAATTCTAAAACAAGAACTGTAAAATCTTTGTGTATGTATATGTGTTT
>NW_012147928.1:14105-14414 GCF_000956105.1 Propithecus coquereli
TGTTAGTGATTTGAAGGTAAGTCTTGCAAGCCAGGGAGATAGTTGGGATCAAACAGTGTTTATCACATATTAACTTTGGCTTGAGGCAAATCTTAAAAGTAAGCCAGATGTTTTAATTGAATCAGAGTCTTATCTTCTAGGAAAGTATTTCTTAGAGCAAGAATGTAATGCTTTTATCCCTGGACCTTATATAGTTTAACATAGGGACATAAAATTATGCCTGGTTCCAATATTGTTTAAGAAAGGAACAGAAAATGATTTCATTACTCACTATCAAGGAACTAATAGGTATAAATAAATTATTATATC
>NW_012147928.1:16989-17447 GCF_000956105.1 Propithecus coquereli
ATGTAGTTGATTGTGAGATGAAATTCGAAAATCAATGACGAAAGTTGACTTGACATCCCAAAATTAAAATAATTTGGTACTGACATATAGGACACAATAGAATCCAGAAACAAATCTGTGCATTCAGTAGAACTCTACAGTGAAGCTATAATTTTTAAAAGATTAAGAAATGATGGACTGGTTACTGGTTTAAAATAAATTAAGAACTTTTTGGGAGTTAATAAAATAAAACTACAAAAAGTCAGAGGACATGAGAAAGTAAAATAAATTTGTAAAATATGCTTCATAACCTTAGTAATAGCAAACACAAAAACAAAATCAGCTTTGTTTCACTGTAATATCGGAAAGGTTTAAAAACATTTAAATGGCCTAAACAAAAAAGAAATCTATTAAATTGTTACCTAGGAAATTATGCAACTTATTTAGATAAGAAATCTGACAATAAAAATAAATAACTT
>NW_012147929.1:0-949 GCF_000956105.1 Propithecus coquereli
ATCATATGATACATCTGTCTAGACAATTCCTTTATTTTGTTGTTGTTAGGAAAAAGGGATAAAAATAAAAAGCAAAATAGTCAATATGAGAACCTCAAATCTCAGTATACTGAAAATAGTCTACCAATTTTGAAAGTACTTTGAATGCGAAAAATAATAATTTATTACCTAACGCTACATAGTTATCACATGATACATCTGTCTAGACAATTCCTTTATTTTGTTGTTGTTAGGAAAAAGGGATAAAAATAAAAAGCAAAATAGTCAATATGAGAACCTGAAAATCTTTTCAACTCACTCCCCTTGTTCCGCATTATTAGGCAAGTGGAAAGAGAACAATGAGAAAAGTAACCATAATCATACTAATGTTAACAAAATGTTTTCTCTCTTATACAGAAAAAGCCAGAGAGTATTCTGGTCTGGGAAACTTTCCCCTCATCCCTCACTCTGGTGTCCAGTAGTTATCTGTGAACACCTTCACCATAGCATTCATCATTCTAAATTTAAGTAACTGTTTAGGGATCTGACTCTTCCAATGCTACATGGCCTTCTTGAGGGGCAGTAGGGTCCCTTTCATTTTTCATCATGCAATCCACAGAGCAATACCTAGCACACAAAAAGTACGCAAATGATAGTGGAATAAATGGAGGTTTTGCAGAGAATGCTAAGACACAATAACAACACGTTTGCGGGGGGAGGAGGGAACAAAATAAGCATGAAATACCAAAGAAAAAAGAAGTGTGGCATTTCTGACATTCTTATGATTGAACACACAGTGGGCCTGAATGCATGAGTTAAAAAACAAACAAAAAACCTAGTAACTACTTTATGTCATTCTTCCTTAATAGTTGAGGTTTTTATAGTCCATTTAAGTTTTTTATTACCTGACTTAGGGATATTTTATTTTCTGCTAATTGGTGGTCCAAAATACAAATTAAAACAGAGTTAA
>NW_012147929.1:1225-1485 GCF_000956105.1 Propithecus coquereli
AACAAACATTATAAAACCATTGATAAGGTGAGGGAAAAACCAGAACATTTCTATAACTAACACACATACATAACCACAAAGACAAGAACAAATGAAACAAAACAGATTTCTAAGAAAAAGGTCAAACTCTAAAAAATATATCAAAATAGTTACATCTGTGGAGCTATAAAATTTGTTTTTCTGTGTAGGAAAGAAAAATTAAACACAGAAGTATGATTCAGGTAACTCTAAGAAAAAGGTCAAACTCTAAAAAATATATC
>NW_012147929.1:3201-3599 GCF_000956105.1 Propithecus coquereli
AAGATAAAAAACTTTGCAGTCCATATCTCTAGTTTTAATTAACCTTTTAAAATCACTATCATAAGTAAAATATTAATGCTGTGCTATAGTCCCAAATGTATCATTTTTTGCATAGTAAATTTACTAAATCTTGCCTATTCTTGCCTATTAAATTTACTAAATTTATAGAATTTATACTTTTAAGTATGAGGCATGCTATCTTCCACTTAAAACTTAAGATTCAAATATGTCATAGTTACATTACCTCAAAACCATTAGCTCCTAATTTAAAACATAATACTAAAGACTAAGCTTCCTGCCACACTTTAATGAGTTTTAGATTTATACCTGAACATTCTAGTGATATTTTCCTTAATGCTTATATTTCAACTAATCACATAGGAATTGTTTTTTTTTTT
>NW_012147929.1:3649-4023 GCF_000956105.1 Propithecus coquereli
CTTTTCATATGGCTGATCAATAGTTTAGAAATAGGCAACTGTTTAAACAAAAGAGTAAAAATGTATTTTCTAATACCAAAGACAAAGTAATCTGATTTTTTTGGTCCCTTATTTTTAGTTTTATAAACAAGTTTGTTCTGTGAAATGAATATGCAAAAGAAACTTATAAAAATAAAAGTATGAAAGCTTAAAACTATATTCCAAAGAAAATAATAGATTCTCTTTGATTAACTTGCAGTTAAAAATAAAGCTGAGTGTCCACTTCAAATGTAAGATGAAGTCCCTGACTTGAAATTCCATTATATAAAATGTGTTATTAGGTCTTGCACTGAACTTAAAAGCTAATACATTGCTATAGTGCATAGTTAATGCTC
>NW_012147929.1:6181-7472 GCF_000956105.1 Propithecus coquereli
CTTCTAAAACACCATTCTAAAGAACATATTTTATACAAATATACAGACTATATATTCCTAACTTATCACAGTTACCATGACTTTAAAGCCTAAAAGGAAATCTTTAAAGGCTTCATGCATGTTTTTAATCCTTGCATTTGAATTAAATTTATTTGTATTTATACAAAGATAAAAGGACCATTAAGAACATAAAAGAAATCAACTTTACTTACTGCTATGGTCAAATACCTACCTTGTTTCTCATTGTAGATTATATTCTTACACAACAGGTCATTATGGCAAAGCACAACAGGTGAGCCCAGGTTAGAAAGAATCTCTTTCATCCAAGTCATCTCTTCCTGAAGAATCTGAGGGCTTGGGATATCACTTAGGAACCTTTTAGTTTTAAAAGAAGAATTAAATCTTGTTTATCTTAATGATTTTTTCAAGTTTGATTAAGGATTAAAATATATTTTGAGTAAGTTCTTTCCGTTTAATTGTGTCTAATTAAAACAACAGACCAATTATTCCAGAAGTTAGGATAAAGAAAACCTGTATAATGAACTTAAACTTAATAAAAAGTAATTGAACAATAGTGAAAATGCAGGGCGGAAAACTAAAAAAATGTATCACTACAAAATTTGCGGGGGGAGAAGTAATATACGTAACTAACAGGCAACATTTACTAAGTACTGTTCTAAATGTTTTATGTTTATCTGCATTTTATAGATGATAAAACTAAGACAAATTAAGACACAAAGTTTAATAAAAAGAGGTTTAAGTATTATTACATTATTTAGTTACAGAGACTGTTAAAAAACTAAAAATATCTATTTCAAGCTTGAAAGAGTGAATGCAGCATATATCATCTAAATTCTCAGAGATGTCAATAGATTATGGTCTACAGCTGATAAATCAAAAATAAAGTTATATTATCTAGGCACGTTAAAAACAGAACTATTTAAGAAATTGCTTTAGGCTAGTGAGACTGAGAAGGGTGCGAGGTAGCATGACAAACTGGACTAGAAATCATGACTTTTTATCCTATACTCCTCTACACAATTATGCTATATTTGTATTAATTTGATAAAAAAATCAAATGAAACAAAAATGGGCTGCTATCACAAATTCCTCGACAGCACCACCAGGCTCAAAAAAATTGCTGTTAATTTACTCTTTTCCTCCTTCCCTTAATACTTTAAGTCATGTTCTCTAGATTTTTTCCCCCCCAGTTTCCCAATAACCCCTTACTTTTCCATTTTACAATATAATAGATTCTTTTTATGTTACTGAGTTTGCCTGTTCAGATGCT
>NW_012147929.1:7522-7770 GCF_000956105.1 Propithecus coquereli
TCAAGGTTACATAACAGAAATGCTAGTGGCAGAACTGAGATTTGATCTCAGTCTGGCCCCAGAGTCTCGTGCTCTTAACCTATACAATATATATACTGTCTCTCTCAACTCTGCGTTATCTTAACAAGCCAAGAAAATCTTGCTTCACCATCTTCATCCACCTAATTATTTTTAAATAGTTTTCCCCAAAACCTTTCAATAAAATGGCTATTTCAAAAGAGAATTCTCTATTTTTATACTGTAGCTTC
>NW_012147929.1:7820-8312 GCF_000956105.1 Propithecus coquereli
AACTAAAAATATCTATTTCAAGCTTGAAAGAGTGAATGCAGCATATATCATCTAAATTCTCAGAGATGTCAAGTTTATGGTCTACAGCTGATAAATCAAAAATAAAGTTATACTATCTAGGCACGTTAAAAACAGAACTATTTAAGAAACTGCTTTAGGCTAGTGAGACTGAGAAGGGTGCGAGGTAGCATGACAAACTGGTCTAGAAATCATGACTTTTTAACCTATACTCCTCTACACAATTATGCTATATTTGTATTAATTTGATAAAAAATCAAATGAAACAAAAATGGGCTGCTATCACAAATTCCTCGACAGCACCACCAGGCTTAAAAAAATTGCTGTTAATTTACTCTTTTCCTCCTTCCCTTAATACTTTAAGTCATGTTCTCTAGATTTTTTTCCCCCCCAGTTTCCCAATAACCCCTTACTTTTCCATTTTACAATATAATAGATTCTTTTTATGTTACTGAGTTTGCCTGTTCAGATGCT
>NW_012147930.1:0-1493 GCF_000956105.1 Propithecus coquereli
ATGAAATTATTGAAAGGAAAATACTTTTATAAACAACCACATCAACACCGTCTCAGTAAGGCAGAAAGGATGCCAAACTCCCTGACAGAGGCTGAGCGAGATCCACGTTCAGCTCAGCACAACGGTGCAGCCAAGTGCGGGGGTGAGAGTCTGATACCACATTCGCATAGAGAGGCCACCACGTGGTCGTCACACCTGTGGCCAGCACATCCTGGGCGTGGAGGACCTCGGTGTGGTGGAAACTGTGGATTCCCCATTTCCAAATTTCCACGGAGCCCCTCCTGTGTCTCTGAGGACCGGCTGCCCCTCAGCAGGTGGCTGTGGACAGGAAGGCGGTGCCCCTGGGACTGGGACAGGAAGATCTCACTCACCCTCGGGGCCTCAGGTCTGCGTACGGGAAGGCCTCACTCGTGGGTGCCTGAGGTCTTCAGACAGGAAGGTCTCATTTGCTGTCGCCTCAGGTCTGGGGATGGACAGGTCTCACTCACTCTCGCGGCCTCAGGTCTGCGGACAGGAGTCCGCAGTTGGACTGGTTGGACTGGGGCAGTTCCGAGGGACATGGTGCCTACGCGCCGCTGCGCTAAGGGGGCCGTCACTGGTTGGACTGGGGCAGTTCCGAGGCACATGGTGCCTACGCGCTGCTGCGCTAAGGGGGCCGTCCTGCGTCCTCTCACGCAGGGCGCGGCGATCCCACCTCCTCCCACGCAGGGCATGGCACCCGCCCCACCTCCTCTCACGTGGGGGGGCCGACTCGTCTTAAGTAAGGCACGTCATCCCCGCCTCCTCTCATGCAGGGCAGGGCTGGCCCGCCTCCTGTGACTCAGGGCAGGGCTTCCTGCCTCTTGTCACACGGGGTTGGGTGGCTCCCCCCTTCTCAGGCAGGACGGGCCGGCCCGGCCTCCTCTAACACAGGGCACGTGGCGCCTCTCCTGTCATGCAGGGCACGCTGGCCCACCTCCTCTCACCCAGGGCACCTGGCGCCCCTGCTCTAACACTGGGCAAGTGTCCCCGCCTCCTCTCATGCTGGGCGGGGCGGCCCCATCTCCTCTCATGCAGGGAACATGGCCCTGCCTCCTGTCACGCCGGGCATGTGGCCCCAACTCCACTCATGCAGTGCTTGCAGCTCCCCATCTCTCACTCACAGCACTCGGCCCCTCCTCCTGTCATGCAGTGCACGCGGCCCCACCTCCTATCACACAGGGCACGCGATCCCTCCTCCTCTCACGCAGGGCTAGGCGGCCCCGCCTCCTCTCACGCAGGGCTTGTGGCCCCTTCTCCTTTCTCGCAGGGTGCAAGGCCCCTCCTCCTGTCACTCAGGGCATGCAGCCCCGCCTCCTGTCACGCAGGGCATGCTGGCCCACCTCCTCTCACCCAGGTCCCGTGGCACCCCTGCTCTAACGCTGGGCAAGTGGCCTCGCCTCCTTTCATGCAGGGCAGGACTTGCCCACCTCTTCTGAAGCGGGATGGGGTTGCTCCCCACTTCTCATGCAGGG
>NW_012147930.1:7905-8942 GCF_000956105.1 Propithecus coquereli
AGGTGAAAAGGAGATTAGTGCTTGCCAGGGACTTGGGGGACAGGGAAACGAAAGTGACTTTTTACTGGGTTCTGAGTTTCCTTCAGAGGGAAAAAAATGATCTTAAACTATTAACAAATAGATGGATGCACAACACTGCCAATGTATGACATTCCATTGAATTGTATATTTACAAACGGCTAAAATGGTGAAGTTTCAATGGCGCTTTCAAATATTTATATACATTGTCATAATATGGACTGGGACTTTATCATTTAACTATATTGATTGGTGATGTAAACATAAGTGTTTAAACCTGAAATACCTTGCAACTGCTGGACATGCACATGCACACGCACGCACACGCACACGCACACACACACACGGCTAGAGAATACAGCAAGGTAACACGTGGTTCAGTAAATTCTTACGAAATTTCCATGATCAATTGGGTCATTTGCCTTTCATTTGGGAGTGAGATTTCATTTTTCTTTACTAGTTATCCCAAATATAAACTGTTTGTAGCTACCATTTCTTTGTTCTATATATAAATCAAATGAACAGATGATATACCAAATAATGAATTTTTTCGTCTTTGGAAAAATCATGTTATGAACTTTTCTATTGTTAGATATCACAAACTGGTGTGACTTTAAGAATTTTAGCTGGACAACCCCTTAGAAAATTTGCTAAGCGTGTCCACTGGGTGGATACGTTGAGGGAACCTGAATAAAACCCTGAGACACCGAAACCCTGCTGTGTACCTGAAAGTGAGAGCAGAATACACGGCAGGCAGTTGCGGTGAACTGACGGGAGAGGGCAGCAGCCAGCAGTGGTTAGCGTCTGGAGGCCATGTCAGTCCTGTGTTGCTTTTCCAAGGCCAGTAGGAAGTTTTTAACCAGGAGAGTGATGTGATGAGATCTGAGTCTGTAAAGTGGTGTTTTCCATCGTCAGGTTGAGATCGCCAGTGGGGTGGGGGATCTCTGCTGCTCCTGGTGGGCTACACTGAGAGAGCACAGCATAAATGAGGGCGTTCCTGCTGGGAACGCAGGGTCTGT
>NW_012147930.1:8992-11162 GCF_000956105.1 Propithecus coquereli
CAAATGAACAGATGATATACCAAATAATGAATTTTTTCGTCTTTGGAAAAATCATGTTATGAACTTTTCTATTGTTAGGTATCACAAACTGGTGTGACTTTAAGAATTTTAGCTGGACAACCCCTTAGAAAATTTGCTAAGCGTGTCCACTGGGTGGATGCGTTGAGGGAACCTGAATAAAACCCTGAGACACCGAAACCCTGCTGTGTACCTGAAAGTGAGAGCAGAATACACGGCAGGCAGTTGCGGTGAACTGACGGGAGAGGGCAGCAGCCAGCAGTGTTCCGTGTCTGGAGGCCATGGTCAGTCCTCTGTTGCTTTTCCAAGGCCAGTAGGAAACCAGCGGCAAAGTCTTTAACCAGGAGAGTGACGTGATGAGATCTGAGTCTGTAAAGTGGTGTTTTCCATCGTCAGGTTGAGATCGCCAGTGGGGTGGGGGATCTGTGCTGCTCCTGGTGGGCTACACTGAGAGAGCACAGCATAAATGAGGGCGTTCCTGCTGGGAACGCAGGGTCTGTTCTGCTCAGGAGGAAACACTGGCCAGACCCACCTTGGAGTCATCTCTGCTCTTTAGATCTGCTAAGGCTGGGAGACCAAGGGACAGTCTCAGAAACAGTTCCAGAAAAAGAAAACTGCAACCAAAGGAAAACATATATTTTTCTCCCAGTTGGGGAAGGCAGTGAAGTGGGCCTAGCGGATTGGACTGTCACAGAGAAACGTGTATTTCCCGATTTGGGGGTTAATGGTGGTCACCTGGGAGAGTGTTGCTGCTGTAAAACACACGGTAAAACACACACGAGTACTTACCGTGAAGTAGAAAATCTCTCACAGCAATGACGCTGGGGACTCTGAAGGCAGGACAACAAGTACTCTGTGCTGTGATTGCACGTTCCCTGGAAGTATGAAATGATTGGAAGGAAACTACATTTATAAACAACCACATCAACACCGCGTCAGTAAGGCAGAGAGGAGGCCAAACTGCCTCACAGAGGCTGAGCGAGACCCACGTTCAGCTCAGCACAGCGGTGCAACCAAGCGCCAGGGTGAGAGTCTGATACCACATCAGCGTGGAGAGGCCACCGCGTCCTGGGCTGGGGGACCTCGGTGTGGTGGAAACTGTGGATTCCCCATTTCCAAATTTCCACACAGAGCCCCTCCCGGGTCTCTGAGGACCGGCTGCCCCTAGGTAGGTGGCTGTGGACAGGAAGGCGGTGCCCCCGGGGCTGGGACAGGAAGATCTCACTCACCCTCGGGGCCTCAGGTCTGGCTACAGGAAGGTCTCAGTCACTATAGCCTCAGGTCTGGGGATGGGCAGGCCTCACTCGCTCTTGGGGCCTCTGGTCTGAGAACAGGAAGGTCTGAATCACTGGCAGGGACGCTCAGGTCTGGGGATGGGCAGGCCTCACTCGCTCTTGGGGCCTCTGGTCTGAGAACAGGAAGGTCTGAATCACTGGCAGGGACGCCGTAGTTACAAGTGACATGGCACCTGCGCGTCGCGCTAACAGAGTGAAGCTGCGGCCTCTGATGCAGAGCGCGGTGGCCTCCCCTCCTCTAATGCTGGGTGGGGCAGTCCCTTCCTCTCACGCAGGGCCCGCGGCACCGCTTCCTCTCACATGTCCTCAAACGCACGGCACGCGGTCCCGACTCCTCTCACGCAGGGCATGCTTCCACGCTTCCTCTCACGCAGGGCACGCAGACCCGCCTCTCGCACACAGGGCACGTAGAGCCCCTCCTCTCAGGCAGGGCACACAGACCCGCCTCCTCTGACGCAGGGCACGCAGCGCCTCTCCTCTCACGTAGGGCATGCGGCCCTGCCTCCCCTCACGCAGGGTATGCCTCCATGCTTCCTCTCACGCAGGGCACGCAGACCCGCCTCTCTCACACAGGGCACGTAGAGCCCCTCCTCTCAGGCAGGGCACGCGGCCACAGCTCCCCTCACGCAGGGCACGCAGCGCCCCTCTCTCACGCAATTAACGCAGTGCCCCTCCTCTCACGCAGGGCACACATCACCCCTCCTCTCACGCAGGGCACGCATCGCCCCTCTCTCACGCAATTAACGCAGTGCCCCTCCTCTCACGCAGGGCACACATCACCCCTCCTCTCACGCAGGGCACGCATCGCCCCTCCTCTCACGCAATTAACGCAGTGCCCCTCCTCTCACGCAGGGCAC
>NW_012147930.1:15669-15925 GCF_000956105.1 Propithecus coquereli
CAAGCCTCAACCACCTATCTAGACATTACTTCATTCTCCCTGACTCTAGCTCTAACTTCTCATATCTAAACGTACCCTGAACTCTTGCAGCCTCCTGAAACCTCGCCCAGCCCTAACCCCAACCTCAGGAGGGTTTATTTGCCTCATCCTGCAAAATATTTGCCTGGATCTTTACCCCGTTCTTTACATGAATCCACACTGGAATTGGAAACAGGGCCCAAACACAACTTACAGAAGTTCACATTTTCTTTTAAGC
>NW_012147930.1:15975-16222 GCF_000956105.1 Propithecus coquereli
CTCAATAAATAGCTGGGAAAATTGGATACCCACATGCTCAAGAATAAAACAGGATCCATCTCTTGGCATATCCAAAAATCAATCGAAGATGAACCCTTAAATGAAAAAATCAACACAGTGAACAGACAATCTACAGAATGGGAAAAAATATTTGAAACTGTACATCTCACAAAGGACTTATATCCATAATCTAGAAAGAACTCAAGTCAGCAAGAAAAAAATAAACACTCTCATTAAAAAGTGGGCA
>NW_012147930.1:18356-22653 GCF_000956105.1 Propithecus coquereli
ATTTTAAATCTTAAATTTTACTACAAAGCAACAGGAATCAAAATGGGATGATACTGGCATGAGGGTACACGTATGGATCAATGAAATGGAACTCAAGAGTCCAGAAATAAATCCGTCTACGGTAATTGAATTCAGACAGGGACTGAGGTCATTAAATTGAACAAGTGATATTGGACAACTATCCGCATGCCCAGGAATGAAACTGTACACTTACACCACACCGCACAGAAAAAATTACCTCAAAATTGTCCAAAGGCCTAAATGTCATAGGAAAAACATAAACTCGAGAAGAAAACATGGAGATAAATCTTCATGGCTTGCATTTAACAATGGTTTCTTAGATCTGACACCAAAAGCTCCATTAGAGGAAATTGGTTCAAAATTTAAAAGTTTTGGAAATGCGACGATACCCTAGGAAAGTAAGATGACAACCCATAGATTCACATTATGTACCTGATAATGGTCTGTTATCCACAATATCGACAGAACTTTTAAGACTGAACAGGAAAAACACGATTACAACATCGATGAAGATCTTAAAATACACACTGCACAAAACGAGACAAGCAAAGAGCCAGCAAGTGCATAAGAAGATGCTACACGTTATTGGTTATTATGGAAATTCACATTAGAACCATAATGATACGTGTAATCCCCACTCACACACAAGAGAAAGTCTATGATAAAAAAAATTAAAAATAAAATCTTGGCAAGGACGCAGAAAAATTGGACAACGCTAAACAAATTGTGGAAATACAAAATGGTACAGCCTATGTGTAAAATATTTTAATGTTTCCTCAAACATTTACAAGAAGAATTACCATGGCTCAACGATTATATTCCAAACTATATATTACAAAGATTAGAAAACAAGTGTTCAAACAAACACTTCTATGTGAATATTTATAGCAGCTCTATTCACAATAGCCAAGAAGTTCAGACAATCCGAATGTCCATCAACAGATGGATGGATAAGCAAAATTAGGTATATCATAACCTGATATATTATTCTGCCATAAAAAGGAAAGAGAAAAGTAAAATGGAGCAGCTGCTATGGAACACAATATGGCAGTACCTCAAAAATTAAGCATGGAATTAACTTACAACACGGTGATTCCACTTCTGGCTATTTACTCAAAAGAAGCGAAACCAGGGACTGGAACATCCACGTTCACGGCAGCATTATTCACTGTGCCAAAAGATGGAAGTAACACAAGTGTCCACTGACAGATGAGTAGATAAATGAAACGTGGTCCATCCACACAATGAAATATTATTCAGCCTTAAAAATGAGGAAATTCTGACATATGTGACAACATGGATGAACCTTGAGTCAGTAGGCTAAGTGAAACAACCCAGCCACACAAGAACAGATACAGGATTCTCTACTTATGAGGTACCTGGAGTCGTTTCCTGGGGCTGGGGGGAGAGGGAATAGGAAGTGGGTGTTTAGTGAGTACAGAGTTCCACTTGGGGCAGATGAAAGAAATTCTGGATATGGATGGTGGTGATGGCCACACAACAATGCGCATGTGGTTAATGTCACTGAACTGTGTGCTTAAAAATGGTTAAAACGGTGAATGCTGTATGTATTTAATCATACAGAAAAAAAGGAATGAAGTACTGATGTATGTTGCAACATGGATGAACCTTGAAAACGTCCTAAGTGAAAGAAACCAGCACAAAAGGCCACGTATCACATGAGTGCATTTATATGAAATCTCTAGAGCAGGCAAATCCACAGAGGTGAAAAGGAGATTAGTGCTTGCCAGGGACTTGGGGGACAGGGAAACGAAAGTGACTTTTTACTGGGTTCTGAGTTTCCTTCAGAGGAAAAAAAATGATCTGAAACTATTAACAGATAGATGGATGCACAACACTGCCAATGTATGACATTCCATTGAGTTGTATATTCACAAACGGCTAAGATGGTGAAATTTTAAATGGTGCTTTCAAATATTTATATACATTGTCATAATATGGACTAGGACTTTATCACTTAACTATATTGACTGGTGATGTAAAGATAAGTGTTTAAACCTGAAATACCTTGCAACGCTGGACACGCACATGCACGCGCACACGCGCGCCCACACACACACACACACACACACACACACACACACACACGGCTAGAGAATACAGCAAGGTAACATGTGGTTCAGTAAATTCTTATGAAATTTCCATGATCAATTGGGCCATTTGCCTTTCATTTGGCAGTGAGATTTAGTTTTTCTTTACTAGTTATCCCAAATATAAACTGTTTGTAGCTACCATTTCTTTGTTCTATATATAAATCAAACGAACAGATGATATACCAAATAATGAATTTTTTTGTCTTTGGAAGAATCATGTTATGAACTTTTCTACTGTTAGATATCACAAACTGGTGTGACCTTAAGGATTTAGCTGTACAACCCCTTAGAAAATTTGCTAAGGGTGTCCACTGGGTGGATGCGTTGAGGGAACCTGAATAAAAACCCTGAGACACCAAAACCCTGCTGTGTACCTGAAAGTGAGAGCAGAGCACACTGCAGGCAGTTGCGGTGAACTGACGGGAGAGGGCAGCAGCCAGCAGTGTTCCGTGTCTGGAGGCCATGGTCAGTCCTCTGTTGCTTTTCCAAGGCCAGTAGGAAACCAGCGGCAAAGTCTTTAACCAGGAGAGTGACGTGATGAGATCTGAGTCTGTAAAGTGGTGTTTTCCATCGTCAGGTTGAGATCGCCAGTGGGGTGGGGGATCTGTGCTGCTCCTGGTGGGCTACACTGAGAGAGCACAGCATAAATGAGGGCGTTCCTGCTGGGAACGCAGGGTCTGTATCTGCTCAGGAGGAAACACTGGCCAGACCCACCTTGGAGTCATCTCTGCTCTTTAGACCTGCTAAGGCTGGGAGACCGAGGGACAGTCTCAGAAACAGTTCCAGAAAAAGAAAACTGCAACCAAAGGAAAAGATACGTTTTTCTCCCACTTGGGGAAGGCAGTGAAGTGGGCCTAGCGGATTGGACTGTCACGGAGAAACGTGTATTTCCTGATTTGGGGGTTAACGGTGGTCACCTGGGAGAGTGTTGCTGCTGTAAAACACACGGGAGTACTTACTGTGAAGTAGAAAATCTCTCACAGCAATGACGCTGGGGACTCTGAAGGCAGGACAGTGAGTACTCTGTGCTGCGATTGCACGTTCCCTGGAAATATGAAATTATTGGAAGGAAATTACATCTATAAACAACCATATCAACACCGTGTCAGTAAGGCAGAGAGGAGGCCAAACTCCCTCACAGAGGCTGAGCGAGACCCACGTTCAGCTCAGCACAGCGGTGCAACCAAGCACCAGGGTGAGAGTCTGATACCACATTAGCGTGGAGAGGCCACCACGTGGTCGTCACACCTGTGGCCACCACTTCCTGGGCTGGGGACCTCGGTGTGGTGGCAATAGTGGATTCCCCATTTCCAAATTTCCACACGGAGCCCCTCCCGGGTCTCTGAGGACCGGCTGCCCCTCGGCAGGTGGCTGTGGACAGGAAGGCGGTGCCCCCGGGGCTGGGACAGGAAGATCTCACTCACCCTTGGGGCCTCAGGTCTGGCTACAGGAAGGTCTCAGTCACTATAGCCTCAGGTCTTGGGATGGGCAGGCCTCACTCGCTCTTGGGGCCTCTGGTCTGAGAACAGGAAGGTCTGAATCACTGGCAGGGACGCAGTAGTTACAAGTGACATGGCACCTGCGCGTCTGCTCTAACAGAGTGAAGCTGCAGCCTCTGATGCAGGGAGCCGGGGCCATGCCTCCTCTCACGCATGGCACGTGGCCTCCATGCCTCTAATGCTGGGCGGGGCAGCCTCCTCCACTCAGGCAGGGCGCGGTCCCGCCTCCTCCAACGCAGGGCACACAGAGCCCCTCCTCTCACGCAGGCCACAGCCCCTCCTCTCACGCAGGGCACGTAGCGCCCCTCCTCTCACGCAGGGCACGCAGCCCCCCATCCTGTCACGTAGGTCGCGTAGCGCCGCCTCCTCCCATGCAGGGCACGTAGCGCCGCCTCCTCTCACGCAGGGCACATAGCGCCGCCTCTTCCCACGCAGGGCACGCAGCCCCGCCTCCTCTCACGCAGGGTGCAGAGGCACCACCCTCTGCATGCAGGGCTCCTTGGCCCTGCCCCTTTTATGCAAGTCCCAGCGGCCCCACCTCCTCTCACACCAGGCGTGGTGCCACAGAACATCATGCGCACTCCGCCCCCTGGTGGCCATCACCCGCACAGAGGCCCTCAGAGCTCACAGTGAGATCGCAAGCGCCCCCTCCTGGCCATGTCG
>NW_012147930.1:23801-24059 GCF_000956105.1 Propithecus coquereli
TCATTCATTCGGACTTTCTTTTCTTTTTTTTTCTTTAAAGACTAGTCCCAGTGCAGCAGTGAAGAGGAGGGTTAAGCAGTAGAACAAGGAGTTCAATCTGTAACTGACTGTGAACAGTCAAGTGAGATAATTCACTACCTTCGGACCAGCCTCATTGACCCTTTCCCTTGCACACACCAACAGCAGCATGGAGGGGTTTTGTTTATTTAATTTTTCCCTAAATATTTATTTTAATCCAAAGACTTTGCCTCGTACAAA
>NW_012147930.1:25868-27123 GCF_000956105.1 Propithecus coquereli
TCAGCAGGGGCCCAGGTCATCTGCAGGGCCACCTGGACTGGACAAAGTCTATGTAGGAGCATCTCCTCACACGGGTCACAAAAACGCACAATGAGAAGTTGACATCTCTGTACAGGTTTGATTTTTAAGAGTTATGTTAATGTTTCCTTCCCATTTTTCTGGTTTTCGATTTCTTCTAAATAAGTATATAGGCGTGACAAAACAATGAATGGTGTTGTGATTAAAAACCAAGACCAACAGCTGGAACACCTTCCAGATTTGGTCCCTGCTGAGGTTGACAGTGTGTGGGGGAAAGGAGAGAGAGCATCTGAGTGTGTTTCTAGGGAACATTTGATGTTCAAGTACAAACAGCAGCAAGGACCTGCAGCCCGCAGGGCACGCAGCACCCCTCCTCTCACGCAGGGAACACAGCCCCACCTCCTCACATGAAGGGCGCAACAGCCCCACCTTCTGCACGCTGGACTTCTCGGCCATGCCTCCTTCACCCTGAGCACAGCGGCCCCGCCTCCTCTCACGCCAGGCTTGGTGCCACAGGACATCATGCGCACTCCGCCCCCTGCTGGCCATCATCCGCACAGCGCCCCTCAGAGCTCACAGTGAGATCGCAAGCGCCCTCTCCTGGCCATGCAATGGAACCAGTTAAAGTCCGAGTTAGAGTATTCAGTGCCAGGATTTGGAAATTCAAAGTGAGATGGGGCTTGCGATCCTTTGTCTTCTAGAAAAAGGGCGAGGGCAGGAAGAATTAAGTGGAAAATATGTAATGAAATAAGTGTAGACATCAACTTTACAACTGCCACAAACAATTCACTCAAAATAGTGCTAAGACTTAAAATGCAAAACTATAAAGATTCTAGAAAAAAACCTGGGGGACCTTTGATTTGGTGATGAGTATTCACACACACACCAAAAGCTGATCGATGGCAAAAAAATAATTAATTCTATGGATTCTATGGATGTTATAACATTAAAAATGTATACTCTGTGAAAGACCATATTTAGAGAACAAAAACACAAGCTTCAGGCTGAGAGAAAATATTTCAAAAATACATATCTAGAGAAGAATTTATATTAAAAATATACTAAGAACTTTTAAAATCAACAATAAGAAGACAAAGAACCGAATTAAAAATGGGTAAAGATCTGAACGGACACCTCAACAAAGAACAAACATAGATGGCAAATGATCATACAAAAAGATGATCAACATCATATATCATTAGGGAATAGTAAATTACAAGAACAATGAGCACGGCAC
>NW_012147930.1:30089-30443 GCF_000956105.1 Propithecus coquereli
CTCCTTTCTCTCTTCCGTGTAGTTTTCACCACTTCCAATGCCTAGAAGATTCCAGACAAGCCAGCTAGGCTGTGTGGGTCTAGAAAAAAGGATTCAGGACAAAATATGGCCCAGGGAAACGACTGTGGTTCTGCACAGGATGGGTACATTGGATGCCCAGGATAATAAGGGCCAGAGGTGAGGGGAGCGATCCGCAACACATCAGTATCAAAATACACGTACTTCCACTTTACAACACGGGCACAGTGATCACATGCATAGTCCAAGCTTCCTGTTTAATTTTATTCTATTGCAATAAAATATTATCTTTAAAGTTTAAGAGTGTTGTGCCTTCACGTAAGGAAATTCTATAAA
>NW_012147930.1:32253-32697 GCF_000956105.1 Propithecus coquereli
GAAGATCTTAAAATACACACTTCACAAAACGAGACAAGCAAACAGCCAGCAAGTGCATAAGAAGATGCTACACGTTATTAGTTATTATGGAAATTGACATTAGAACCATAATGATACGTGTAATCCCCACTCACACACAAGAGAAAGCCTATAATAAAAAAAGTTAAAAATAAATTTGGGCAAGGACGCAGAAAAATTGGACAGCTTTAAACAAACTGTGGAAATACAAAACGGTACAGCCTATGTGTCAAATATTTTAATGTTTCCTCAAACACTTACAGGAAGAATTACCATGGCTCAACAATCATATTCCAAACTATATATTACAAAGATTAGAAAACAAGTGTTCAAACAAACACTTCTACGTAAATATGTATAGCAGCTCGGTTCACAATAGCCAAAAAGTTCATACAACCCAAATGTCCATCAACAGATGGATGGATA
>NW_012147930.1:32747-33048 GCF_000956105.1 Propithecus coquereli
CTGGGAGCCCAGTGTGGCCCTAACCCTAACCTTAAACCCGAAACCCTAACCCTAGTCCTAAGCCCTAAACCTAACCCTAACCCCAACCCCAAGACTAACCCTAACCCCAACCCCTAACCCTAAGTCATGGAGGTGGAGCCCTCCAATATAGAGATTCAAATGTATCTATTTTTAAAAATTTACATATAAGTGGACACATACTGCTCAAATCCATAGAGTTTAAACATCAACTGTATAACACGTTGAAAGGATTACACACCATGACCAAGAAGCCTTTGTCCAAAATAATCAACAATGATTC
>NW_012147930.1:33098-34678 GCF_000956105.1 Propithecus coquereli
GACCCACCTTGGAGTCATCTCTGCTCTTTAGATCTGCTAAGGCTGGGAGACTGAGGGACAGTCTCAGAAACAGTTCCAGAAAAAGAAAACTGCAACCAAAGGAAACGAGACATTTTTCTCCCAGTTGGGGAAGGCAGTTAAGTGGGCCTAGCGGATTGGACTGTCACGGAGAAACGTGTATTTCTCTATTTGGGGGTTAACGGTGGTCACCTGGGAGAGTGTTGCTGCTGTAAAACACACGGGAGTACTTACTGTGAATTAGAAAATCTCTCACAGCAATGACGCTGGGGACTCTGAAGGCAGGACAATGAGTACTCTGTGCTGCGATTGCACGATCCCTGGAAGTATGAAATGATTGGAAGGAAACTACATTTATAAACAACCACATCAACACCGTGTCCGTAAGGCAGAGAGGAGGCCAAACTGCCTCACAGAGGCTGAGCGAGACCCACGTTCAGCTCAGCACAGCGGTGCAACCAAGCACCAGGGTGAGAGTCTGATACCACATCAGTGTGGAGAGGCCACCACGTGGTCGTCACACCTGTGGCCACCACGTCCTGGGCTGGGGGACCTCGGTGTGGTGGAAATTGTGGATTTCCCATTTCCAAATTTCCACACGGAGCCCCTCCTGGGTCTCTGAGGACCGGCTGCCCCTAGGCAGGTGGCTGTGGACAGGAAGGCTGTGCCCCCCGGGGCTGGGACAGCAAGATCTCACTCACCCTTGGGGCCTCAGGTCTGGCTACAGGAAGGTCTCAGTCACTATAGCCTCAGGTCTCGGGATGGGCAGGCCTCACTCACTCTTGGGGCCTCTGGTCGGAGAACAGGAAGGTCTGAATCACTGGCGGGGACGCGGTAGTTACAAGTGACATGGCACCTGTGCGTCTGCTCTAACAGAGTGAAGCTGCGGCCTCTGATGCAGAGCGCGGCGGCCCCGCCTCCTCTCACGCAGGGCACGCAGCCCTGCCTCCTCTCATGCAGGGCACGCTTCCACGCTTCCTCTCACGCAGGGCACGCGGGCCCGCCTCCTCTCACGTGGGGCACGCAGCCCCACCTTCTGCACGCAGGACTTCCTGGACCCGCCCCCTTAACGCAGGGCCCGTCGGTCCCACCTCCTCTCAAGCTAGGCGTGGTTCCTCAGGACATCATGGGCACTCTGCCCCTGCTGACCGTCACCCGCACAGCGGCCCTCAGTGCTCACAGTGAGATCGCAAGCGCCCCCTCCTGGCCATGCCACGGAACCAGTTAAAGTCGAGTTAGAGTATTCAGCGCCAGGATTTGGAAATTCAAAGTGAGATGGGGCTTGCGATCCTTTGTCTTCTAGAAAAAGGGTGAGAGCAGGAAGAATTAAGTGGAATATATGTAATGAAATAAGTGTAGACATGAACTTTACAACTGCCACAAAGAATTCACTCAAAATAGTCCTCAGACTCAAAATTTAAAACTGTAAAGATTCTAGAAAAAAACCTGGGGGACCTTTGATTTGGTGATGAGTATTCACACACGCACCAAAAGCTGATCCATGGCAAAAAAATAATTAATTCCATGGATGTTATAACATTGAAAATGTATACTCTGTGAAA
>NW_012147930.1:34728-34946 GCF_000956105.1 Propithecus coquereli
CCTCTCACGCAGGGCACGCATCGCCCCTCCTCTCATGCAGGGGACGCAGCCCCCCCTCCTCTCACGCAGGGCACGCAGCCCCGCCTCCTCCCACGCAGGGCACACAGCGCCCCTCCTCTCACGCAGGGCACGCAGCGCCCCTCCTCTCACGCAGGGCACATAGCGCCCCTCCTCTCACGCAATTAATGCAGTGCCCCTCCTCTCACGCAGGGCACGCA
>NW_012147930.1:34996-35272 GCF_000956105.1 Propithecus coquereli
CGCCCCTCCTCTCACGAAATTAACGCCGTGCCCCTCCTCTCACGCAGGGCACGCAGCGCCCCTCCTCTCACGCAGGGCACGTAGCCCCCTCCTCTCACGCAGGGCACGCAGCGCCCCTCCTCTCACGCTTTTAACGCAGTGCCCCTCCTCTCACGCAGGGCACGCATCACCCGTCCTCTCACGCAGGGCACGCAGCGCCCCTCCTGTCACGCAGGGCAGGTAGCGCCCCTCCTCTCACGAAGGGAACGCATCGCCCCTCCTGTCACGCAGGGCACG
>NW_012147930.1:35569-35755 GCF_000956105.1 Propithecus coquereli
CCCCTCCTCTCACGCAGGGCACGCAGCGCCCCTCCTCGCATGCAGGGCACGTAGCGCCCCTCCTCTCACGCAATTAATGCAGTGCCCCTCCTCTCACGCAGGCACGCAGCGCCCCTCCTCTCACGAAATTAACGCCGTGCCCCTCCTCTCAGGCAGGGCACGCAGCGCCCCTCCTCTCACACAGGG
>NW_012147930.1:40184-40793 GCF_000956105.1 Propithecus coquereli
ATACATGAAGAAAACATTATTCAATTATACATGTTAAACCATGGTAACATAAACTAAAATAAAATCCCAAGCCCCACGCCAACTGAATCGATCCCCTCTTAGTCATGCAAACCTCAAAGAAATCTTAAAACTGAGTTGCAGGAGTTTAGATACAATTGACCAGCATTAATGTTTAAAAAAAACAAAACAGAGATCCTAAGACTAACAAAACAGATACTTTGTGACAACAACATACTAAATTATTAACAAGATCCAACCCCTAAACCTAACCATAACCCTAATCTGAACCAAAGCCCAAACCTAAACCCAAACTCTAAAGCTGACTGTTGACTCCTTCCCCTCCCCCCTGCCCCTGACTATCGACTCCTGCCCCGCCTCCTCTCACTCAGGGGACGCAGCGCCCCTCCTCTCAGGCAGGGCACGTGGCCCCTCCTCCTCTCACGCAGGGGACGCAGCGCCCTCCTCTCACTCAGGGCACGCATCGCCCCTCCTCTCACGCAGGGCACGCATGGCCCCTCCTCTCACGCAGGGCATGCATCACCCCTCCTCTCATGCAATTAACGCAGTGCCCGTCCTCTCACTCAGGACACACGGCCCTGCCTCCTCTCA
>NW_012147930.1:41012-41768 GCF_000956105.1 Propithecus coquereli
CGCAGGGCTCCTCCTCTCACGCAGGGCACGCAGCCCCGCCTCCTCTCATGCACGGAACGCAGCGCCCCTCCTCTCATGCTGGGTTGGTGGCCCCGACTTGTCTCATGCAGGACATGGCTTGCCCACCTCTTTTCACATGCGGTGGGGCAGCCCCCTTCTCGGGCAGGAGGGACCAGCCCCACCTCCTCTCAGGCCACGCAGCCCCGCCTCCTCTCACGCAAGGCATGTGGCCCCGCCTCCCACCACACCGGGCACGTAGTGCCCCTCGTCTGACTCAGGGCATACGGCCCCGCCTCCTCTCACGCAGGGCACGCGGCCCCGCCTCCTCTCACGCAGGGCACGCGGCCCTGCCTCCTCACACGCAGGGCACGCTTCCAGGCTTCCTCTCACGCAGGGCACGCGGCCCCGACTCCTCTCTCGCAGGGCACGTAGTGCTCCTCCTATCTCACAGGGCACCCGGCCCCGCCTCCTCCCACGCAGGGCAAGTAGCACCCCTCCTCTCACGCAGGGTACACAGCCCCTCCTCCTCTCACGCAGACCACACTACCCAGCCTCCCATCATGCTGGGCACGTGGCCCCATCTCCTCTCAAGGAGTGTGTCGGCCCCACCCCCTCTCACAGAGGGCACTCGGCCCCACCTCCTGTGTGAAATCTGTCCTTTGGGTCATTCAGCCTTTCACCTTGCACACACCAACAGCAGCATGGAGGGGTTTTGTTTATTTAATTTTTTACTAAGTTTTTATTTTAATCCAAGGA
>NW_012147930.1:43939-44183 GCF_000956105.1 Propithecus coquereli
AAAAGGCCCAAGCACCCACCCTAGATGCTGGAGTCCAAGACACAGGATTTGGACTTGCTGGGGAATTCTCTGTCACATTCAGCAACTTCCTGTTCTGGATCTGGTGTGTGATGTGACACCAAGGAAGGCATCACATGAGGAGAGAGAGCCACATCCCTGCAGAAACGGCTTCCTTAATGCATCCAGTGCAAAAGAGGAGGGAGGAATAGGAGAACCTCCACTGAGGGGCAAGGCCTCTCCTCCC
>NW_012147930.1:44233-45782 GCF_000956105.1 Propithecus coquereli
CAGACTTAAAATGCAAAACTATAAAGATTCTAGAAAAAATCCTAGGGGATCTTTGATTTGGTAATGAGTATTCACACGCACACCAAACACTGATCCATGGCAAAAAATAATTAATTCCTCTGACTCAGGGCAGGGGTTGCCTGCCTCTTCTGACGTGGGGTGGGGCGGGCCCCCCTTCTCTCATGCAGGGCACATGGCCCTGCCTCTCACGCAGGGCATCCTGACCCGCCTCTCACGCGGGACACGCAGCGCCCCTCCTCTCACGCAATAAACGCAGTGCCCCTCCTCTCACGCAGGGGACGCATGGCCCCTCCTCTCACGCAGGGGACGCATGGCCCCTCCTCTCACGCAGGGCACGCATCGTCCCTCCTCTCACGCAGGGCACACATCGCCCCTCCCCTCATGAGGGCACGCATTGCCCCTCCCCTCACGCAATTAACGCAGCGCCCCTCCTCTCACGCAGGGCATGCATCGCCCCTCCTCTCACGCAGGATACACATCGCCCCTCCTGTCACGAAGGGTACACATCACCCCTCCTCTCACGCAATTAACGCATCGCCCCTCCTCTCACACAGGGGACGCAGCGCCCCTCCTCTCAGGCAGGGCACGCATCGCCCCTCCTCTCACGCCGGTACGCAGCGCCCCTCCTCTCACGCAGGGCACGCATCGCCTCTCCTCATCGCCTCTCCTCTCACGCAGGGAATGCAGCGCGCCTCCTCTCACGCAGGGCACGCATCGCCCCTCCTCTAACGCATGGCACGCAGCGCCCCTCCTCTCACGCAGGGCACGCATCGCCCCTCCTCTAACGCAGGGCACGCAGCGCCCCTCCTCTCACGCAGGGCACGCATCGCCCCTCCTCTCACGCAATTAACGCAGCGCCACTCCTCCCACGCAGCCTGGTGGACCCCCTCTTCTATCACATAGGGCATGTGACCCCTTCTCCTCTCATGCAGGGCTCGCGGCCCCGCCTCCTCCAACACCAGGTGTCACACCAGAGGACATGATGGACGCTCGGCCCCTGCTGGCCATCACAGAAACAGCAGCCTTGAGCACTCATAGCGCAGGATGGGAGTACGCCCCCTACTGGCCAGCGCAGGTATAACCGCGCTCAGTGTTCATGGGGAAGGGCGTCGCGGCCCCTCCTCCTCCACGCAACGTGTGGCAGCCCCGCCACCTTGAAGCACTGTGTGGCGGCCTCGCCTCCTCCCACAGCGTGCATCGGCCCCACCTCCCTTCACGCAGGGCGTGGTGGCCCTACCTCCTCTCACACAGGGCATGCAGTGCCCCTCCTATCACGTGGGGCACGCGGCCCCGCCTCTTCTCACACAGGGAACGCGGTGCTCCTAGTTTCATGCAGTGCCCGCAGCCCCGCCTTCTCTCACGTAGGGCACGCAGCACCCCTCCTCTCATGCAGGCCACACTACCCAGCCTCCTATCACGCAGGGGACGCGGCACCACCTCCTCTCAAGGAGTGTGTGTCAGCCCCGCCTCCTGTGTGAAATCTGTCCTTTGGGTCATTCAGCCTTTCACCTTGCACACACCAACAGCA
>NW_012147930.1:48792-49262 GCF_000956105.1 Propithecus coquereli
CTGGGGGAAAGACAGAGAGCATCTGAGTGTGTTTCTAGGGAACATTTGATGTTCAAGTACAAACAACAGCAAGGACCCGCGTGTCTGTTGGTGTCCACAGGGCTGTGCAGGGCCATAGCTGGGCACTGAGGCCTTGCCCTGCTCACCCGTGACTCTACCCGGAAGCCTTGTCAGGATTTTGGGAATGCCCTGCGCCTCTAGACCACACGTCTGCACGAAGGGTGTCCCCCACAAGATTTAGACCTCCTACAAAAGGGCCCAAGCACCCACCCTGGATGCTGAAGTCCAAGACACAGGATTTGGGCTTGCTGGGGCGTTCTCAGTCGCACTCAGCAACTTCCTATTCAGGATTGGATGTGTGATGTGACATCAAGCAAGGCAGCACATGGGGAGAGAGAGCCACATTCCTTCACAAAGGGCTTCCTTAATCCATCCAGTGCAAAAGAGGAGGGAGGAAGAGGAGAAGCTCC
>NW_012147930.1:49312-51819 GCF_000956105.1 Propithecus coquereli
GTATAGTAAAAAGGATTCTGGACCAAATATGGCCCAGGGAAACAACTGTGGTTCTGCACAGAATGGATACATTGGATAACCCAAGATAATATGGGTCACAGGTGAGGGGAATGAGAGACAACACATCAGTATCAAAATACATGTGCTTCCAACTTTACAACATGAGCTCAGTGATCACATGCACAGTCCAAGCTGCCTGTTTAATTTTATTCTATTGGAATAAAATACTCTATTATCTTTAAAGTTTAAGAGTGTTGTGCCTTCACATAAGGAAATTCTATAAATGAGTTTGGTCACAATCATGCTGAAACCCGAGACCTAGTGGTGGTCTTGTGGGATTTATTTCTATTAAATGCGTGTCTTTTGTTGTACAGCCCTATGGGTTAATGACATCCACTCACTGAAACCACCACACACACCGCATCTCCCGTGAGCACAGACACACACATCACACACAGTTTCTTTGAGATGATTTGTGGAGTGGAAGCCAAGAATCCGACAAAGACATCATCAAATTTGAAAACATGGAGGACACACCAGAATCAACTTGTCTAAATGCTGTCTTTCTTCATAACACAGGGGGTCTCCCAGCATTTGGAGCACATTGAACAACTTCCTGAGTATGGTTTCCCCCATTTGAGAGTTGCCAGGAGGTTAGATTGCATTTCGCTGCATGCTGCAGCAATAGTGCGGGGCCCAACCTCCATCAATCGCCTGCTCTGAATTTCAGCCAGGGCTCCCTCCCTCCTGACCTGCTACCCCACATCCCACCCCCTAGTCTCCCTCTTTCCTGCTACCCTGTCCCTCCCTTCAGGTTTATGTTAAAACAGACTTATTTCACACACAACAGAGATTATGCTCTACTTGGTAGGCACCCATCCCTGAGAATCAGATACAGAACAATTGAAAACACCTCACACAAGCACATAGTCTGCCGCTCTGAGATTTCCCAGGAACACTTCTTTTCAGGCCAGGAAAAAACCAATGGTTGCCATGTTTCCAACCATAGTGTCCTGCTGGATGTCATCTCATTTTCTCCACTGACATCAACTTTCTACCCAGTTGCTGTTTTGAATCATTTTCACAAAACCCACCTGTGGCGGCTCCCAAGGCCTCCGTCACACCACGATGCCCAGGAGCTTGGTGCATGAGGGTCTGGAGGTCAGGCACTTGGTCAAGATCAGCAGGGGCCCAGGTCATCTGCAGGGCCACCTGGACTGGACAAAGTCTATGTAGGAGCATCTCCTCACACGGGTCACAAAAACACACAATGAGAAGTTGACATCTTTGTACAGGTTTGATTTTTAAGAGTTATGTTAATGTTTCCTTCCCATTTTTCTGGTTTTCGATTTCTTCTAAATAAGCATATAGACGTAACAAAACAATGAATGGTGTTGTGATTAAAAACCAAGACCAACAGCTGGAACACTTTCCAGATTTGGTCTCTGTTGGGGTTGACAGTGTCTGGGGGAAAAGACAGAGAGCATCTGAGTGTGTTTCTAGGGAACATTTGATGTTCAAGTACAAACAACAGCAAGGACCTGCGTGTCTGTTGGTCCTGACAGGACTGTGCAGGGACACAGCTGGGCTCTGAGGCCTTGCCCTGCTCACCGCTGATTCAACCCGGAAGCCTTGCCAGGATTTTTGGCATGCCCTGCTCCTCTAGACCACACGTCTGCACAAAGGGTGTCCCCCACAAGATTCAGACCTCTTACAAAAGGGCCCAAGCACCCACCCTGGATGCTGGAGTCCAAGACACAGGATTTGGACTTGCTGGGGTGTTCTCAGTCACACTAAGCAACTTCCTGTTCAGGATCTGGTGTGTGATGTGACACCAAGGAAGGCAGCACATGGGGAGAGAGAGCCACATCCCTTCAGATAGGGCCTCATTAATCCATCCAGTGCAATAGAGGAGGGAGGAATAGGAGAAGCTCCACTGAGGGGCAAGGCCTCTCATCCCTGAGGCTGTCCCCCTTGCCACTCCTGAGACTCCCTGGAGGCCAGTGTGGACCTAATTCTAACCTTAAACCCTAAACCATAACCCTAGTCCTAACTCCTAAACCTAACGCTAACCCAACCCCAACCCCTAACCCTAAGTCATGGAGGTGGAACCCTCCAATATAGAGATTCAAATGTATCTATTTTTAAAGATTTACCTATAAGTCTACCCATACTGTTCAAATCCATATTGTTTAAACGTGAACTGTATAACACATTGAAAGGATTATACACCATGACCAAGAGGCCTTTATCCCAAAAAGTCAACAATGGTTCAACATACTAAAGTCATCTCTGTAATACACCACATTAACAAAATGAAGGAAAAGCATCACATCATCACATCAATTGTTGCAAAAAGCTTTACACAAAATCAAACACCATTTTTATATCTAAAAACTCAAAAAGCTAGGAATAGAATACAATTTTATCAACATGATAAAAAGCATTTATGCAAAACACATAGCAAATAGAATCTCAATAGTGAGGGCTGAGAGCATTACTGCTAA
>NW_012147930.1:51869-52486 GCF_000956105.1 Propithecus coquereli
CGCATCACCCCTCCTCTCACGCAGGGCACGCAGCGCACCTCCTCTCACGCAGGGCACGCACCCCCGCCTCCCCTCACGCAGGGACGCATCACCCCTCCTCTGACGCAGGGCACGCATCTCCCCTCCTCTCACGCAGGGCCCGCATCGACCTTCCTCTCACGCAGGGCACGCATCTCCCCTCCTCTCACGCAGGGCACGCAGCACCCCTCCTCTCACGCAATAAACGCAGCGCCCCTCCTCTCACGCAGGGCATGCAGCCCCACCTCCTTTCACGCACTGCATGTGGCCCCGCCTCCTCTCACGCATGGTTGCAAGCCCCTCCTCTCACAGACACGTGGCCCCGCCTCCTCTAAGGCAGGGCTCGCGGCCACGCCTCCTCTCACAGGGGCATGCAGTGCCCCTCCTCTCACGCAGGGCACGCAGCACCCCTCCTCTCACGCAGGGTACACGGCCCCTCCTCCTCTCACGGAGGCCAGACTACCCTGCCTCTTGTCATGCAGGGCATGCGACCCCTCCTCCTGGCAGGAGGGCACATGGCCCCACCTCCTCTCAAGGAGTGTGTGTCGGCCCCGCCTCCTGTGTAAAATCTGTCCTTTGGGTCATTCAGCCTTTCACTT
>NW_012147930.1:63146-63866 GCF_000956105.1 Propithecus coquereli
ATATGTTTTAAGATGGCTATACTACACAAAGCGATCTCAAATTCAAGGCAATTCCTACAGAAATCCAAAAAGACCTTTTGGCGAAATGGGCAAACCGATCCTTACATTCCAATGGAATTTTAAGGGAACACAAATAACCAAAACCTTCTTGAAAAAGAAAGACAAACTTAGAGGTTCACACTTCCAAATTTTAAATCTTAACTATTACTACAAAGCAACAGAAATCAAAACGGGATGATGGTGGCATGAGGGTACACATATGGATCAATGAAATGGAACTGAGAGTCCAGAAATGATTCCGTCTATGGTAATTGAATTCAGACAAGGACTGAGGTCATTAAATTGAACAAGTGATATTGGACAACTATCCACATGCCCAGGAATGAAACTGTACACTTACACCACACACCACACAGAAAAAATTACCTCGAAATTGTCCAGAGGCCTAAATGTCATAGGAAAAACATAAACTCGACAAGAAAACATGGAGATAAATATTCATGGCTTGCATTTGACAATGGTTTCTTGGATCAGACACCAAAAGTGCCATTAGAAAAAATTGATTCAAAATTTAAAACTTTTGGAAATGCAAAGACACCCTAAGAAAGTAAGATAACAACCCATACATTCGCATTATGTATCTCATAAGGGTCTGTTATCCACAATATCGACAGAACTTTTAAGACTGAACAGGAAAAACACAATTACAAAATCGATGAA
>NW_012147930.1:64743-65499 GCF_000956105.1 Propithecus coquereli
GGAATGAAGTACTGATGTATGTTGCAACATGGATGAACCTTGAAAACGTCCTAAGTGAAAGAAACAAGCACAAAAGGCCACATATCATATAAGTGCATTTATATGAAATCTCTAGAGCCGGCAAATCCACAGAGGTGAAAAGGACATTAGTGCTTGCCAAGGACTTGGTGGACAGAGAAATGAAAGTGACTTTTTACTGGGTCCTGAGTTTCCTTCAGGGGAAAAAAAATGATCTGAAACTATTAACAAATACATGTATGCACAACACTGCCAATGTATGACATTCCATTGAATTGCATATTTACAAATGGCTAAAATGGTGAAATTTTAAATGGTGCTTTCAAATATTTATATACATTGTCATAATATGGACCAGGACTTTATCACTTAACTATATTGATTGGTGATGTAAACATAAGTGTTTAAACCTGAAATACCTTGCAACGCTGGACACGCACATGCACGCGCACACGCGCACACACACACACACACACACACACACACACACACACGGCTAGAGAATACAGCAAGGTAACATGTGTTCAGTAGATTCTTATGAAATTTCCATGATAAATTTGATCATTTGCCTTTCATTTGGCAGTGAGATTTAATTTTTCTTTACTAGTTATCCCAAATATAAACTGTTTTTATCTACTATTTCCCTGTTCTATATATACATCAAACGAACAGATGACATACCAAATAATGAATTTTTTTGTCTTTGGAAAAATCACGTTATGAACTTTTCTACTGTTA
>NW_012147930.1:65720-66082 GCF_000956105.1 Propithecus coquereli
GGAGAGGGCAGCAGCCAGCAGTGTTCCGTGTCTGGAGGACATGGTCAGTCCTGTGTTGCTTTTCGAAGGCCAGTAGGAAACCACTAGCAAAGTTTTTAAGCAGGAGAGTGACGTGATGAGATGTGAGTCTGTAAAGTGGTGTTTTGCCATTATCAGGGTGAGATCACCAGTGGGGTGGGGGATCTCTGCTGCTCCTGGGGTCTGCACTGAGAGAACACAGCATAAATGAGGGCGTTCCTGCTGGGAACGCAGGGTCTGCATCTGCTCAGAAGGAAACACTGGCCAGACCCACCTTGGAGTCATCTCTGCTCTTTAGATCTGCTAAGGCTGGGAGACCGAGGGACAGTCTCAGAAACAGTTCC
>NW_012147930.1:67723-67992 GCF_000956105.1 Propithecus coquereli
CAAACTGTGGAAATACAAAATGGTACAGCCTACGTGTAAAATACTTTAATGTTTCCTCAAACATTTACAAGAAGAATTACCATGGGTCAACAATCATATTCCAAACTATATATTACAAAGATTAGAAAACAATTCTTCAAACACTTCTACGTGAATATTTATAGCATCTCTGTTCACAATAGCCAAAAAGTTCAGACGACCCAAATGTCCATCAACAGACGGAAGGATAAGCAAAATTAGGTATATCATAACCTGATATATTATTCTGC
>NW_012147930.1:73587-74802 GCF_000956105.1 Propithecus coquereli
ACGCCTGGCCTGAGCTGATTATTTTGAGACACTACAGACACAGGAGAAGCTCTGAAAACAGGCTAGAAGTTACCTTTTTGTAAGGGAGATTTACATCTACAGAGGAAATCTACCTCCATGTAAAGGTGTCTCCCCCTCATATCAAGAAGAGAAGGCTGACTGAATCATGAGAGATTCCTAACAATGCAGAAGGCACCACTTAAATCTGAACAACAAACCTTACTCTTGTTTACCTGGCTTTTCCTGGTTATGTTCCCACTACCGGCCCCCACGACATCCATTCTTTCTGTGTTTCAATCGAAGATAGTACGTAAGCCTGAACTCAAAGCCACCTCTTGGAGATTTACTCAGTTTTCCTGGGTATTTCCTATGCATACATGAAGAAAACATTATTCAATTATACATGTTAAACCATGGTAACATAAAGTAAAATAAAATCCCAAGCCCTTCGCCAACTGAATCGATGCCCTCTTAGTCATGCAAACCTCAGAGAAACCTTAAAACTGAGTTCCAGGAGTTTAGATACAATTGACCAGCATTAATGTTTAAAAAAACAAAACAGAGATCATAAGACTAACAAAAGAGATACTTTGTGACAACAACATACTAAATTATTAACAAGATCCAAACCCTAACCCTAACCCTATTCTGAACTGAAGCCGAAACCTAAACCCGAACTCTAACGCTGACTGTTGACTCTGTTGCCCTTCCCCCTGCCCCTGACTATCGACTCCTGCTCTCTGACTATTTACTTCTAATGCCCCACCCCTAACCATCGTCTAACTTAATTCTAACTGTACTACAAAGTTAAACCCATATCCACATTTGAATTTTAACCTGATCCTAGTTTCGAGTGTTTTGAAACCATAATTCACATTTTCACCTGATCCCCAATTCTTGCCTTTTTCCCTATTTTCAATTTTTCCCTATTTAACCCTGAATCAAACATTAATTTTTAACACTCTCCCTAATCCTTCTTTGCCTTTGTTACATAGTCTAACACTTTGTCCCACCCTAATCCTCAAACCTAATCCCAAATCAAGCCTCAACCACCTATCTAGACATTACTTCATTCTCCCTGACTCTAGCTCTAACTTCTCATCTCTAAACGTACCCTGAACTCTTGCAGCCTCCTGAAACCTCGCCCAGCCCTAACCCCTACCTCAGGAGGGTTTACTTGCCTCATCCTGCAAAGTATTTGCCTGGATCTTCACC
>NW_012147930.1:74852-76120 GCF_000956105.1 Propithecus coquereli
ACTCTGTGCTGCGATTGCACGTTCCCTGGAAGTATGAAATTATTGGAAGGAAACTACATTCATAAACAACCACATCAACACCGTGTCAGTAAGGCAGAGAGGAGGCCAAAGTGCCTCACAGAGGCTGAGCGAGACCCACGTTCAGCTCAGCACAGCGGTGCAACCAAGCGCCATGATGAGAGCCTGATACCACATCAGCATGGAGAGGCCACCACGTGGTCGTCACACCTGTGGCCACCATGTCCTGGGCTGGGGGACCTCGGTGTTGAGGAAACTGTGGATTCCCCATTTCCAAATTTCCACAGGAACCCTTCCCGGGTCTCTGAGGAGCGGCTGCCCCTAGGCAGGCGGTTGTGGACAGGAAGGCGGTGCCCCAGGGCTGGGACAGGAAGATCTCACTCACCCTCGGGGCCTCAGGTCTGGCTACAGGAAGGTCTCAGTCACTATAGCCTCAGGTCTGGGGATGGGCAGGCCTCACTCGCTCTTGGGACCTCTGGTCTGACAACAGGAAGGTCTGAATCACTGGCAGTGACGCGGTAGTTCCAAGTGACACGGCACCTGAGCATCCTCACTAACAGAGTGAAGCTGCGGCCTCTGATGCAGGGAGCGGAGGCCCCGCCTCCTCTCACGCATGGCACGTGGCCTCCCCTGCTCTAATGCTGGGCGGGGCAGCCCCTCTGCCTCTAACATGTCCTCTAATGCATGGCACACGGCCCCACCTACTCTCACGCAAGGCATGCGGACCCGCCTCTCTCACGCAGGGCACGTAGAGCCCCTCCTCTCATGCAGGGCGCAGGAGCGGCCCCCTCCCCTCATGCAGGGCTTGCAGTCCCGCCTCCTCTCACGCAGGGAAGGCAGCCCACAATGCCCTGAGGCAGGGCACGCACCCTGGCCTCCTCTCACGCAGGGCACGTAGTGTCCTTCCTCCCACGCAGGACATGCAGCGCCGCCTCCTCTCACGCAGGGCACGCAGCCCCGCCTCCTCTCACCCAGGACACGCAGCCCCACCTTCTGCACACAGGACTTCCTGGACCCGCCCCCTTAACGCAGGGCCCGTCGGTCCCACCTCCGCTCAAGCTAGGCGTGGTTCCACAGGACATCATGTGCACTCCGCCCCCTGCTGGTCGTCACCCACACAGCGGCCCTCAGTGCTCACAGTGAGATCGCAAGCGCCCCCTCCTGGCCATGCCGCGGAACCAGTTAAAGTCGAGTTAGAGTATTCAGTGCCAGGATTTGGAAATTCAAAGTGAGATGGGGCTTGCGATCCT
>NW_012147930.1:84217-84470 GCF_000956105.1 Propithecus coquereli
TCACTAATACAATGTTTCTTATGAACAATAGCATGTTATGTCTTCTCCGGTCCGAGTTGACTTTACAGACCATTTTTGTCTTCTCTGACCACACTACTGCTTTTTAACACTCTTATAGTTTCCATTGGTTTTTATCATTGTTCCTTCACATCCTTATGATACTTAAACTTAAATCATAAGATTTAAGCAACATTCTGAGGGGGACCTCAGATGGTGGACTAGGAAGCCTCAGTTTTTGTTCCCTATAAGATAC
>NW_012147930.1:84520-84735 GCF_000956105.1 Propithecus coquereli
GGTGAATGCTGTATGTATTTAATCATACAGAAAAAAGGAATGAAGTACTGATGTATGTTGCAACATGGATGAACCTTGAAAACGTCCTAAATGAAAGAAACCAGTACAAAAGGCCACCTATCACAAGAGCGCATTTATATGAAATCTCTAGAGCAGGCAAATCCACAGAGGTGAGGGACAGGGGAACAGGGGAAATGGCGATTACCAGGTGACGG
>NW_012147930.1:84785-85401 GCF_000956105.1 Propithecus coquereli
ATCTCTAGAGCAGGCAAATCCACAGAGGTGAAAAGGAGATTAGTGCTTGCCAGGGACTTGGGGGACAGGGAAAGGAAAGTGACTTTTTACTGGGTCCTGAGTTTCCTTCAGAGGAAAAAAAATGATCTGAAACTATTAACAAATACATTGATGCACAACACTGCCAACGTATGACATTCCATTGAATTGTATATTCACAGACGGCCAAAATGGTGAAATTTTAAATGGTGCTTTCAAATATTTATATACATTGTCATAATATGGACCAGGACTTTATCACTTAACTATATTGACTGGTGATGTAAAGATAAGTGTTTAAACCTGAAATACCTTGCAACGCTGGACACGCACATGCACGCGCACACGCGCGCCCACACACACACACACACACACACACACACACACACACACACACACGGCTAGAGAATACAGCAAGGTAACATGTGGTTCAGTAAATTCTTATGAAATTTCCGGGATAAATTTGGCCATTTGCCTTTCGTTTGGCAGTGAGATTTAATTTTTCTTTACTAGTTATCCCAAATATAAACTGTTTTTAGCTGCTATTTCCCTGTTCTATATATAAATCAAATGAACAGATGATATACCAAATAATGAA
>NW_012147930.1:87479-87753 GCF_000956105.1 Propithecus coquereli
GGCACGCCTTTTAAAATTGGTAAACTCTAAAAACTTGACAAACCATTGCTGGATGAAAACACGGGAACTCTCATTCATTGCTGGTAGAATGCATAATGCTACTGTCACTTTAGAAGACAATATAGGAGGCTGGAATATACCACCCCAAAATATACCCTTTTTTTTTTTAGACAGGGTCCTGTACTGTCACCCAGGCTGGAGTGCAATGACATGATCACAGCTCACTGGCTCTTTGAACTTTCAGGCTGGAGCAATCATCAGCCTCTTAAGTAGC
>NW_012147930.1:87803-90672 GCF_000956105.1 Propithecus coquereli
AACTATAGTCACTGCTTCCAGATGCATCTCAAATTTGGTAACTCACTATGAGATTTCAGGGGAAACGTGACACCTTGATAAGAGACAGTACAAATACAAAACCGAAAGTCAGAAAACAAGACATTATGTCTCCTTTCTCTCTTCCATGTAGTTTTCATCACTTTCAATGCCTACAAGATTCCAGACAAGCCAGCTAGGATGTGTGGGTCTAGTAAAAAGGATTCTGGACCAAATATGGCAACGGGAAACAACTGTGGTTCTGCGCAGAATGGATACATTGGATACCCAAGATAATATGGGCCAGAGGTGAGGGGACTGAGAGATAACACATCAGTATCAAAATACACGTACTTTCAACTTTACGACATGAACACAGTGATCACATGCACAGTCCAAGCTTCCTGTTTAATTTTATTGTATTCAAATAAAATACTATCTTTAAAGTTTAAGAGTGTTGTGCCTTTACATAAGGAAATTCTATAAATAGGTTTGGTCACAATCATGGTGAAACCCAAGACTAAGTGGTGGTCTTGTGGGATTTATTTCTATTAAATGTGTGTCTTTTGTTGTACAGCCCTATGGGTTAATGACATCCACTCCCTGAACACACCAGCACACACACCGCATCTCCCGTGAGGACAGACACACACATCACACACAGTTTCTTTAAGGTGATTTGTGGAGTGGAAGCCAAGAATCCGACAAAGACATGATCAAATTTCAAAACATGGAGGACACACCAGAATCAACTTGTCTAAATGCTATCTTTCTTCATACCACAGGGGGTCTCCCAGCATTTGGTGCACATTGAACAACTTCCTGAGTATGGTTTCCCCTTTTGACAGTTGCCAGGAGGTTAGGTTTCATTTCGCTGCATGCTGCAGGAATAGTGCGGGGCCCAACCTCCATCAATCGCCTGCTCTGAGTTTCAGCCAGGGCTCCCTCCCTCCTGCCCTGCTACCCCACATCCCACCCCCCAGTCTCCCTCTTTCCTGCTAGCCTGTCCCTCCCTTCAGGTTTATGTGGAAAGAGACTTATTTCACACACAACAGAGATTATGCTCTACTTGGTAGGCACCCATCCGCAGAATCAGATACAGAACAATTGAAAACGGCTCACACAAGCACAGGGTCTGCCGCTCTGAGATTTCCCAGGAACACTTCCTTTCAGGGAAGGAAGAAGCCAATGGTTGTCATGTTTCCAACTATAGTGTCCTGCTGGATGTCATCTCATTTTCTCCACTGACATCAACTTTCCACCCAGTTGCTGTTTTGAATCATTTTCACAAAACCCACCTGTGGCGGTTCCCAAGGCCTCCGTCACACCACCATGCCCAGGAGCCTGGTGCATGAGGGCCTGGAGGTCAGGCACTTGGTCAAGATCAGTAGGGGCCCAGGTCATCTGCAGGGCCACCTGGACTGGACAAAGTCTATGCAGGAGCATCTCCTCACACAGGTCACAAAAACACAAAATGCGAAGTTGACATCTTTCTACAGGTTTCATTTTTTAGAGTTATGTTAATGTTTCCTTCCCATTTTTCTGGTTTTCAACTTTTTCTAAATAAGTATATAGACGTGACAAAACAATGAATGGTGTTGTGATTAAAAACCAAGACCAACAGCTGGAACACTTTCCAGATTTGGTCCCTGCTGGGGTTGACAGTGGCTGGGGGAAAAGACAGAGAGCATCTGAGAGTGTCTCTAGGGAACATTTGATGTTCACGTACAAACAACAGCAAGGACCTGCGTGTCTGTTGGTGTCGACAGGGCTGTGCAGGGCCACAGCTGGGCTCTGAGGACTTGCCCTGCTCACCACTGACTGCACCCGGAAGCCTTGTCAGGATTTAGGGCATGTCCTGCTCCTCTAGACCACACGTCTGCACGAAGGGTGTCCCCCACAAGATTCAGACCTCCTGCAAAATGGCCCAAGCACCCACCCTGGATGCTGGAGTCCAAGACACAGGATTTGGACTTGCTGGGGCATTCTCAGTCACACTCAGCAACTTCCTGTTCAGGATCTGATGTGTGATGTGACACCAAGGAAGGCAGCACATGGGGAGAGAGAGCCACATCCCTTCAGAAAGGGCTTCCTTAATCCATCCAGTGCAAAAGAGGAGGGAGGAATAGGAGAAGCTCCACCGAGGGGCAAGGCCTCTCCTCCCTGAGACTCTCCTCCTTGCCACTCCTGAGAGTCCCTGGAAGCCCAGTGTGGACCTAACCCTAACCTTAAACCCTAAACCCTGAATCTAGTCCTAACCCCTAAACCTAACCCTAACCCCAACCCCTAACCCTAAGTCATGGAAGTGGAAACCGCCAATATAGAGATTCAAATGTATCTATTTTTAAAAATTTACATATAAGTGGACCCATACTGTCTAAATCCATATAGTTTAAACGTGAACTGTATAACATATTGAAAGGATTATACACCATGACCAAGAGGCCTTTATCCAAAAAAGTCAACAATGGTTCAACATACTAAAGTCATCTATGTAACACACCACATAAAAGAATGAAGGAAAAACATCACATCATCACATCAATTGTTGCAAAAAGCTTTACACAAAATCAAAAACCATTTTTATATCTAAAAACCCAAAACGCTAGGAAAAGAATACAATTTTATCAACACGATAAAAAGCATTTATGCGAAACACATAGCAAACAGAATCTCAATAGTGAGGTCTGAGAGCATTACTGCTAAAATCAGGAACAAACCAAAGATGCTCACTTTCACCTCTGCATTTAACATTGGACTGAAGAACAAATCTGGAGGCATCATATTACGTGACTTCAAATTATACTGCAAGGCTGCAGTAACCAAAACAGCATGGTACTGGTATAAAAGTAGAGACATAGACAAGGAAACA
>NW_012147930.1:90812-93072 GCF_000956105.1 Propithecus coquereli
CCCCTCCCGGGTCTCTGAGGACCGCCTGCCCCTCGGCAGGTGGCTGTGGACAGGAAGGCGGTGCCCCCGGGGCTGGGACAGGAAGATCTCACTCACCCTCGGGGCCTCAGGTCTGGCTACAGGAAGGTCTCAGTCACTATAGCCTCAGGTCTGGGGATGGGCAGGCCTCACTCGCTCTTGGGGCCTCTGGTCTGAGAACAAGAAGGTCTGAATCACTGGCAGGGACGTGGTAGTTCCAAGTGACACGGCACCTGCCCGTCTGCACTAACGGAGTGAAGCTGCGGCCTCTGACGCAGGGCGTAGCGGCCCCGCCTCCTCTCACGCAAGGCACGTGGCCTCCCCTCCTCTAATGCTGGGCGGGGCAGCCCCCTCCTCTCACGCAGGGGACGCGACCCCGCCTCCTCTCACGCATCCTCTAATGCAGGACACGCCGCCACGCCTCCTCTCACGCAGGGCACACAGTGCCCCTCCTCTGATGGGGGGAACACATCCCCTCCTCTCACTCAGTGAATGCAGTGCCACTCCTCGCATCGCCCCTCCTCTCATGCAGAGCATGCACGCCCCTCCTATCACGCAGGGCACGCATCGCCCCTCCTCTCACGTAATGAACACATCGCCCCTCCTCTCATGTAGGGCACGCTTTGCCCCTCCTCTCACACACGGCACGCAGCGCCCCTCCTCTCATGCAATGAACGCATCACCCCTCCTCTCACGCAGGGTACGCATCGCCCCTCCTCTCACGCAATGAACGCATCACCCCTCCTGTTACGTAGGGCACGCACCACCCCTCTTCTCACGCAGGGCACGCATCGCCCCTCCTCTCACGCAGGGCACGCAGCGCCCCTCCTCTCACGCAATTAACGCAGCGCCCCTCCTCTCACGCAGGGCACGCATCGCCCCTCCTCTCACGCAGGGCACGCAGCGCCCCTCCTCTCACGCAATTAACGCAGCGCCCCTCCTCTCACGCAATAAACGCAGTGCCCCTCCTCTCACGCAGGACACGCATCGCCCCTCCTCTCACGGAATTAACGCAGTGCCCCTCCTCTCACGCAGGGGACGCATCTCCCCTCTTCTCACGCAATTAACTCATCGCCCCTCCTCTCATGCAGTTAATGCAGTGACCGTCCTCTCACCCAGGGCACGCAGCGCCCCTCCTCTCCCGCAAGGCAGGCAGCGCCCCTCCTCTCACGCAGGGCACACGGCCCTGCCTCCTCTCACGCAGGGCACGCAGGGCCACTCCTCTCACGCAGGGCCACTCCTCTCACACAGGGCACGCGGCCATGCCTCCTCTCACGTGGGGCACGCAGCCCCGCCTCCTCTCACAGAGGGCACGCGGTCCTGCCTTCTCTAACGCAGGACAGGCAGCGCCCGTCCTCCCACGCAGCCTCGTGGCCCCCCCTTCTATCACATAGGGCATGTGACCCCTCCTCCTCTCATGCAGGGCTCGCAGCCCTGCCTCCTCCCACACCAGGTGTCACACCAGAGGACATGATGGGCGCTCGGCCCCTGCTGGCCATCACAGAAACAGCAGCCTTGAGCACTCATAGCACAAGACGGGAGTCCTCCCCCTACTGGCCAGCGCAGGTATAGCCACGCTCAGTGTTCATGGGGCAGGGCGTCGCAGCCCCTCCTCCTCCACGCAACGTGTGTCAGCCCCGCCTCCTTGAAGCACCATGTGGCGGCCCCGCCTTCTCGCACAGCGTGCATCGGCCCCACCTCCTCTCACGCAGGGCACGTGGCCCCACCTCCTCTCAAGGAGTGTGTGTCAGCCCCGCCCCCTCTCATAGAGGGCACTCGGCCCCGCCTCCTGTGTGAAATCTGTCCTTTGGGTCATTCAGCCTTTCACCTTGCACACACCAACAGCAGCATGGAGGGGTTTTGTTTATTTAATTTTTTACTAAGTTTTTATTTTAATCCAAGGACTTTGCCTCATACAAAATGTCATTGTAGAAACAATAGCAGAATCCAAAGTTTGGCTGATAAATAGTACTCACCCAGCAAACTAGTCAATCACACAATTTTTATTTAAGTAAGTCCCAATCGTGTTGCATGGTTGGGATTTTTATTCTAATACTGTTGTTAAATATAAAGTTTGCAAAAAACCTTTGATTTACATCAAATATAATTAAAAATGAACAAATGAATACATTATATCAAAAGTACAAACAAATACATTTTCATGCACAGACTTGTAGATATGTGTATATTTTACATGCACACATAATTTGTTCAAACTATAGTCACTGCTTCCAGATGCATC
>NW_012147930.1:98326-99089 GCF_000956105.1 Propithecus coquereli
GGCACGCAGGCCCCCCTCCTCTCACGCAGGGCACGCAGGCCCGCCTCCTCACACGCAGGGCAGGTAGCGCCCCGCCTCTCACGCAGGGCACGCAGGTCGGCCTCCTGACACGCAGAACGGGTACCGCCCCGCCTCTCACGCAGGGCACGCAGCGCCCCTCCTCTCACAGAGGGAACGTAGCGACCCTCCTCTCACGCAGGGCATGTAGCATCCCTCCTCTCAGGCAGGGCACGTAGCACCCCTCCTCTCACGCAGGGCACGCAGGCCCGCCTCCTCCCACGCAGGGCAGGTAGCGCCCCGCCTCTCACGCAGGGCACGCAGCGACCCTCCTGTCACGCAGGGCACGCAGCCCCGCCTCCTCCCACGCATGGCACGTTGCGCCCCGCCTCTCACGCAGGGGACGCAGTCCCCCTCCTCTCACGCAGGGCACGCAGCCCCCCTCCTCTCACGCTGGGCACGCACCCCCGCCTCCTCCCACGTAGGGCATGCAGCCCCACCTTCTGCAGGCACGACTTCCTGGCCCCGCCCCCTTAACGCAGGACCCGTCGGTCCCACCTCCGCTCAAGCTAGGCGTGGTTCCACAGGACATCATGCGGACTCTGCCCCCTGCTGGCCATCACCCGCACAGCGCCCCTCAGAGCTCACAGTGAGATCGCAAGCGCCCCCTGCTGGCCATGTCGCGGAACCAGTTAAAGTCGAGTTAGAGTATTCAGTGCCAGGATTTGGAAATTCAAAGTGAGATGGGGCTTGCGATCCTTTGTCT
>NW_012147930.1:103541-103942 GCF_000956105.1 Propithecus coquereli
ATATAGAGATTCAAATGTATCTATTTTTAAAAATTTACACATAAGTGGACCCATACGTTCAAATCCATATAGTTTAAACATCAACTGTATAACACGTCGAAAGGATTATACACCGCGACCAAGAAGCCTTTATCCAAAATAGTCAACAATGATTCAACATAGTAAAGTCATCTACGTAATATGTCACATTAACAGAATGAAGGAAAAATATCACATCATCACATCAAGTGTAGCAAAAAGCTTTACACGAAATCAAACACCATTTTTGTATCTAAAAACCCAAAAAGCTAGGAATAGAATACAATTTTTTCAACATGATAAAAAGCATTGATGCAAAACACACAGCAAACAGAATCTCAATAGAGAGGATTGAGAGCTTTACTGCTAAAATCAGGAACAAA
>NW_012147930.1:106842-107106 GCF_000956105.1 Propithecus coquereli
CTGATCCTTACATTCCAATGGAATTTTAAGGGAACACAAATAACCAAAACCTTCTTGAAAAAGAAAGGCAAACTTAGAGGTTCACACTTCCGAATGTTAAATCTTAACTTTTACTACAAAGCAACAGAAATCAAAACGGGATGGTGGTGGCATGAGGGTACACATATGGGTCAATGAAATGGAACTCAGAGTCCAGAAATAAATCCGTCTGCGGTAATTGAATTCGGACAAGGACTGAGGTCATTAAATTGAACAAGTGATATT
>NW_012147930.1:110098-111019 GCF_000956105.1 Propithecus coquereli
CACTATAGCCTCAGGTCTGGGGATGGGCAGGCCTCACTCGCTCTTGGGGCCTCTGGTCGGAGAACAGGAACGTCTGAATCACTGGCAGGGACGCGATAGTTACAAGTGACGTGGCACCTGTGCGTCTGCTCTAACAGAGTGAAGCTGCGGCCTCTGATGCAGAGCGTGGCGGCCCCGCCTCCTCTCACGCATGGCACGTGGCCTCCCCTCCTCGAATGCTGGGCGGGTCAGCCCGCTCCTCCCACGCAGGGCACGCAGCCCCGCCTCCTCTCACGCAGGGAACGCAGCGCCCCGCCTCTCACGCAGGGCACGCAGCCCCGCCTCCTCCCACGCAGGGAACGCAGCCCCTCCTCCTCTCACGCAGGGCACAAGGCCCCGCTTCTTCTCACGCAGGGCATGCAGAGCCCCTCCTCTCACGAAGGGCACGCGGCCCCGTCTCCTCTCACGCAGGGCACGCAGGCCCCCATTCCTGTCACGCAGGGCATGCAGCCCCGCCTCCTCTCACGCAGGGCACGCAGCCCCGCCTCCTCCCACGCAGGGCACGTAGCCCCGCCTCCTCTCACGCAGGGCACGCAGCCCCCCCTCCTCTCACGCAGGGCACGCACCCCTCCTCTCACGCAGGGCACGCAGCCCCGCCTCCTCTCACGCAGGGCACGCAGCCCCGCCTCCTCTCACGCAGGGCACGCAGCACCCCTCCTCTCAGGCACTCCCCGCAGCCCCGCCTTCTGCACGCAGGACTTCCTGGCCCTGCCCCCTTAACGCAGGGCCCGTCGGTCCCACCTCCGCTCAAGCTAGCCGTGATTCCACAGGACATCATGCGCACTCTGCCCCCTGCTGGCCATCACCCGCACAGCGCCCCTCAGAGCTCACAGTGAGATCGCAAGCGCCCTCTCCTGGCCACGTCGCGGAACCAGTTAAAGT
>NW_012147930.1:111069-111953 GCF_000956105.1 Propithecus coquereli
GCCCCTCTTCTGGCGCAGGGCACGCAGCGCCCCTCCTCTCACGCAGGCCATGCAGCGCCCCTCCTCTCACGCAGGCCACGCAGCGTCCCTCCTCTCACGCAGGGCACGCAGCGCCCCTCCTCTCACGCAAGCCACACAGCCCCGCCTCCTCTCACGCAGGGCCCACGGCGCCCCCCCTCTCAGGCAGGGCACGTGGCACCGCCTCCTCACGCAGGGCACGCAGCCCCGCCTCCTCTCACGCAGGGCACACGGCCCCTCCTCCTCTCACGCAGGGCGCAGCAGCCCCACCTTCTGCACGCAGGGCTTCTTGGCCCCGCCCCGTTTACGCAGGGCCCGGCGGCCCGGACTCCTCTCACGGCAGGCATGGTGCCACAGGACATCATGCGCACTCCGCCCCCTGCTGGCCATCACCCGCACAGCGGCCCTCAGAGCTCACAGTGAGATCGCAAGCGCCCTCTCCTGGCCATGCCGCGGAACCAGTTAAAGTCCGAGTTAGAGTATTCAGTGCCACGATTTGGAAATTCAAAGTGAGATGGGGCTTGCGATCCTTTGTCTTCTAGAAAAAGGGTGAGGGCAGAAAGAATTAAGTGGAAAATATGTAATGAAATAAGTGTAGACATGAACTTTACAACTGCCACAAAAAATTCACTCAAAATAGTCCTCAAACTTAAAATGCAAAACTATAAAGATTCTAGAAAAAAACCTAGGGGACCTTTGATTTGGTGATGAGTATTCACACACACACCAAAAGCTGATCCATGGCAAAAAAATAATTAATTCCATGGATGTTATAACATTGAAAATGTATACCCTGTGAAAGACCATGTTTAGAGAACAAAAACACAAGCTTCAGGCTGATAGCAAATATTTCAAAAATACATATC
>NW_012147930.1:112003-114809 GCF_000956105.1 Propithecus coquereli
CCTGTGAAAGACCATGTTTAGAGAACAAAAACACAAGCTTCAGGCTGATAGCAAATATTTCAAAAATACATATCTAGAGAAGAATTTATATTAAAAATATACTAAGAACTTTTAAAATCAACAATAAGACAAAGAACCCAATTAAAAATGGGTAAAGATCTGAACGGACACCTCAACAAAGAAGAAACATAGATGGCAAATGATCGTACAAAAAGATGATCAACATCATATATCATTAGGGAATAGTAAATTACGAGAACAATGAGCACGGCACGCCTTTTAAAATTGGTAAACTCTAAAAACTTGACAAACCATTGCTGGAGGAAAACACAGGAACTCTCATTTATTGTTGGTAGAATGTATAATGCTACAGTCACTTTAGAAGACAATATAGGAGGCTGGAATATACCACCACAAAATATACTTTTTTTTTTTTTTTTAGACAGGGTCTTGTACTGTCACCCAGGCTGGAGTGCAATGACATGATGACAGCTCACTGGCTCTTTGAACTTTCAGGCTGCACGAATCATCAGCTCCCAAGTAGCTGGGACTACAGACATGCACCACCAAACCCAGGCCATGCTGCCCCCACTCCTGTCACGCCAGGCTCGTGACCCCGCCTCCTGCAACTCAAGACATGCAGCCCTGCCTCATCTCACACAGGGCCCGGGGGGCCCGCCTCCTCTCAGGCAGGGGAGGGCTTTCCCACTTCCTCTTACTCAGGGCAGGGCTTGCCCACCTCTTCTCAGGCGGGGTGGGACGCCCCCCCCTTTTCATGCAGAATGGGCTGGCCCCACCTCCTCTCACGCAGGGCACACGGCCCTGCCTCCTCTCACGCAGTGCACGCTGCCCCTCCTCCTCTCACACAGGGCACGTGGCCCCGCCTCCTCTCACGCAGGGCACGTAGCGCCCCTCCTCTCACACAGGGCACGTAGCGCCCCTCCTGTCACGCAGGGCACTCAGTGCCCCTCCTGTCACGTAGAGCACGTAGCGCCCTTCCTCTGATGCAGGGCACGTGGCCCCGCCTCCTCTCATGCAGGGCACGCAGCGCCCCTCCTCTCATGCAGGGCACGTAGCGCCCCTCCTCTCATGCAGGGCACGTAGCGCCCCTCCTCTCATGCAGGGCACGTAGCGCCCCTCCTGTCACGCAGAGCACGCAGTGACCCTCTTCTCACACAGGGCACGTAGCGCCCCTCCTCTCACGCAGGGCACGTGGCCCTGCCTCCTCTCACACAGGGCTCGTAGCGCCCCTCCTCTCACGCAGGGCACGTGGCCCTGCCTCCTCTCACACAGGGCTCGTAGCGCCCCTCCTCTCACGCAGGGCACGTGGCCCCGCCTCCTCTCACGCAGGGCACGTAGCACCCCTCCTGTCACGCAGGGCACACAGCACCCCTCCTGTCATGCAGGGCATGTGGCCCCGCCTCTCACACAGGGTACCTAACCTCCCCTCCTCTCACAGAGGGCATGTAGCACCCCTCCTCTAACTCAGGGGATGCGGCCCTGCCTCCTCTCATGCAGGGCATGCAGCCCCGCCTCCTCTAACGCAGAGCACGTGGCCCCGCCTCATCTCACGCAGGGCATGTAGCACCCCTCCTCTCATGCAGGGCACGTAGCGCCCCTCCTCTCACGCAGGGCACGTGGCCCCGCCTCCTCTCACGCAGGGCACGTAGCGCCCCTCCTGTCACGCAGGGCACGCAGCGTCCCTCCTGTCATGCAGGGCACGTGGCCCCACCTCTCACACAGGGTACCTAACCTCCCCTCCTCTCACACAGGGCATGTAGCGCCCCTCCTCTAATGCAGGGCACGCAGCCCCGCCTCCTCTAACGCAGGGTACGTGGCCCCGCCTCATCTCACGCAGGGCACGTAGCACTCCTCCTCTCACGCAGAGCATGCGGCCCCGCCTCCTCTCACGCAGGGCAGGCAGCGCCCCTCCTCTCATCCCAGGCTCGTGGCCACGCCTCCTCTCACGCAGGGCACGCCACCCCGCCTCCTGTGATGCAGGGCTGGTGGCCCCACCTTTTCTCATGGAGGGCAGGGCTTGCCCGCCTCTTCTCACGCAGGGTGGGCCAGACCCACCTCCTTTCATGCAGGGCACCCGACCACGCCTCCTCTTACGCAGGGCATGCAGCACCCCTCCTCTCAAGCAGGGCTCTCTGGCCCCACCTCCTCTAACGTAGGGTGTGCAGCCCCTCCTCCTCTCAGGCACAGTATGGCAGCTGCCCTCCTCTCACACAGGATGTGGCAGCCCCTTCTCTCATACACGACTGGGCAGCCCTCCCTCCTCTCATGCAGGGCACGTGGCCCCGCCTCCTCTCATGCAGGTCTCATGCCAGGCGGGCAGCCCCCGCCTTTTCTCACGGAGGGTGCTACAGCCCCGCCTTCTCTCATGGTGGGCGCATCGGCCCCTCCTCCTCTCACACAGGGCGGGGTGGCCCCTCATCCTGTGTGTGAAATCTGTCCTTTGGGTCATTCATTCAGCCTTTCACGTTGCACACACCAACAGCACCATGGAGGGGTTTGGTGTTTTTAATTTTTCGCTAAGTTTTTATTTTAATCCAAGCACTTTGCCTCATACAAAATGTCACTGTAGAAACAATAGCAGAATCCAAAGTTTGGCTGATAAATAGTACTCAGGCAGCAAACTAGTCAATCTCACAATTTTTTTTTATTTCAGCATATTATGGGGGTACAGATGTTTAGGTTACGTATGTTGCCCTTGTCCCCCCACTCCCCCCCTAAGTCTGAGTTTCAAATATGTCCATCCTTCGGGTGATGCGCATTGCACTCTTTGTGTATTCAAATACCC
>NW_012147930.1:115518-153703 GCF_000956105.1 Propithecus coquereli
GCATCTCAAATTTGGCAATGCTCTATGAGATTTGGGGGAAACATGACACCTTGATAAGAGACATTACAAATACAAAACCAAAAGTCAGAAAAACAAGACATTATGTCTCCTTTCTCTCTTCCATGTAGTTTTCATCACTTCCCATGCCTAGGAGATTCCAGACAAGCCAGCTAGGCTGTGTGGGTCTAGAAAAAAGGATTCTGGACCAAATATGGCCCAAGTAAACAACTGTTGTTCTGCGCAGAATGGATACATTGGATGCCCCAGATAATATGGGCCAGAAGTGAGGGGAATGAGAGACAACACGTCAGTATCAAAATGCACGTACTTCCACTTTAAAACATGAGCACAGCGATCACATGCACAGTCCAAGCTGCCTGTTTAATTTTATTCTATTGGAATAAAATACTCTATTATCTTTAAAGTTTAAGAGTGTTGTGCCTTCACATAAGGAAATTCTATAAATAGGTTTGGTCACAATCATGCTGAAACCCAAGACCGAGCAGTGGTCTTGTGGGATTTATTTCTGTTAAATGTGTGTCTTTTGTTGCATAGCCCTATGGGTTAATGACATCCACTCACTGAACACACCACACACACTGCATGTCCCATGAGCACAGACACACTCATCACACACAGTTTCTTTGAGACGACTCATGGAGAGGAAGCCAAGAATCCGACAAAGAGATCATCGGATTTCAAAACGTGGAGGACACACCAGAATCAACTTGTTTAAATGCTGTCTTTCTTCATAACACAGGGGGTCTCCCAGGATTTGGTGCACATTGAACAACTGCCTGAGTAGGGTTTCCCCTTTTGAGAGTGGCCAGGAGGTAAGATTTCATTTTGCTGCCTGCGCCAGGAATAGTGCCGGGCCCGACCTCCATCAATCGCCTGCTCTGAGTTTCAGTCAGGGCTCCCTCCCTTCTGCTCTGCTGCTCCACATGCCACCCCCCAGTCTCCCTCTTCCCTGATAGCCTGTCCCTCCATTAAGGTTTAGGTGGAAAGAAATTTATGTCACACACAAGAGAGGTTATGCTCTACTTGTTAGGCACCCATCTCTAAGAATCAGATACACAACAATTGAAAATGCCTCACACAAGCATACGGTTTGCTGTTCTGAGCTTCCCCAGGAACGCTTCCTTTCAGGGAAGGAAGAAGCCAATTGTTGCCACGTTTCCAACCATAGTGTCCTGCTGCATGTCGTCTCATTGTCTCCACTGACATCAGCTTTCTACCCATTGCTGTTTTGAATCATTTTCACAAAACCCACCTGTGGCGGTTCCCAAGGCCTCAGTCACACCACGATGCCCAAGAACCTGGTGCATGAGGGCCTGGAGGTGAGGCACCTGGTCAAGATCAGCAGGGGCCCAGGTCATCTGCAGGGCCACCTGGACTGGACAAAGTCTATGCAGGAGCATCTCCTCACACAGGTCACGAACACACAATGAGAAGTTGACATCTTTCTACAGGTTTGATTTTTTAGAGTTATGTTAATGTTGCCTTTCCATTTTTCTGGTTTTTCATTTTTTCTAAATAAGTATATAGACGTGACAAAACAAGGAATGGTATTGTGAATAAACACCAAGACCAACAGCAGGAACACTTTCCAGAGTTGGTCCCTGTTGGGGTTGACAGTGCCTGGGAGGAAGCACAGAGAGCATCTGAGTGTGTTTCTAGGGAACATCTGATGTTCAAGTACAAACAGCAAGGACCTGCATGTCTGTTGGTGCCAACAGGTCTGTGCAGAGCCACAGCTGGGCTCTGAGGCCCTGCCCTGCTCACCACTGACTCCACCCAGAAGCCTTGCCAGGATTTTGGGCATGCCCTACTCCTCTAGACCACACGTCTGCACAAAGGGTGTCCCCCACAAGATTTAGACCTCCTACAAAAGGGCCCAAGCACCCAACCTGGATGCTAGAGTCCAAGACACATGATTTGGACTTGCTGGGGCATTCTCAGTCACACTCAGCAACTTCCTGTTCAGGATCTGATGTGTGATGTGACACCAAGGAAGGGAGCCCATGGGGAGAGAGAGCCACATCCCTTCATAAAGGGCTTCATTAATCCATGCAGTGCAAAAGAGGAGGGAGGAAGAGGAGAAGCTCCAACGAGGGGCAAGTCCCCTCTTCCCTGAGGGTGTCCCCCTCACCACTCCTGAGAGTCCCTGGGAGCCCAGTGTGGACCTAACCCTAACCTTAAACCCTAACCCTAGTCCTAATCCCTAAACCTAACCCTAACCCTAACTCCAACCCCAACCCTAACACTAATCCTAACCCCAACCCCTAACCCCTAAACCCTCACCCTAACCCCTAACACCAACCCCTAACCATAAGTCATGGAGGCAGAACCCTCCAATACAGAGATTCAAATGTATCTATTTTTAAAAATTTACATATAAGTGGACTCATACTGTTCAAATCCATATAGTTTAAATGTCAACTGTATAACACATTGAAAGGATTATACACCATCACCAAGAGGCCTTTATCCAAAAAAATCAATAACAGTTCAACATACTAAAGTCATCTATGTAATACACCACATTACCAGAATGAAGGAAAAATATCACATCATCACATCAGTTGTTGCAAAAAGCTTTACACAAAATCAAACACCATTTTTATATCTAAAAACCCAAAAAGCTAGGAATAGAATACAATTTTATCAACATATAAAAAGCATTTATGAAAAACACACAGCAAACAGAATCTCAATAGTGAGGACTGAGAGCTTTACTGCTGAAATCAGGAACAAACCAAAGATGCTCACTTTCACCTCTGCATTTAACATTGTACTGAAGAACAAATCTGGAGGTATCATATTACCTGACTTCAAATTATACTACAAGGCTATAGTAACCACAATAGCATGGTACAGCTATAAAAGTAGAGATGTAGACAAGGGAACAGAATAGAGAACTCAGAAATAAAACCATCTACCTACTGCCAACTGATTTTTGACAAAGCAGACAACATACATTGAGGAAAGGAAGGCCTATTCAATAAATAGCTGGGAAAATTGGATAGCCACATGCAGAAGAATAAAACAGAATCCTTCTCCCACCATGTACAAAATCAATTCAAGATGGATTAAAGACTTAAATGAAAGGCGTGAAACCATAAAAATTCTAGAAAAAAAGTAGGAAAAGCTTCTTAGACATAGGCCTACCTAGCCAAAGAATTTATGACTAAGACCCCAAAGACAAATATAGCAACAACGAAAATAAATAAATGGGACTTAATTAAATGAAAAAACTTCAGCACGGCAAAGGAAATAATCAACAAAGTGAGCAGACAACTTACAGAATGGGAGAAAATGTTCACAAACTATGCATCTGATGAAGGACTGATATCCAGAATCTACAAATAACTCGAATAACTCAAGAAGAAAAAAAAAATAAACAACCTCATCAAAAAGTGGGCAAAAGACCAGAAGTTTTCGGAAAGAAGATAGACAAATGGCCAAGAAGCATATTAAAAAAAATTCCCAACGTCAGTAATCATCAGATACATGCAAATTAAAACTCTAATAATATATCACCTTACCCCTATCGGAATGGCCATTATTAAGAAGTCAAATACCGTTACATGCTGCTGCAGATGTAGAGAGAAAGGAACACTAATACGCTGGTGGGACTGCAAATTAGTAAAACCTCTATGGAAAACAGGATGTAGAGTCCTCAAAGAAACAAATGTAGACCTACCATTCAATCCAGCAATCTCACTGCTGGGTATCTATCCAGAGGAAATGAACTCATTTGATCAAAAAGACACTTGCACTTGAATGTTTATCACAGAACAATTCACAATTGCGAAGATGTAAAATCAAACTCCGTACCCTTCAATTCATGAGTGGAGAAAGAAAATATGGTATATATATAAACCATGGAGTACTACTCAGCCATAAAAAGCAATGAAATACAAGCCCGAGCAAGAGTGAGACCCAGTCTCTACAAAAAACAGAAAAATTAGCCGGGCATGGTACTGCATGCCTGTAGTACCAGCTAATCAGGAGGCCGAGGCAGGAGGATCACTTCAGCCCAGGAGCGTGAGGTTGTAGCGAGCTATGATCATGCCATTGCTTTCTCTCCCAGGCAACAGAGTGAGACCCTCTCTCTAAAAAAAAAAAAAAAAAAAAAAAAGGAAGAAAAAACAATGAGAAAAGAAAAAAATAATATCATTTGCAGCAATGTGGAAGGAACTGCAGACCATTATCCTAAGTAAACTATCTCAGAAATGGAAAACCAAACACCATATGTTCTCACTATTAAGTGAGAGCTACTAGATGGATACACACAGGCACAAAGCGATATAAAGGACATGAGAAACCTAGAATGGGGGAGGAAGAGAGAGTGGGTGTGGGATAAAAACTTACCTATTAAGTACAATGAATGCTATCCTGGTGACAAATACACGAAAAAACCCTGATTTAAGCATTATACAAGATATCCATGTAACAAAAGCACTTGTACTCCCTTAATTAGTATTTTGAAATGAAAATAACGTTATACTGAAAGTTTTATCCAGAACAATTAGATAAGAACAGGAAATAAAAGGCATCCATATGTGAAAGGAAAGTAAAACTATTCACAGATTCCAAATCACATGATCTTAAATATAGAAAATCCCAAAGAACTCAAAAACATTATTTGACTAGCGAACAAATACACTTAAGTTATAGAATAACATATCAATACACAGAAATCTATTTTATTTCTGTACACTAGTAATCAACAACCTAGAAACAAAACTAAGAAAAAAATTACATTTGAATAACATCAACAACAAAATCTAGTTAGGAAAAAAATTAACCTAGGTGTAAGACCTGTATGTGGAAAATTACAAAATATTACTGAAAAAAAATTAAAGAAAAGCTAAATAAATATAAAGATACTCCATGTTCATGAACTGGAGACTTAATATGTTTTAAGATGGCCATACCACACCAAGTGATCTCAAATTCAGTGCAATTCCTACAAAAATCCAAAAAGGACTTTTGCCAGAAACGGGCAAGCTGATCCTAACATTCAAATGGAATTTCAAGGGAATGCAAATATCCAAAATCTTGTAAAGAAAGACAAACTTAGAGGTTCACACTTCCCAATTTTAAATCTTAAATCCTACTACAAAGCAACAGCAATCAAAACAGGATGATACTGGCATGAGGATACACATACAGATCAATGAAATTTAACTAAGAGTCCAGAAATAAATCCATGCCTCTATGGTCAATTGATTTTGGACAAGACCTGAGATCATTAAATGCAACAAGTGATGTTACACAACTATCCGCATGACAGGAATGAAATTGTACCCGTACATCACACCACACAGAAAATTTTAACTAAAAATGGTCCAAAGGCCTAAATGTAAGAATAAAAACATAAACTCTAGAAAAAAACATGGACATAAATCTTCCTGATCTTGGATTTAACAATGGTTTCTTAGATCTGACACCAAAAGCACAATTTAAGTAAAGAAAAACATTTCCTCAAAATTTAAAACTTCTGGAAATGCAAAGACACCACCAAGAAAGTAAGATGACAACCCACAGATGTATGTTATATATCTGATGAGGATCCATGATCCGCAATATAGATGGAACTTTTAAGACTCAACAGGAAAAAGACAAACAACCCAATTATAAAACCAATGAAGAACTTAAAATACACACTTCACGAAAAAAGACAAGCAAATGGCCAACAAGCCCATAAGATGGTACACATTATTATTTTGTAAATTCACTTTACAATCACAATGATATTTGCAATACCCACTCACAGGCAATAGAAAGCCTATAATTAAAAAAAAAATAAGTGTTGGCACAGATGCAAAAAAACTGTAAACCTTTTTTTTTTTTTTTTTTTGAGACAGAGTCTCACTCTGTTGCCTGGGCTAGAGTGCCATGGCATCAGCCTAACTCACAGCAACCTCAAACTCCTGGGCTCAAGTGATCCTCCTGCCTCAGCCTCCTGAGTAGCTATAAGCATGCACCACCATGTCCGATTAATTTCTTTCTATTTTTAGTAGAGACGGGGTCTCGCTCTTGCTCAGGCTGGTCTCGAACTCCTGAGCTCAAACAATCTGCCCGCCTCCACCTCCCAGAGTGCTAGGATTACAGGCGTGAGCCACCACGCCCGGCCTAAAACTGTAAACCTTTAAACACTGCTTGTGGAAATACAAAATGGTACAGCCTTTCTGTAAAATATTTTTATCTTTCCTTAAAAAATTACAAATAGAATGCCCATGTCTCAACAATTCCATTCCAAGGTATATACCCCAAAGATTAGAAAACAAGTCTTCAAACAAAAACTCATACATGAATATTTATAGCAGCTCTGTTCACAGCAGCCAAAAGGTGGAAACAACCCAAATGTCCATCAATAGATGGATGGATAAACATAATGAGGTATATCATAACCTGATATATTGTTCAGCCAAAAAAAGAAAAAAGTAAAATGGTACAGCTGCTATGAAACATGATATGACAGTGCCTCAAAAATTAAACATAGAATTAATTTATAGACAAGCAATTCCACTTCTGGATATATACTCAAAAGAACTGAAAGCAGAGACTTCAACACCCATGTTCACGGCAGCATTATTCACAATACCAAAAGGTGGAAGCAACACAAGTGTCCACCGATAGATGAGTAGGTAAACAAAATGTGATCCATCCATACAATGAAATATTATTCAGACTTAAAAATGAGGATGTTCTGATACATGCCACAATAGGGACAAACCTTGAGTCATCATGCAAAGTGAAACAACCCAGGCACAGAAAGACAAACATGATATTCTTCCATTTATGAGGTATCCAGAATAGTTTCCAGGGACTGGGGATTGGAAATTGATGTTTAATGACTCCAGAGCTCCAATTGGGGAAGATGAAAGAAATTCTGGTGGATGATGGTGATGCTTACACAATGTGAATGTGGTTAAGGGCACCGAACTGTGCACTTAAAAATGGTTAAAATGGGGAAAGTTGTGTGTATTTAATTATAAAGAAAAAAGAAATGAAGTACTGATGTATGTTGCAACATGGATGTACCTCGAAAACATCCTAAGTGAAAGAAACTGGACACAAAAAAAGCATATATGAGTCCATTTATATGGATTGTCTAGAACAGGCAAATCCACAAAGACAGAAAATAGATTGGTGGTTGCCAGGGGTTAGGGGGAGCGGGAAGGGGAAGTGACTTCTTAATGGATTTGAGTTTCCTTTAGAGATTAAAAAAAAAAAAAGGCTCTGGAACTAAACAGATGGTTGCACAACACTGCCAATGCATGACATTCCATTGACTTGTATATTCACAAACGGCTAAGATGGTGAAATTTTAAATGGTGCTTTCAAATATTTATATACATTGTCATGGTGTGGAGCAGGACTTTATCACTTAACTATATTGACTGATGATGTAAACATAAATGTTTAAACGTGACATACCTTGCAACTGGTGTACACACACACACACACACACACACACACACACACACGGCTAGGGAATATAACAAAGTAATATTCAGTTTAGTAAATTCTTATGAAATTTCCATGCTCAATTGTACCATTTGCCTTTCATTTAGCAGTGAGATTTCATTTTTCTTTACTAATTATCCCAAATATGAGCTCTGTTTTTAGCTAGTTTCCTTGATTTATAAACTGAGTGTGATTCTCACAGATGATATACAAAATAAATTTTTTTGTCCTTTGAAAGATCATGTTATGAACTTTTCTACTGTTAGATATCAAAACTGCCATGACTTTAACAATTTAGCTGGACAAAGTCTTAAAAATTTGGTAAGAGCGTGCACTGGATGGATGGGTTGAGGGAACCAGTATAAAAATCCCTGAGACACCCAACACCCTGCTGTAACCCCGAAAGTGAGAGCAGAGTAGACTGCAGGCAGTTGGGGTAGACTGCACAGGAGAGGGCAGCAGGCATGAGCACTCAGGGTCTGGAGATCATGGTCACTCTTGTGCTCTTTTCCCAAGGCCAGTGGGAAACCACTGGCAAATTATAAATCATGACAGTCATATGAGATTTGTGTCTATAAAGCAGTGTTTTGCCATTATCAGGTTGAGATCACCAGTGGGGGTGGGGGATCTGTGCTCCTCCTGGTGGGCTGCACTGAGAGAGCACAGCATAAACAGAGCGTGTTCCTGCTGGGAATGCAAGCTCTGCGTCTGCTCAGGAGGAGACACTGGGAAGACCCATCCACCTTGAGTCATCTCTGCTCTTTAGATCTGCCAAGGCTGAGAAACTGAGGGATAGTCTCAAGAATAGTTCCAGAAAAGAAAACTGGACCCGAATGGAAAGAGACATTTTTCTCCCATTTGGGGAAGGCAGTGAAGTGAAGTGGGCCTGTGGATTGGACTGTCAGGTAGAAAGGTGTATTTCCTGATTTGGGGGCTAATGGTGGTCACCTGGGAGAGTGTCACTGCTTTGGGTAAAATACACGGTAGTACTTTGTGTGGAGTAGCAAATATCACACAGCAATGATGCTGGGAAATCTGAAGGCAGGACAAAGAGTACTTTAAGCAACCACATCAACACCCTGTCAGTGAAGCAGAGACGACAAGAAACTTCCTAACAGAGACTGTGACCAAGGCCAGCTCAGCACAGCAGTGGAACCAAGCGCCCAGACAAGAGACTGATGTCACATCAGCGTGCAGAGGCCACTGCACGTACATTACACCCATGGCCGCCACATCCTGAGTGTGGGGTACCTTGGTGTGGTGGAAACTGTGGGTTCCCCATTTCCAACTTTCCACATGGAGCCCCACTTGGGCCTCAGAACCGGCTTCCCCCCGACAGGAAGTCCGTGCCTCCGGGGCTGGGGCGGAAAGTCGCACTCACTGTCTGGGGCTCAGGTCTGCCGAGAAGACCTCAGGTCTCGGGACGGCAAGGCCTCACTCACCCTTGGAGCCTCAGGCCTGGAAACTCAAAGGCCTCACTGGCCCTGCTGCCTCAGGTCTGGGGAGAGGAAGACCTCACTCAGGCTCAGGGCCCTCCATGCCTCAGGTCTGGGGATGGGAAGGCCTCACTCATGTTTGGTGCTTCAGGTCTGGAAACTGGAAGGCCTCACCTGCCCTTGGGGGCCTCAGGTCTGGAGACAGGAAAGCCCTCTGCGTGGCCACTCTGCCTGAGCCCCAGCTCCTCTCCACCGGCTCAGCCTCTCCGCCTGAGGCCTCGCTCTGCCCGGCCCCACCCCACCCCTGCCGCTCTGCGGGAGGCCATGCTCCGCCTTGCCCCGCCTGCCCCTGAGGCTCCGCCTCAGGCCCCGCCCCTCAGAGCCCCACCCACTCCACCCGGCCCCGCCACTCTGCCCCATGTCCCCCTTCTCGCAGCCCCTCCCCTCCCAGCACCGTCCCGCCCTGCCACTCTGCCTGGGGCCCTGCCTGGCCCCACCCCACCCCGACCACGCACCACGCCCGGTTCCGCCTCTCTGCCCGCCGCCCTTCCCCACACCTCTGGGCCCCACCCCTCCTGTCCCGCCTCCACCGGAGGCCCTACCCGACCCGTTCTGCGTCACCCCACCGCGCCCGGCCCTGCCCCGCCTCACTGGGCCACACTCGGCCCCGCCTCTCCTGGCCCCACCCCGCCGGGACCCTGCCGCTCTGCCAGAGGCCCCGCAGCGTCCGGCCTGCCACTCTGTCCGAGTCCCTGCCTCGCGACGGCCCCGCTACTTTGCCAGAAACCCCGCTCCGCGGCGGCCCGGCCACTCGGGCAGAGGCCCCGCCCCACGCCGACTGAACCCGTATGTCTGAGGCCCCACCCCCTTCCGCGCGCAGTTTCCGGTTGACTCGGAAACGATTCTCTGGAGCCGAGGTCCACTCTGGTGAGTGCGCTCTGCTCTCTATTGTCGAACTCTGCACTGCTGCCCCCTCCCCGCCCGGTCCTCCACACCTGGTGTCGGGAGTCCCTGCAGATGTCTCAGGCCCCGCATCCGCCCTTCCGCCGGCGGGGAGTCCAGCGGCGCCCTGAGACGCTGCGAAGCCTTTTGCGCCGCCGCTGTGGCCGCGTCTGTGTCCCATTCTGGTTACGGTTAAAACGCCTCGGGGTGGTCCTCGCACGGTCTTTCCGCCCTCTTTACCGTCCACCCGCCGCGTCTGGTCCCCACTCGGGACATGGGCTGTCGCTCTTCGCCCCCAGCCTCGCCCCTCTCGGTCCCTCAGGCTGTCCTTGGATTCTGCAGACGCCAGTCCTCCCCTGAGGCACCTCCCCATCCGTCGCCCCTTGGGGCTGCGTTCTGCGGCTCCCCAGACCTCCCCTTCGGGGTCACCGCCTCAGGGAAGCCCCTGAGCCGGGGGCTGAGAGAGAGGACCGGCCCTGTCCTGTGACACCCCATGTCCCTGCACAGTCTCCTCCCACGGACTCTGTTTACCGTCCCCAAGTACATTCCTGTGGATGTCGAGGTGGGGCGGAGGATGAGGAGAAAAAAGACAGAGCCAGTTAGCGAGACAGAAAAAGGAACGGTAGTTTAGAAGACGGGAAGTGGGTGGGTGTGAGGAATGTGGAAAAAAAGAGTTAATGAGAGTAACCTGCACAAGAAGCAGTGGGATAAATGAAAATAGAGAAAAATGAGATCAGCAGAGAGAAGGAGGAGGCCTTGACTACCAGAAGCAGAGGGCAACAGAAGGGTAATTCCCTAATTCATTAGGTGGTTTTCTAATTCCCAAATTTATTTTACTTTTTAGATTTATTGTGTCAGGTTCAGATCATGATGCCTCAATACTGCTCTAGTCTTAATTATATATTGAAAATGTTTTTTGTTGTTTAGTAAATACTTTTATACTAACTTAGCATGTATTTGGTAAGGGCATTGATGATTTTTTTTATCTTAACAGTCAAAACGATATTTAAAAAGTCTAATATTCAATAGCTTCCTTTCTTACCTCATATGATCTTTTAGATAGGCTGTGGGCTAAAGTTTCCAACTAAGTATATGATCTTTTCAAGTTTTTTGGTCCCGTTTTCTGCAAATGTTAAAAGATGGGCTGGATTGTCCTGCAACTTAGTTCCAGCAGATCCCATATGTTCATAATGAATAAATTGCTCACCTATATTACCAAAGCTGACCTTTCTTTATGTTTTTCAGTGCCAGTAATTAGGTCTTTAAATTTTCATATTTTTGTTGGTTTAATGTTCTGGGAAAGAGAAATTAAACACTTTTAATGAATATGATTAAAACCATGAAAGACAAGTTGCTTTTGCTCAGAAGTATGACATATGATCTGATATCTTTAGGGGCAGGGATGATAAGGGCAAACTCTGCCACTCTTTCATGCAGACTTTGTCATTCCTGTGAGGCCAGTGCTGGTTACTCTCTACTAGCTTTTCCAGTTCACCTTTCCACCTGACCCAAAACACACACATACTGATACAAGGCAGCTGGATAGGAAGGAGAGCAAGATTCTTTAAGCATAGAACAAAAGGTATCTGTCCACTGAAGAGGTGGCGCTTCCTTCTGGGAAGGGAGCTTGGAGAAGGAAGGGCAATGCAGCTTGAGTATTCAGGATCCAGGGATAGAAGAGAACCTGGGAAGCTCAGGAAATGGAGGAAGGAAAAGCCTTGCCCATTCTTACCTGGTGACCTTGTGTTCAGTAGGTACCAGCAGAGACTGTAAGCTCTGACTGCAAGGGTCAGCCCAGCTCATATACATGCAACTGCTGAGTAGAATGTGGGCTTCACTAGGGCTAGAAGGTATTATGAGGAAAGCTGTAGGAATTTATTGTCTGGAATCCCTGATGGTTCTGTGGAAAGCAGAAGACTATCTTTTTCACATGTTGAGTTCTGTCCCGTGTGTGTGACTGTGGTAATGGAACGGGGCATGTTGATTGGAAGCCCTGAAAGGCATATTCCTAATACTCAGGAATGACTTCCCAAGACTAAGAAAGATCAGAGAAGGAAAATGAGAAACAGGAATGGTATTTTCACTGGAAAAAGTCGTTATTCATTGATCGTTCTGTTCTTTCCTTCCTAGAATGGTGTTTGTAGAATGTACTAATCTCTGACTCTCAAGTATCCTGGCTAACACGTTTCCTAATTCACCCATAGCCTTCCCTTACCCCCTTCCATTTTCATACCAATACCATCGTACTGTGAATCAGTGACAAAGAACTGGTGAAGTTCCATTTGTGGGGTTGTATGGGAAGGGCTTCACACCCTGACATGGATTAGAAATGAGGAGTGGGCCCCATTGTCTCAGTGAGGTTGGACAGTAGGGATTATTTAGAGGCCACATCTGGTTGCGCTGCCAGATCTCTGTAGACCAGGATTAAAGAAACTACACATATCAGTAGTGAGTTATTAAATCATATGACAACTCCTGGAAAAGAAGATTGATGAGGGGAAATTTGTTGTACCTGATTATATGATGTATTTCAAGCTTAACAAAGCAAATCAATGTGGATCTGGCCTCAAAGTATTAATGATTTGGGATAGAAGGAACGTTTAGAAACTGATAACCATAGAGATTAAGGTGGTATTTCATCAACATTATGGAGTGTGTTTTATTCCATAATTGCTTTTTAAAAATGGAATCAACGTAAATGTCTAACAGTAGAAAGTTTTGTGAATTTTTCGTAGCACATCCATTCCAAGGAGACCTTGATGTTCATGGATTTGTAAAGAATGTTGCATTGGCTGTCTCTTAGCACACTGACTTCCCTGCAGATGTCTGAGGGTTCATCCACTTTGGGTAAGTTGAGTTTTGATTGCTGGGTCACGGAGTAGCGCATTTCATATTGTAATATATTCTAGCAAGATGCATCCCCAAAGCTGCATAGATATCCTTGTCTACCACCAACATGTGAAGTTTCCCTACTCCTTTAACCAGGACTTAATACTATATGTATATTTTTTGTAGATTTAGATAAAATGACAATTCATTGTATTTATTTCCATTTCACAAATTACTTGTGAGACTGAATAAATTTTATTTTTTTATAGATATAAGTATGCAAATTGAATTTTTCTACTTATTTTTGATATATTTTAGAGAGATTTTATGTTGTAGTTTAATCATACACACACACTTTGGTATGTTTTTGCATTGAAAACAAACTCACTCCTTCATGCCCTTTGATTTTTTATTTTCCTTAGGAAGGCATGACCTATTTTATCTGATAAAATAATATGTTTCACTCAGTCCTGATACTATATTTAATATTGTGTTTTGAATATTTGACTATTTTAAATTTTGAAATCGTATAGGTTTAGATGAAATTTGTCATGTCTCCATCTTTCTCATTTTGGTTGTATCCTTACCCAAAATTAAAATACAAAATTGTCTTTTAGGCTACTTCTCATTTTTTTAAGTGAAGTACCACATGTGACTTTTAAGTTTAGGTTGCATTGAATGTCTGCAGTCACTGGAGTTGATGTCACTATGTCCTCCAGTCTAAGATTTGTTTTGCCAGGCTTTATTCATGTCATTTTTATGTGCCCAATAAATTTCTTTACGTGGGACTGCAACTTTATTTCACATGAGAGTCATAATGTTTTGCTGTTGTGAATAAAGGCTGATTTTCATGTGTTCAATTAGTTTATGAATTATTGCCACTAAACAGGAGATATTCATTTCAGTAAATTTGGAATAGTTTTGCCCACTTTTTAAATATTCTTATTAGCATTAATGGTTAAAATAGATTCTCCTACTTTTTTGAGTTTTCAGTCTTATCATCTGAGAATAAGTAAAGTTTCAACTCTTTGACTCCATTTTTGTATTCTCTCTCCTTTTTTCTCTTGTCTTGGTCTGGACTCAGGCATTCTGTGTGGTGGTGAATGGCAACAGCCCTAGTTAGCCCCTTTTTTTCATCCTTACCTTTAGTGGAAATACATCTGTTTCCTGCTAAATATGTTTGTTGAAATTTTCTTGATTAACAAGAATTATCCCCCCCCACCACACTTGACATGATTTTTAAAGATTATAAATTATTTTTGAAGAATTAAATCAATTAAAAATATTTTTTCAAGGATCTATTGATGCGATCTATTTTATTAATCAGTAAAATTACTAAATGAAAGTAATAGGTTTCCCAGTATTGAATCATCCTTTCATTATTACAATAAACTCCACTTTACAGTGTTCTGTTATTATTTAACCATACATGTGATGGCCAAGTGGCCAAAATAAATAGCTAAATGGCTAAAATTGTATTAATAATTTTTGCACGTATACTCACTGAAAATTGTTGAAACTCATGAGGACAGGCTTATTTTTCTCCTCCAGAAGAATTTACATTACAGAGAAACTATAAGTGATTTAACATGTTGAAGAACTCTCACAAATCCCTTTCAGAGACAGACTCTGATATGTAGTTTATATATTAAAATAGACTACTCAGATTGTTCTCCTTATTTAGGACTGAATGTTTATTTTCAGTTTAGATTTTCTTGGTAGTTAATTTATCCTGGATATTCAAATTCATGAGAATAGAATTCTTCCCATTTCTAACGTTTTAAATTATTGCTTTGAAATAAGTACATGGTCTGTTTTAATTACCAGTGTTATTTTTTCATAATTTCATTCTCACAACTTCTATTTGATTTCTGTCAAATCTGTTTCTTTAATTCATTCTTTGGTCATTTATTTAATCCTTTTATTTTTTCAACTTTTATAAATATCTACTTAATTTTTAACAATTTGAAAAGTCAAATAAGTCCTGTTCGCTTTTTCCTTTTCTTGGTTTATAACTGTTTTTAAAGTTTTACATTTCTTCAAGATTACAGTTGTAGCCATAATTCCATGGTTTTGTCTACCTTCAATCTTCATGGTTATCATGACTCTAATTGGAACACCTCTTTGATTTTACCGGACCTTATTGTTAAACACATTAACTGCCATGTGAGTTGTATTTAACTCATGCTAGTTTTGAGCCCGGGGCCTTGTGAAACATATGTAACTCACATGTCTCTTCATGTTGGGAACCACAAGAACTATTTTGCAAGTTCCATATAACTCATGCACAGAAAACAATAAAAAAGAAACGAATTTTTCATTAAATTAGTAAAGAATCCTATTGTTTTTGAAGTTTTTATTCTGTTTTCATAATAATACACCATGGCCCCAAGGAAAAAAAAAATTTTTCTAATGTGGCAGTCAGTGTTAAACTGTCTTTGTCAGTTTTGTTGGACTACATGATTATTGCATATTTTCATTTTGATTTTAATATGTGATAAAATCAAAAGTACCTGTGGCCTATTTCATGTACTATTTTTTGAAATCAGCTGATATTTTCTCTGGGTAAACTACACAGTCATATTTGATGTATACCCACTGGTATACTGAAGTGGAAAAAAAAGTCTTTATAATTTGGATAAAGGTTCAATTTGTATTTACTAGTTATATATAATAAGTCCTCAATATGTCTACTCTTATTATTGCATTACAGATATAATGATCTTAGAGCACATGGTTATTAAATCCCCCCATCAAATTTAAGGAATTAGCACTTTCTCTTTGAATTTCTGTGTTTCTAATTATGTTTTTCCAACATAAATTATTAGCTATGTACACATTTGTGAATATCATATTTTGGTATTTAATTTTTGCTAGGATTATAGACTTGACTCCAGATCTAAACCCAGCATGTAGCAGACCCACCAAAAATGTACATTAAGCCCCCAGCACTATTATAACCCCCATGGCCTGGCTGGCCTCTGCCCTCCTTAGCCCCTTGAGATGTGGACATCTCAGTTGGCATAACTCAGCTGTGGCTGTTGGCGGATCTGATCCTTAGTATGCCCTATTGGCAGGGGGTGACCCAGGCCTGCACAAACTATTTCTGGTCTCCTTGGAAGACTTAGAAAATTCTGAGATTTTGCTTATGAGGGTGGGACGCCCTCTGCATGGAAAAGAAAAACAACCTGCAGGCCTCTAGATCCACATCCATCTTTCTTGGTACCTATAGTGATTTAAACATGATCAGGGGATCACAGGGGCCTTGGATGCCCTTCTTACACCTTCGTTGTCTGCAGTGGTGATTCCCACACTGCTGAACCGAGGTAGAGAATTCTGAGGAGGCTGGTGTGGCTGGGGACACCTTATCCAGCATTTCTAGGAAGGTAAAAGTAGTTTGTGGGCCTTTGAGTAGACTTAGAAAAAATTTTGGGCCAAGGAAGCACACCCTGGAAAGACTAGTGCCAGAAGTTGATGGAAATTTGATGGAACATGTGGATTTTTTTGTGAAGCTCAGGCAAGCCAGGGTGTCATCTCTGAGGCTGTAATGCTTGCCCGGTGGGTCTTTGACTCTGGAGAAGGAGTTGGAATCATTCAGAAGGCCCGTACAACTGAAGGATACTACACGGTATAGCAGGAATCTGGGAGCAACTATGTATATGTATGTATGTATGTTGGGGAACTCTCCATAGTGACCTTCAGTAAATTGGATAATCTCTGTGTACAGAGCAACCACAAAAATAGTCTTTAATAGTAAATGTAATACCTAAAATAATATTAAATAATAGCGTAGTATCAATATTATCATAACGATATTAGTATTGCTGCTAATAAGAATGATAATACACCTAAGGAGATGGGAGATTAGAGGACAGACTTTTCCAGGTCAGTAACACGCTACTGATACTGGGCCTCATGGAGTATTTTGGAGTCGGAGTCTTAGATTTGCACAATGAAACATGTTTGTAAGGCAAACACAACCAGCATGAGGGAAAAGAAGACCAACCTGCAGGAGGGCATGGGCTAATTTAGAAAGTCCTTTGCCAGCTCACCAAAGAGAGGCCTGTGAGGTAGAGGAGAGGGGAACCTGTTGTAGGGACTCCCCTGTGCACAAAACCCACAAAATTCATGACTTGTAGGGAATCCTTGAAAGGAAGGCAAGCTTCCAAATCCACATCCAGCACACAAAAGCCCACCTACAACGTGCATAGAACCCCCAGGACTGTCTCAGTCCTCACTGCCTGGCTTCCCTTCTGCTCTCTGTTCCGCCAAGATTCCTGGAGACGCAGACGCTTTGGTTCATACTTGTCATCGCAGAGCTGTTGAAGGAAGTCATCCCCAGTGCTCCCAGACCAGCACTGGGCTCGTGGACCTGCTCAAGCAGTTGCCAGGCTCCCTGGAGGACAGAAAATGCTGCAGTGGCTGTGTCAGGTTGCACCAGCGTGTCCTGGGCAACTGAGTGGATGTCGAACATTTCCAGATGTTCAGGCAGGCCTAGAAAGCCCTACTAGAGCCTCAGTTGTTGGAAGTGGTGGTCCCAGGCTCCTCAACTGATGTACAAAATTCTGAGGAGGCTTGGGCTGGCTATGTGTATGCATATTGGGGAAAGCTCCGTAACGATCTTCAGGAAATCGGACACTCTATGTTCGTAGAGCTGATATATTCAATGTATGACAACAGCCACAAAAATAATACATGGTAACAAATGTAATAACAAAAATAACGATGGATAATAATAGTGATGATGAACATGATTCATTGTAATATTACTGCTATTACTAATCATAGCAATAAAAATAGGAGCTAGGAGATTAGACTCCATTCAGTGAGTGAAACAGTAATGATTTGTGGAGTCAAGGGACAGTTTAGAGTCAGAGTCTCAGGTTTGCACAATGGGAAGTGTCCAGTAGCCAAATGTGAACAGCAGGACGGGAAAAGAACACCAACCTCAAGGAGAGTGTGGTGAACATACGGATGTATGCACCACTCTGGCTGGATTATTTTCCACACTTATGCCATTTAGAGCATTTCAAGTTTGATTTCTTAGGTGTTTAGAAAGACGAATGTTATGACAGAATTATTTCCCACATTCATAAATTTATTTATAGATTTCAGTGTAAATTATCTCACATTAACAGGAGAACTTTGAACAAAGGCTTTCACACATAGATGACATTCATATTGCTTCTCTCCCATATGACTTTTCTTGTGGTATTTAAGGTTAGAGCAGTTAGTAAAGGCATTACCACATATATGGGGAATGGCTTCTCTCCATTTTGAGTTCTCTCATGTTGTCTAAGTTACGTTTTGAACAGAGGCTTTCCCATATATCTGACATTCATATAGTTTCTCTCCACTGTACATTTGCTCATGTCATTTAAAGAATAAGTCATTACATTCATTATAGGGTTTATCTCCAGTGTATGTTCTCTCAGATTGTCTAAGGTTAGAACAATAACTACTTTCCCACATTGGAGACATTCGTATTATTTCTCTGCAGTGTGTATATTCCCTGAAAGCTAATTCGTATTGATTACAATCATAGTTTCTCTCCAGTGTGGTCTCTCTACTGTCAGTAGAGGTGCAAACTCTAACTGAAATATTTCCCACATTCCTTCCATTTGTAGGTGATAGTGTTGCTTTCCAGACTGAGGTAGCACATGCCAAGTAAGTGCTGAGTTACGAGACAACTTTCCTATACATACTGCATTTAAAAGACTCCTACTCTGTGTGAAACCAATGCTATTGATGAAAAAAAAAAAAAGACTTTTAAAAGTTTGACTCCGTACATTTTTTCACTCATTTCTCTGCATTTGTTCTTTGTGTTGATTATTCAGTGTGACCCTCCAGTTAAAATCTTCCCAGTCTTGGTTTCAAGATTCACTGATTCATGTGGCATATTACTCTCATTTAGAACATAGGATTTCTGTTTATACTTTCTGGCATCTCAACTGTGGGATTTCAGCTGTAATTTTGAAGTCTTCATCATGTCTCACACGCTTGTTAAATAAGCCCACATTTATGTATTTTTTCATTTTAAGATATTAGATTACAGATATTTAAAGAAAACTTCGAATTAAAAACAGGCAAACTTTTATGCTGAGACAGAGTTCTGTCGAATGTTGCATTCACATGATTGTCCTACCTTTGTAACTTTTCCCACATGCAGACTTCTAATACGGAGGGCTCTCATGAAGCTCGCTGCTCATGTGCACTTTAGAGGGGTGATTCCTATAGACACCCTTGCATGGAAATTATCTTGTCTTCTAAGTCTGCATTTACTAACTGAAAAAAATGGGAGGATAAAGCTGTTACAGTGTACGTTGAGAAATAATGAAAATGTTTTAAGAGTGCACTAAGCACGTGTAAATATGTCTTAATATTGACCTTAAGAGAAAGAATGCAAAATGGAAATTTATTAGTGAGCAGGATGACATTTTAGGAGATTACAAAGTAATACACATTTTCAGGACGTGAATAAGAGAAAAAATAAGGATGGAAAGATTATGATGTGGAGGTCAAATAATGTCAGTCAGAAAGACGGGAACTAGAAAAGGGTACTCTGCGAAAGTATAGCTCCAAGGAAAATACGAAAATTCTTTGGAGGAGAAGCAAGTTCTGAGGAAAGTACAGATTGATAGATGAATAGATACTGATATATAGCAGTAACTCTGGCATTATCTCACTCTGCTTTTCAGAAATAGTCCAGAAAATCTGAAGTTAATGTTACCAAGTCCTGCTCCTTCACTGAACAAACAGGGTTTTCCTTGGGCTGATCCACACGTGTCTGGGGAATCCTTTTCCTTCACTCGACTTCTCCTTTCCTTGTTCCAGTTGGGAAATCTCATGTGATTGGCAGAGTTGATATTCTGAGTGTGGATTAAAAAGGTACATGATTTTTTACTTCTCTCCTAAGAACAAAGCATGATGCTTAAGATCGGGGTAGGTTGCCAAGGTGGGGAAATGTGAACTTTGTTTTTTTTTTTTTTGAGACAGATTCTTGCTCTGTTGTCCAGGCTAGAGTGCCGTGGCATCAGCCTAGCTCACAGCAGCCTCAAACTTCTGGGCTCAAGCAATCCTCCTGCCTCAGCCTTCCAAGTGGCTGGGACTACAGGTGTGAGCCACCTCACCTAGCCTGGAAATGTGAACTTTGAAAGGAATTATGGCATAAGGAGAGAGGAGCACTGTGAACACTGAGAATGCTGAAGGTCCCTCTGCAGATCAGTAAAACTATCTGGCCTTGCCCCAAGGGCACTATGGCCTCTGGTTGCTGTTGCCAACAGCCAAACTCAAAGACAGATGAAGAATCTAAGGGATTCAATCAGTGAAGAATTCATATTTCCTCAATGAGTTGAAACTAATTAGACATAAGATCCACCAGAAAACTGTCAATTGGGGAAAAACGACAATGTGTCCTCTCCTGATTTTAAAAGTGCGATGGCCTCGGCCAGTGCTACTTGTGAGGTAGATGTGAATACTTCCAAACTGCATATAAGTAAACTGAAATCATTGCATTTTGTATGTTTATTAACCCATGGCACTGAAAAAGTTCTTCAGTTCCCCTGACCCCAAACTCTGGGACTCCCTGACTCACATCACATGTGAATTGTGTTCGCCTTCATCGAAACCTCTATGGAATTACAGTTATTCTTGGCTTATTCACTAGCATTGGTTTTCCAGCCCCATATGAAACTTCATTCCCTTCCCAATCCACCCTGCCCATCTCTGGGATACAGCTGTCCTCAAACACCTTGGCATCAGCACATGGGGTTTCAAGCAATACAATTTCCTTAACTCTGACTTTAGTCTGTCCCCGTGTTATTAGCTATCAACCACACAACTTAAGAATTTGTTTTATAATAAGGTGGATCAATTAAATAACTTATTCCATGTTGGAAGGATAAGTGGTCCCCGGCCTCTAAATCTAGTCCTTAAAATCTCTCAGACCAGAAAGTAGCAGCAATACATAGACCAAAAAGTTTTGCATGCCCTCTCAGAATCACAATCATTGCTGTTATCTCTACAGTGAGTAATATGATCATCCCTCATTTCTACCCCGGCCACATATATAACTTCTCCCTGCAGACTTCCGTCAGCATCAGTGTAAATGTTCTTCATAGAACTCTTTGGTGATCCCCAATACATGTTAGCCTCCCCTTCCCTTCCTTTTTCCCTTAATTATAACTCTACAGTCTCTCTCTTTTTTTTTTTTTTTTTTGAGACAGAGTCTCACTCTTTTGCCCGGGCTAGAGTGAGTGCCGTGGCGTCAGCCTAGCTCACAGCAACCTCAAACTCCTCGGCTCAAGCGATCCGCCTGCCTCAGCCTCCCGAGTAGCTGGGACTACAGGCATGTGCCACCATGCCCGGCTAATTTTTTCTATATATTTTTAGTTGTCCGATTAATTTCTTTCTATTTTTAGTAGAGACGGGGTCTTGCTCTTGCTCAGGCTGGTCTCGAACTCCTGAGCTCAAACAATCTGCCCGCCTCGGCCTCCCAGAGTGCTAGGATTACAGGCGTGAGCCACCGCTCCCGGCCTCTACAATCTCTTGATGTCATCCCTGTAATTTATCATTATAAATGTGTTTTTTTGTTTGTTTTTGTCTATTTTCCTCACTGGTCTAATTGCAAAAAAATTGACCCCTGAGTGCTATGATGAGGCAAGTTTCTCTTTAACCATTAGTGTTGAATTATAAATCCAGAGAGACTGCATGTTTGCAGTAAACTAATCGGAGATGGCCTGTCCCCAAATCTCATAAGTCAAATAATTATCTTCCGATCTACAATTAATTTATAGTTAGTATCCTTTATTTCAACTTGAAGAACTACCTTCAGCATTTCTTGTAAGATCGGTCACTGAATTGATTAACCCCATCATAGAATGGAATCTGAAGTTGCTTGGTTGATAAACAAATTCTTGCAGAACTAATCTATAAGTCAGGGTTGAGGGAGTGATATTGCTGGAAACCCCATGTGAAGGAGACAGAATGATTCAGAAAAAGTGTATCCAGAGGGCCAGGGACAGGGAAGAGGAGGGATGGAGTGAGGCTCCAGAGGGCTGGGATGGATGCTGAAGAAAGACTGCAAGTGCACAAACGAGGAATAATTCTCAAATTCTACAGTGTTTCCTGGAGGTGGAGACCACAGTTCACGTGTGGCATGTGGCAGAAGAGCACCATGAACACATTCTGTTATAGCCAGTGACATGGGGATGGACTGAAGTCCAAGTTAATCCAGTCCTTGTGATTTGGAATCATGGAAGGAATTTAAAACTTCATGATTCCATGGGCTTATTAAGACTCATATAAAGCTCAATGATTTTCACATTCTTATCTCTGAAATCAAGGTATTTATATCTTCTTTATTAGCAATAATAATCATAGTCTTCTAACCCTGGAAGAAAGAGGAGAGGCTGCCCCTGTTTCTCTTAGAGCATGCTGCATGTCCCTGTTGGTTAGACTGGGCTGCTTTTAAGTGACAAATTGGGGTTTCGGGACACGTAGGTCTGGAGACTGCACAAAACAGGACTGTCATTGGTTTCTTTCATCTTCCTCAGATTTTCCTCGTGAATACTTGGACTGTGTGAGTGAAAACCCAGGGGAAGATACTTGTTGGCTGAGCTAGTACAATGCAGTCACGGGTGAGTGGGGAATCCATCTTTCTACTGAAATTGTACCCCTGTTGCCAGCCTATAGGCAGGTTTCTCCTATTAGCATGGATGTTCTAAGTGCACTCAGAGCGATTCAAGGATCTAAACTCCACTTAAGATTCCTCAGGTCTCTGGAATCATCATACTGGCTCAAAGGCACATCAAGAAGTAATCTCCTTCAACATTACACTAAGGCGTTCCAGACTCTGTTAAGGCTGTATATTACAGAAGAGATGGGAGAGGTTTTGTTTCTCTCATCCAGCCTAAGGCCTTATTGGGGAAAGAATTCACTCATTAACCATGTTATTGGCAGGAATGGGCTTAGGACTGTGGTGAATGCCGCGATGAAGATGAATGAGAGCAGAAGGTTACAGTCCACAGAGAGGCAGATGTTTTCCTAGGTGAGCCTAGTCAATCCAGTTGTCAGGTGCTGGAGGAGGGCTCTATAGCATTGAAGTGAAAGCAGATAGGTTTAGGCCAGAGAAGACAATGAGGAATCATTCATTTATATTGCCTATTTTAAAAATCTTTAAAGGTTGGATAGAATATATTTGTACTTTTTGGAAAACTTCTAAAAAAAGAAAACTATAATTTTTGCTATTACTTTTGTCCCCAAATTAGCCTTTGTTCAAATTTAATAACTGGAAGCAATGTATAGGGAGTATTGTTTCCTTCATTTTGGCTGTGCATGTAGGTGAAGGAGTATAGGAAATGGAGTAAATTTATAGACCTGGGGAAATTTTTGAAGTGGAGAGACCAGACAACAAAGGCTTTTTTTTTTTTTTTTTTACCCCTGAACATAGAGACAAGATGAAGAAACAAAAGAGAGGATGCTAGCTGGTGTTTGTTGGTCACAGAAGAAATTGAGAAAGGAGTCCTGAGACCATGGGAAGGGTTAGGATGAGACTGTCCTTCAGTACAGAGGTCTTAGAGCTCCTGGCTTGTGCTGCTGAACCATTTATCCTTATCTGTGAACACCAGAGTTGTGTAGAGATGAGAGGCTGCATCTACTGATCCTACCTTCTGTGTAAAAGTTTTACATTCTGCAGAATCCTTCAGTGTTGTTAGTCATTTAATGAATAACATACCTGTAACTTGTATCTAAAAAACGTTTGACACATGGGAAGCACTTTACACATTAGCTCATTGGATCTTTCAGAACTCATAACAGGTCTTTATTCACTGATGAGGAAATTGAGGTCCAGTAGGGGACTATCTAACTGTAGTCATGATTAAAATGTGACAAATCGTGGATACTGCTTGCCTTGTGATGAGTCTATAGATTTTGTTGAAGTTGATGGTGAGGAGAATTTTAGTTATAAGTTTCCAGGTGCAAATTTTATGATTAGTGTCTGGAAGTTATAATTACAAGTTTATTAGGAAATCTCTAGGTTATATTATGTCATACTTCATGTGATATTTCTTTATATGAAATTTTATGTGTGAACATATCTGAAAGCCAGATTCCCAGGTCACACTGAGAACCATGTGACTGGAACCCCAAATACTATTTGCGCTTTCTATTCATACCACCCCCCACTTCGTCAGTACCGTTACTTCGACCGTGCTCCACTCAACATTGGCAGAGGTGGCCCTTTTTGGAGCAGAGTGTTCATAATGTTTTAGGGATCCATGACCTTCGAGGATGTGGTTGTAGACTTCACACAGGAAGAGTGGACCTTGCTGGACATATCCCAGAGGAAGCTGTATAGAGACGTGATGCTAGAGAACATTAGTCATCTGGTCTCTATTGGTGAGTCTCTTAATGTTTATGATGTATGTCTGTTTACATTCATTCATTCATTCTTTCATTGATTAATTCATTCCGCAAGTATCGAGAACAGTTTTCCCACCTATCACTTCAACCTCTGCTTTTATCCCTTCATAACTCTCATGACCTGCCAGCAATTTGTTTCTTTACTTTTCACTTATTTTAATTTATCATCTCAACTAGAATGTAATCTTTTTGACCACAATTTCATGTTCTTACTGTTCAATCCCAAAAACTCAGAACAGTGGTGGCAATTCACTGTCTTTGAATGGATAAATAAATGTATTTATTTTTTAAAAATAACTATTCTGTTGTAGAGACTATTTCACACAGAACCTGGATTGTTCTGATAGAGCTTATGTTTACTGGATTCTTTTTGGATATAATACTCAAATGCCACGAAAACTTGTAATTTCCTACTGATTGAAAATACTGAGCACCCTGCAACCTGTCTTTGAACTTAGTCATGGCCGTTAGCAATTATAGGTCTTCCACGTCTTTGGGAGCAAGTTCAAGAGCTACCCTTTTGCTCGTGAAGGACTGTAAATGTCTTCAAGGTACTCTTCCTGGGCTGACCTTCAATGGCTACCTTAGTCTTCCTCAGTATTATGCCCTGTGTTTAATCACCATACACGGTTATCAGCATAGAACTCAAAATCCATGCATCTTTTCCCCACAAACAGGCAAACAGTTCTGCACATCAGGTGTGCTTTCCCGTTTGGAGCCAGAAGGGGAACTTTCAAGAGAAGGAATAAATGTTCTGCAAGGCCAGAATCCAGGTGAGCTCCAAGAAGCAGTGCTTCAATAGAAGGAAGAGGAGCATGGTCAGTGAGTGAGTAGGCCCTAAGAGTTATCAAGTAAAGATTTCTTAAATTAGTGATATTTTCTGAAATGAAAGCAAAGGCATAAGGGAAAAATTCATGAGATATTGTTATAATGCATTGCAGGCATCAGTTTCTATTCAGGTGTCTCTCTGTCGTTGTCTTTGGCTTTAGTAAAGGGGATGTCTGTGTACTTATTGGAGTTAAGCTTTTACATAATGACCCTTGTCGTGGTCCTCTTCTTTGAAAATTTTCCTTTCTGCCCCAACTTACCATCTTTATTTTTTTCATATCCTGAAAATGTCAGTTGTCAATGTCCTATACTTTACTCTCTAGAGTATCCTTAATTTAACATTCTTTGCCTGTGTGTCAGTATTTGAAATACACTCAGATGGGCTTGGGAGCTGTTTAACATATTCATTCCCCTAAATGCCAATCTGGCAATTGTTTTTTTCAGTTATTTCAGGTAGAGAAGGTGACTTTAAACAAGAAATGACATCGATACAACATATCTATCAGAAGGACATATCCACCATCAGCACAATGGTAAGCTTTATTGGTGTGAATCTGTTCTTAAAAATAGAAACCTAGAAATGGAATAAGTTTGGAATTTGGTATAGTTTACTGTACCTAAATTTGGGATCAAGGGCTGTCTCAGCAGAAGGTTTTGGTTCCTTTGAATTTAGGGAAGAAATTAACTTGATATAAAACCATAACATGAGGTCTTATAACAGGAAAATTATATAAACATGACTATATGCCTATACTTTGAAATGTAATAAAGTCTTAAAAATCTGTCTGGCTCTTCAGCTGGGATGCTACAAAAGAGAAAATCTCTATGCATGCAGTTAGGTAATATGCCATATTTATGTAACTAATACAAAAACAATTTTAACTGGAGTCTACTACTAAATGATTACTCTAGAATTAACATGTAGAGAAATCAAGGAAGGAAGGAAAGAATGTGGACAATCCTCTAATATCTTTCATTTCCTTCCCAAAAGCAGAGACTTCATACTCAAGATGATCCTTTGGAATGTAATAATTTGAGAGAAGATTTCATTGATCATATAGCATTAACTCAAAATATGATAAGTCACATGGGAAAGAAACACTGTGTAAGCAAAAAATTTGGGAAATCCTTCAGTGACTGGTTATCTTTTAATCAATATAAGGAAATTGACACTAGATGTAAATCGTATGAAAGTCATCTGTGTGGTTATGCCTTTAATCAGAGCTCTTCCCTTAGACAACACAGTAAGACTCACACTGGAGAGATAACATTTGAATGTGATGTGTGTGGTAAAACCTTCAGTAAAAGTTCTAATCTTAGACGACATGAGATGATTCACACTGGAGAGAAACCACATGGATGTCACCTGTGTGGAAAAGCCTTTACTCATTGCTCTGACCTTAGAAAACATGAGAGAACACACACTGGAGAGAAACCATATGGATGTCATCTATGTGGGAAAGCCTTTAGTAAAAGTTCTAACCTTAGGCGACATGAGATAATTCATACTAGAGAGAAAGCACATGGATGTCATCTGTGTGGGAAAGCCTTCACTCATTGCTCTGATCTTAGAAAACATGAGAGAACTCACTTTGGAGAGAAACCCTATGGATGTCATCTATGTGGGAAGGCCTTCAGTAAAGGTTCTTACCTTAGACAACATGAGAGAACTCACAATGGGGAAAAGCCATATGAATGTCATCTGTGTGGAAAAGCCTTCTCTCACTGTTCTCACCTTAGACAACATGAGAGAACTCACAATGGAGAGAAACCACATGGATGTCATCTATGTGGGAAAGCCTTCACTGAATCTTCTGTGCTTAAACGACATGAAAGAACTCACACAGGAGAGAAACCTTATGAATGTCATGTATGTGGGAAAGCGTTCACTGAATCTTCTGACCTTAGACGACACGAGAGAACTCACACTGGAGAGAAACCATATGAATGCCATTTATGTGGAAAAGCCTTCAATCACTCTTCTGTCCTTAGACGACACGAAAGAACACACACTGGAGAGAAACCGTATGAATGCAATATATGTGGTAAAGCCTTCAATAGAAGTTATAACTTTAGACTTCATAAGAGGGTTCACACTGGAGAGAAGCCATATGTGTGTCCTATATGTGGGAAAGCTTTTAGTAAATGTTTTAACCTTAGACAACATGAGAGAACTCACACTAAAAATGTAATAAAAGTGTAAGATTCATCAGTCGTAGCTTCAACCCCTAAATACACCAAAGGACTAACACATTGAAGAAACATTATAATCAGCGTGGAAAAACTTTTATTTATCATTACTTCACTCAACCTAAATTAACTCAAAATGGTGAGAATCCATATGTATTTTGTCTATATGGCACAAACTTTAGACACTGGACTGCCCATATATATCCTAGGTGGATGAGGCCTCTTGAACAAGTCGGATATTCATAGCGGAGAAGTTACCCCATGAAAAATCATGAGAAATTTTTTTATTAATAGAGCAACACTTGTAGGATAGGTCAGGATGCACATGATATAAAACACTCTAAATGTCATGAGTGAGGGAAAGTCATCAGTTAGTTACTCATTCCTTAGTCAATACCAATGTTTTTCCACTGAGGAGAAAACAATCTTTACAGGAAAATGGAAAAAGCCTCAGACAGATTTCATGTCTGAAAAGTCAGGCTGGGAAGAAAATTCTAAAAAGCCATTGAGCATACACTTGAGCAAAAAATTCAGAATTTTGGACAGACTTGTTATTGAAAATATGTAGGATAAAATGTGCAATTCTGAAGTGATCTGGGAATATCGAATGCAGAGCTGTCTACGAAATAAAAAGAAATGAGATAAATTTGATTAATAACTGGCAAAAATTCAAGTAGTAAGTGTTGTTGCTAAATAATATTTTGGTCAAACTCTAGGCTTTTTATTAAGTTTTAAACACATACATTTGTGTCAATGGAACTAATACATGTAGAGCACAAAATCATATGTCCTAACTTTAGTATTAGTGGTATATATGTACATGGCAATGATGAAATCAAACATGGATTATTAAATACTAACTTTATAAGTAAATCTCATGGTACATGAATTTGCCTCCTTCATTTTTAAACCAGGTTATTGAAGTGTAATTGACACACACGGCTGTGCAGATTTAGCGTGTACAACGTAAGGAGTTTAGAGGTAAGTGTACAGCCATGAAGCCATCACTACTATCTATGCCACAAACATATTCATCCCCTTCAAAAGTTTCCTCCTGCCTTATTTTATCATTATTTTTTTCTCAATCCTTAGCAAATTTTTAAGTATGTAATACAGTACTAATGACTATAGGCACTATGTTGTAAAATTTAATATTGTAAAAAAATTAAAAGTAATTGGCAATGAATCTATTTAAATAAAAATTGACAATCTTGGATAATTGTCATTGAGTTATTATATAAGCTATTATATTAGCATAAATATTTCCCAGAATCCAAAATCAGGCAGAGTGTCATTACATATAATAGATTTTTGTTGTCATGGACTTTTTTCAATAAGAACAAATGAGGACATAGAAGATAGGATACATTTGGATTATCACATTTCCAGAATACCTGTATATTTACACTAATTTATGTGATGAAGAAGCACTGTTTGGAAGCATAGAAAGAAACCATGACAATTTGATTTTCCCCGTATATCCCAGTGACGACAACCATGAATCTACATATCACTAGCTGGAAATGAGTCTCTTGTGTCCAAGCCCCTTCCATCCACACATGCAGAGTCTGGGAGAGATAAAGTTGTGGAGGTTCTCTACCAGGATAACAAGAGAAGGCTTGATCCTTGGTACAAATTTGGAAATTATTAATATGCCTGTTTCACACATGGAAAAACAACGTTGTTGCTCATAATTTAGCCCATGTTTTTATGAGGGATATGCAATGATCTCAACTATTTCTGTGACTTTGTGTATTTTATATTGATGTGTCTTCAAGTTTGCTAATGTTCTTTTTTGTGTGTAAAGTCTGTTACATGTCCCCATTAACTTCACCCACAGACCAGTCTGCCAAACCCAGCAGTACTGCACTATTTTATGTTTCTTATGACTTTCTCTGTTTGATGTTACATACTTATAATTATTATAAATTACTTTTCTCGAAACACCAGTTTAAAAACGTGATTTTGTCTTGGGTCTTTTATTTTTCCATCTCATTCCCTGCTGTTTTGTGTCAATAAGACTTTTTATTGTATGTTAGACACTATCGAAAATAGGAAAGAGACTGAAGTTGAAGTTTTACCCAGAGAGGCTGATTATTCTTTCTTTGGCAGACAGTGAGCATATATCACTGTCTTTGACTCAGGAATTGAAATACACTCTGGCTGTGTTGCAGAGTTGATTACGATCAGTGTAACCCTCATGCCTTATGTTCATTCCATAGAGGGAACAGAGTTGTTAAACCTTTTCAGTGTGACATTCCCTGGGGCACACCCGGATTACACAGATAAATCTATCAGAGCTTCCTTCTGTGGGATGCATGTGAGCATGTTGAGGGACAGCCAGCCCTCTCAGAGACAGGGCAGTGAGGATCCTCTTGCCGTAGATTCTCTGCAGTGCTGCCAGGAACAAGCCAAATTCACAAAATGGTGAGACCTTTGGTAAAAGCCCAGAGCTTAGTTACTAAGACTTATATAAGTGCAGAATCAAGAAGCATGATCATTTTTCTTAATTGCATCTATGTGATTCACCTAAAGAGGTTTACCTTGATTGGGTTAATCCTGACTGGCATCCCAGTCAGGGATACTCAGGGTGGGTCCTTTGGATTATATGGTTGAGGAGATTATACAATTGATGAGCTTTTCCACTGCGTAAAAACGGAGCTCACCATCCAAGTGGCACTTTCACAGAAGAGGGGAAGGAGCTCTGAGATCCAGAGTGTGGTGACAGCAACCTCCATAAAGACTTGGCTTCGTTAGATTTTTCCATCTGTTTGGTTTCTGGTGAGTACTGGAGAGATTTCTACCAGAATGGAGAGACCTCTTTTTTTTTCTTTTCTTTTTTTATTTTATTTTATTTTTTTTGGTTGAGATGGGGTTTTGATATGTTGTCCAGGCTAGTCTCGAATTCCTGGGCTCAAGCCATCCTCCCATCTCAGCCTCCTGAGTAGCTGGGGATTACAGATGTGAGCCAGGGCAGACGACACCCCCATGTAAGCACAGCAAAGGCTCCTGCCCCTCTGAGGTTAAGGTCCCCATACTATGAATCGCACAGAGTACATTTACTGACACACGGGCATCACAGTTCAGTGTCTAATGATAGATGTCTACGGTGTCATGTTAATCTTTGAAAGGCTAAGACACTGGACTGTGCGATGGGCTGAATTGTGCCCCCTCCCCAGATTATTATGTTGAAGCCCTAACCCCTAACATGGCTGTGTTTAGAGATGGAGTCTTTAAACATGGGATTAAGGTTCAATGAGGTCGTGAGGGAGGGTCCACATCCAATAGGAAAGGAAGGGACACCAGGCAGGTGTGCAGAGGACAACCCCGTGAAGTTGCAGGGAGGAGGTGACCATCTGCGGCCGCGGAAATGAAGCCCAGACAGACAGAAGAGTCGAAAATGGAGACAGACAAATTTCCATGTGGTGTCGAGCACCTAGATCCAGCCATGCCCACTGCTCATGCCTGGACTTTGGTCACTTACCCTAAGCCATTCTGAACTGGGCTTCCGTCCCTCACATACGAATTTCCTGGTTACGGACCATGAATCTCTGTATCCGAGGCAAACCTGTGCAATAGTCAGGTAGCAACGGTAGATGGTCCAGGGAGGAGAAAGAAGAGTTCCTGCTGAAGCACCATCTTTGAACGCAGGTAAGCAGTAACATGCAGCCACGGTAAGGGCATTCCAGGCAAAGGAGCTGACCACCACCCTCTGCTACAGCGGAAGGAATCGCCAGATGGCAGAAAACATCTGTATGCCTTTGCCTTCACAACCTCCAGCCTCCACCCAGTGTGACAATGGCAGTGGCGATGAAGAGGGGATGTGGAGGGATCCCTGGGCCTCTGCTTCTCCTGAGCTGAGCACGTGCAGAAAGGTGTAGGATCTGGAGGAGCAGCTATTTCCATGACAGCCTGTTCATCTTTCATTGCCAGATTACACTGTTGCTAATAGCGGGCTGAAATTCAATCTGTTTTCAGTGTGCTGAAGTTTGAACCCAGCTGGTGCCATTCAGTGAAGCTGGGCATATATCACCTGTCTATCATCTATTTATGCACCTATCCATCCACCATCCATCTGCCACATCTATCAATCGTCTGCCTTCCCACACACATATGCATATAATTGCATGTGCGTCTGTACCTGCAGCTGTAGCTGTAGCCGTCTGTATCTGTACCTAGGACGGGCAATCTCTCATCTTCAGTGTCTCCTCCCTGGTCGGTCAGACCTGTGAGGCCCGGGATGCCCAGTGGTCTCAGAGCACATCTGATGCTTCTGCTGCCCGATTCTCTCCACATGTTGCTGTAAAATGACAGGAAAAAAACAGCTATTTGCTCTAATGACTTCTCCTCGTCAAAATGAGAGATTACTTTACAATCGAAGCAGCCAGGGCTGAAACCCTGGATGGAAATAATTGCATTGAGTGCTGTGGAGAGATTAGAAACTCTGCTAGAGGCCAAGAAAAAAATCACCTCAAAAAGTCCGAATTCAAGAGTGTCTGAAGAACGCAGCCACGAAAATGAGCCTCTTTACCCTGAGACGTGGGCATCTTGGTCTTTTGCATCCTCTGCAGGTCGCGGCTCCATCCCCTCCAGACAGACCATGGAGGCAGTGCCCACGGAGGGCAGGGGACGTCTAAGGCCACGAGCAAAGCAACAGGGACCGCCGGGCACCAGCGCCAGGGAGGGAAGGCAGAAATATGGCTGGGGGGGGTGCAAAATCCGTGCTTCGTGTCCCCCACAGGTGCCAAGAAGGACAGGACTCTGGCCCCCGGGTGCTGGGCAGAGTCGGACGGGGCCGCGCAGGCCCCCGGCTGCACTGGCTCTAGCAGGTGCAGTGAGGGCGATGCCCACACCCAGACGAGAGCAGCAGAGGGAGGGCGCAGGACGTGGATGGGCCTGGGCCCTGACGCAAGTCCCACGCCCAGCCTCCCGCTCCATCCTGCGCCTCCTGTTGCACGGGGTCTCCTGAGCCAGGTCAGCAGCCTTGGGAACCTCCAGGTGACGTGCCTTCCCAGCCGCTGCCCGGCAGAGCCACAGGTGCCCGACCCGCCGGCCCTGGGCCCCAACACCGTCCGCCCCTCATGCGGGCCTGTTGCGCTGCGAGGGCCTCCCTGAAACTGTCACCACTTTCGCTCCCCTCAGCCTCGCACAGCTTTGCACGTAGTGGAAACCAAATAGATTTCTTAAATAAATTGGTGTTTGAGTCAATATCGGAACAATGTAAGAAAACAATCTTAGATTTTAGGCCCATTTTCTAAGCCCAAACAATATTACTCATCCTTGTTCATGCTCCTTATTCACCACACTCAGCTTGGAATAATTTAACTCCTCAAAAAATAAAACACACTCTTGAAGGACTAAGTTTTGCCACCAGAGGGTGGATCTTAATGAATATACCATTGGCTACAGAAGCAGTTTTTTAAAATGAGTTTGAGAAAGGCTTAAACAGCAGTAAAATCACTACACCCAATAGGTGGCCTCCGAGGAGGTCTATTTTCAGCTATTATTTGATGTAGATATTTCTATGTTAAAAAAAATCAGACTCTACAGTATAGTCATATCTTATCCACCCTTTTCCCAATTCTGAAATTGGTCCTTTAAGAAAAAAAACCCTAAAACGTATTGAATTAGCACAAATTGCCAATGAGACACAGCTCGTTTCACATCATCACATAGGAGAAATTTCTCTTTGACATTCCAGTTTCAGAAAATAGCTAGAGCTTTAAAATTAAACTTCTATTAGTTTTTTTCCTGCTGCTTGGCACAAGCCACGAGCTTAGAGACATTCACAACTGAAGCCTGGTGACAGTGCGGAGGAGGAGAGAGAAAATACAACGGTGCTTCAAAAGCTCTCACCAGAAAGCTGCTCAGTCATCTCACTGTTTCTCCCCATGTTACCCTGTTCCCAGTTTCCCATTCGTCCTGTCTGACAGGCCACCACCCTGGACAATCCCTGCGCCTTCCTGCACCCTAAATGGTCAGCAGGTCCCCCCAGTCTTTGCTGCCGAGTTCCAGCAGGTGCCGACTCGCATCAGCCTGGAGACGACTCCATTCATGGCCTCCGTCCTCACGTTGGTCCCACAGTTACTCCACCTTCCCCGTAGTGGGAACCATGGGCAGGACGCTGGTCACTGGACTCCTGGGTCTTGTCTTTGCCTCTAAAATGGGCAGAGTTTCACTCACCTGGTTCCTAACTTCAATTGAATTTATTTCTGAGCCCCACCATCCCCGTGCCTGGCAGTCAACTGTTACGTTGCATGTCTCTACTTAGGAGTTGCTACCACTGGGCAGAGCCGATCAGAAAAGAAATTTATAGTCAAAATGGGAAGAAATCATTAGGCTCATTGGTATGTGAGGACGTGCCCAGAAAAGATTCAATAACAGGGAATGCGTGTTTGGGGATTTTTTTTTTTAAGCTTCACTGGTAGAAATGGAATATGTTGAACACGAATCAAGCAAATATGACGTGGTCAGTTAAAAAAACAAAACAAAACACAACTTCTCCTTCAGCAAGAGTGACCCCAGGAGAAAGGAAACACGCTTGGGTAGTGACATGCCGCAAGCAGGAGACAGTGCCTGGGCTGCGTGGAAAAGCGATGCAGCACGGAGAAGGTGGACTCCAGCGCCGGGAGGCACTGTGCCTCCTGGCGGTGTGGTCCTGACCAGCTCTAAGACTAAGTGCTGGGATCCGCACCAGCTGGCCTGCCCGACCTGTGTCGGAGGGTGGCCAGGTCGCCACGCAGCGTAGCAGGCTGCTTCCTCAACCTCTCCTGGACCTCGCATTGCTGCCGGGGGCTGCAGTGCACCCGGTGTGAGTGGGAAATGCCGTCGGCTGTCGTGTCTCTCACCTGGAAGCTTTAGAGACTCGAGAGCATGACGGGAACAGATGGGAAAAGACTGGAAGCAGCCTCTGGCCAGCTCCGCTGAGCTCCCAGGAAGGAGCCCTGGCCGCTGTCGTGCAGAGAATGTCCAATCCAAGCGTAAGCAGGATAGCAGAGCAGTCTGAACTGGGAGGCCTTGGCTGCAAACTGCAGGAGCAGGAGATCCTGAGAAGCAACTGGAGAAAATCAAGATGCCCAGAGTCTATGGGTCGTCTTGGAAACCTCTGGAGGCAGGAGCACAGGGAGGCAGGTGGAGTCAGATGGTCCCCACATGGGCAGGTCCAGCGCCACCAGGCCAGGAGCCTCAGGAGGAAGGACGTGGCACCGGGCAAGGGGGAGCCTGCCGCTCACAGGGGCTCAGGGGCAAGGCAGGGCTGTGTGTCTGGTTTCACACGAGCCACCTGGTGTTTGTCTTACCTGTACGTCGCAGTTCAAAGCCTCCCCACAGCCAGATTTCTGTGTTAACTTTGCAGCTCCCGTGTGACCGCTCACTCTAGCCCAGCCCACGATTTGCTGCCAGGAACCCAGGTAGGGACAACATGGCTACATTTGGTCCTTGCTGGACAAGATGTACCCAAGATGTTTTCCCCGTTTCGGGCTGTTACTCGTCGTGCAGGTGCTGAGCAAAGCAGGGTGCAGCACCCTCAACGTGAGTGACAATATTAGACGCTGCAGTCTCTGGGTTCTGGGACTTAGTAACAGACCACTGTGAGGGTGGGCCCTCTGCACAACCTGCCATCCCCACCCTCTGAGGGTGACCTTCCCAGCTGGGTAAGAAGACGGGGCAGGTTCAGAGCCTCTCCAGGATGGAGGGCAAGCACAGCCCCACTGGTGTTGTTCGGGAGGCGGCAGCGACTGGCCTGCGTCCGTCTCTGCCCCTGCACCAACGCTGCGCTGTTCTCAGGGCTGCACCTTCGTAGCCTGTTTGCTTTCTCATACGTTCTCTCAATTTGGCTTTTTAAAAAGTTTTAACTGTTTTTCCTTCTCAAGCCTTTTTAATCTTATAGTATAGAAAATTTTAAGTGCACGACAGTAGGAGGACAGGACAGTGAGCTCCTCGTGCTCACCTGCACCCTCACCCCAGGTCCCTCAGACACGAGTTCTGGGCACGTCACTCCCTCGGGGAGCATCTCTGCAGACACCCTTCCCACACACTCTTGTATACACGCTCTAGTATCCGCTTCTTAAATTCCCCGTATATTTAGGTGAATCTTGATGGAATATTCATTAAATGTTAAGATTTTGGAGAATTCACTTTTTTACAACGTTGAATCTTCCTATCTGTGAAACTGGCGTTTCTCCCCGTTTATTCAGTTCTTCCTTTAAGTCTGTCAAGAACATATTTAGAGTTTTCTCCACAAAGGTCTTGCATGTATTTTCAGATTTTGCTGCAACTTCGACTGTTGTGGATTTTGCTGTACCTGTGAATGACGTGATTTTTACATTATATATCCTATTTAGTTGTTGCTGGTGTAAAAAAATGCTATGAATCATTCTAAGTAGTTTATTCACAGATTTCCTTAGATTGTATTAGTATGCGCATGTGATCATAGCATCTGCAAGAAAATGGTAGTTTTACTCTATTTTTGTATTTCTTATAACTCTAGTTATTTTAAAATTTTTTATCCTATGCAATGGCTGAAACTCCAAAGCATTAATAAGGTGGTAATGGCTGGCAGCATTGCTTTATTCTTAATTGTCAGGGACAATGTATGTTCTCTATCTGCCTAATCCTTTTTTTTTTTTTGTAGTGACGGGGTCTCCGTCTGTCACGCCGGTTGGAGTGCAGGGGTGTCCATTCTTTTCTGACTTGGCAAGGACCCCTGCTAGTGGATTTGCCTTAACTTCTATTTCTCCGAGAAGTTACTTGAATGGTTAATGCAGCTCATTAACCATTTCATCATTTTATTGCTCATAACCAAACCAGAATTAATTTTCCAAAACCATGCAGCATATTACCATGATAACTTACTCCAGCCCAGATGCATTAAAAATACTGCTGTTCTGCTTGTCTCTGAATTTTTTAATCCAATCAAAATAGCAATAAACTTCTGCTGACAAAATTGCTTAGATAGAATCATGCTGTTTAATGTGCAAGTTTGCTATCTTCAACTTACCAGCTTCTTTGCTGAACCCTGGTGATCGAGCATCTTGGCAGGCTGTCATCATCTGCATGACTAGTGACCCTGACCAGAAACCTGGAAAATTCCCACGGCAGACAATGGGCGCGTGGAAGCACTCTCACCCCGGTGTGTTAGCACGGCAGGTCCCGGCAGCTACAGTCTGCAGTAGGCACAGCCCAGGGTGCTGTGGCCGCTCACACTGCCCCGTGAGAGTGGACCAGGTGTGTCCCTTCCGGCCCCTCACTCGGAGGTCCCTACGCACCACAGAAATTAGCAAACACTACACACGGGGCCCCTGGGCACCCAGCCCCTCTGCTGAAGAGCCAGCTTCCAGCTCACCCCTGGGTGAAACCCAGTCGGCTCCTCCGGTTGTTGCCAGAGTCTGGTGTTTGGTCCCCCGCAAACTCACACGTTGAAATCCTCACCCCAACGTGATGGCGTTAGGACATGGGCCTTTGGGAGGGACCGCAGAGAGTGCCTTGCCCACATGAGGACGTGGTGAGAAGGTGCCGTGCATGCAGCAGGAAGCGGGTGTCACCAGACACCAACCCTGCTGGCACCTTGGTCTGGGACTGCCCAGTCTCCGTGGCGGGAAACAAATGTCTGTTGTTCTTAAGCCGCCTGGTCTCAGGTGTCTGTTATAGCAGCCAGGGATTAAGACAGCCACGACTTTCCGGAACTCCAGAATGGACTGTGGCCTTTGCCCTCTTGTGAGGACAACTCCCAGTCCACTCTGTTAGTCTCCGAGCTCGGCTGTGTGTGGGTGAGCTCACTGCCATCCTCCCTGTTGGATGTTTGCCCCCCGCCGCCTCGCACACCCTCCTCTAGGCCCTCCGTGGACAGGGGTCTTGTCCTCGCTGACCCTCTGTTCGGGGTCAAATCTGCTAAACCCTCATCCATGCTCTCCTTCTGGACAACCAACCTCTGCTCAGGAGGGAAGGGGGTGCCCTGAGCTGTGGCGTCATGCTGGGCACAGCAAAGAGGGTTTCAGAGCCAAAAGCAGAGTTGTAGCCTGTCAGGTCTGGGCTTCCCTGGCCCCTGTCGTGACAGGCCTACTGCAAATTTGTACTGTCTGGTGAGCTCGGGGTTTCAAAAGCCGGGGCAAGCTGTCCGTGGGTGGTGCGTGGCCCTCCATCCTGATATCATGCTCCCCTTGCGATGGGGCACCTGAGTGCACATCCCCCAAATCCCAGCCCCTTATTCCAAAGACAAGAAGACCGGAGACCAAGAGATTTGAACAGAGAAAGGAAACAAGCCCTGTCTCCTGCCTTTGGAATGTGATCCCCACAGCCTCCCCAGCCTTCCAGCACCTTCCAGGGAGTGTCTCTGTAGAAGAGCTTTCACTACTCATCTGTAGGTCCTTACGCACTCACCAGCCCACTTCCCCACTGCATCTGCCACCCCGTCTGCTTAGGTGGAGGTCTCCTGGAAGTCGGGGATGCCATCTCGCACCATAGCGTCTGTCGTAGTACCAGTGTAGTCTGCGCCGAGAATTCCCTCTTAGGCACTGATGATTTGCTACCCCCAGCTCGTGCCAAGGTGGTTTTGTGTTGGTTTTTACTTCTTATGGCAGTATCACTGCTGCACAGAGAGCAGGAGTGGTCTTCGGACATACTGTGCCACGTGTCCCCAAGGGCAGGGCAAGTCCAAGGAGGTGACTCTCGAGCCCGGAGGGGAGATGCAGGACCACACCCTGTCTGGACAGCCTTGTGGAAGGCACAGCGCAAGCCCAGGATGCATGGGGACCTCGCATGGGCCTCCCCCATGCCCCAGTGCAGGGACTGTCCTCAGCTTCCTAGCCGGAGAGAAGTGGCTTTGGGGGAGGAGTTGCAGCAGTGACTTTAAATTTCCCCAACTCCTTGGATAGTTTAAAGAAAATAAAGAAAAGTAATTTTTTTTCTCATTCAAGTATATAAACTTGTAAAATGAATTGAACCAGAAAATCTCTGTGGTGAGGAGGCACCTCCCTCCTTGTCCCTGTTTCCTCACACTGCGCCCTTCACCTGAGTCACTTTGGCACAATCCCCAGCTCCAGGACACGTTTAGAAAG